>NC_092614.1:7491590-7795568 GCF_047663525.1 Anas platyrhynchos
GGAGTCTTGGCGTTCGGGAAAGACGGCGGCCGCTCCGGGACGACTAGTTGCCGAGAGAACGGAACATAGCCTCCTTCTTCGCGGCAAGGCTGGCACCCACACCGCTTGTGGCCGGTTACCCGTGTCTTGCGATCACTTTCGTCGAGCCGCCCAAGGCGGGACCCGGACCCCGGTGCGGCTAGCACACACGTCGCGCAGGACCGGAGCCTAGGGGCTCGGGAAGCCGGACCCACGCAGCCCGTAGAGGGACACACGTTTCCTGCGATCGAAATAGCGGAGCCCACAGAGGTTCGACCGGGTACTAGTGCGGCTAGCACACACATCGCCCGGGACCGGAGCGTGGCTGTTCGGGAAGGACGGCCGCCGCTCCGGGCAGGACAGAAGCTTTCGTCTCGGGGACAACCAGCCCCCGAGCCAGAGGATGACAGCCTCTTGTTTCACGACACGGCTGCTACGCATGCAGCTCGTGGCCGGACCACTGTATCGTGGGATCTCCTTCCCCGATTCGCCCAAGACAGAACCCGGAACCCAGTGCGGCTAGCACACACGTCGCCCAGGATAGGAGCGTGCTTGTTCGGGACGGACGGCTGCCGCTCCGTGGAGGACAGAACCCCATGTCCCCGCGACTGCCAGCCCACGAGCCGGCGGAGGACAGCCACACTCTTCGGGGCAAGGCTGGCAGCCACACAGCTTGTGGCGGGTCACCCGTATCTTGCGATCATTTTAGTCGAGCCGCCCAAGGCGGGACACGGACCCCGGTGCGGCTAGAACACACGTCGCGCAGGACCGGAGCCTAGGGGCTCGGGAAGCCGGACCCACGCAGCCCGTAGAGGGACACACGTTTTCTGCGATCGAAATAGCGGAGCCGACAGAGGTTCGACCGGGTCCTAGTGCGGCTAGCACACACATCGCCCGGGATCGGTGCGTGGCTGTTCGGGAAGGACGGCCGCTGCTCCGGACAGGACAGAAGCTTTCGTCTCGGGGACAACCAGCCCCCGAGCCAGAGGATGACAGCCTCTTGTTTCACGACACGGCTGCTACGCATGCAGCTCGTGGCCGGACCACTGTGTCGTGGGATCTCCTTCCCCGATTCGCCCAAGACAGAACCTGGACCCCGGTGCGGCTAGCACACACGTCGCCCAGGACCGAAGCCCAGGGTCCACATCCGGACGCCTGCCGCTCTGGACTGTCTGAATCCCCGGTCCCCGGCACTGCGTAACTCCGAGCCGCTGAACGACAGCCTCCACTTGTCGACACGGCTGGCAGCCACAGCGCTTGTGGCCGGACAACCGTGTCGTAGGATCTCCTTCCCCGAGGCGCCCGAAATGGGATCCGGACCCCGGTGCGGCGAGCAAACACGACACCCAGGATGGAGTCAAAGGGCTTGGGAAGCCGGACCCACGCTGCCCGTGGAGGGACACTCGTGTCCTGCGATCGAAAGAGCTGAGCCGACCGAGGTCCCACCCGGACCCCAGTGCGGCTAGCACACACGTCGCCCAGGATAGGAGCGTGGGTGTTCGGGACGGACGGCTGCCGCTCCGTAGAGGACAGAACCCCTTGGCCCCGCGACTGCCAGCCCACGAGCCGGCAGTGGACAGCCGCACGCTTCGCGGCAAGTCTGGCTCCCATGCCGCTCGTGGCCGGACAACCGTGTCATGGGATCGTTATCCCCAGTCCGCCCGAAACGGGATTCTTACCCTTGCGCGGCTAGCATACACGTCTCCCAGGACCGGAGTCTTGGCGTTCGGGAAAGACGGCGGCCGCTCCGGGACGACTAGTTGCCGAGAGAACGGAACATAGCCTCCTTCTTCGCGGCAAGGCTGGCACCCACACCGCTTGTGGCCGGTTACCCGTGTCTTGCGATCACTTTCGTCGAGCCGCCCAAGGCGGGACCCGGACCCCGGTGCGGCTAGCACACACGTCGCGCAGGACCGGAGCCTAGGGGCTCGGGAAGCCGGACCCACGCAGCCCGTAGAGGGACACACGTTTCCTGCGATCGAAATAGCGGAGCCCACAGAGGTTCGACCGGGTCCTAGTGCGGCTAGCACACACATCGCCCGGGACCGGAGCGTGGCTGTTCGGGAAGGACGGCCGCCGCTCCGGGCAGGACAGAAGCTTTCGTCTCGGGGACAGCCAGCCCCCGAGCCAGAGGATGACAGCCTCCTGTTTCACGACACGGCTGCTACGCATGCAGCTCGTGGCCGGACCACTGTATCGTGGGATCTCCTTCCCCGATTCGCCCAAGACAGAACCCGGAACCCAGTGCGGCTAGCACACACGTCGCCCAGGATAGGAGCGTGCTTGTTCGGGACGGACGGCTGCCGCTCCGTGGAGGACAGAACCCCATGTCCCCGCGACTGCCAGCCCACGAGCCGGCGGAGGACAGCCACACTCTTCGGGGCAAGGCTGGCAGCCACACAGCTTGTGGCGGGTCACCCGTATCTTGCGATCATTTTAGTCGAGCCGCCCAAGGCGGGACCCGCACCCCGGTGCGGCTAGAACACACGTCGCGCAGGACCGGAGCCTAGGGGCTCGGGAAGCCGGACCCACGCAGCCCGTAGAGGGACACACGTTTCCTGCGATCGAAATAGCGGAGCCGACAGAGGTTCGACCGGGTCCTAGTGCGGCTAGCACACACATCGCCCGGGATCGGTGCGTGGCTGTTCGGGAAGGACGGCCGCTGCTCCGGACAGGACAGAAGCTTTCGTCTCGGGGACAACCAGCCCCCGAGCCAGAGGATGACAGCCTCTTGTTTCACGACACGGCTGCTACGCATGCAGCTCGTGGCCGGACCACTGTGTCGTGGGATCTCCTTCCCCGATTCGCCCAAGACAGAACCTGGACCCCGGTGCGGCTAGCACACACGTCGCCCAAGACCGAAGCCCAGGGTCCACATCCGGACGCCTGCCGCTCTGGACTGTCTGAATCCCCGGTCCCCGGCACTGCGTAACTCCGAGCCGCTGAACGACAGCCTCCACTTCTCGACACGGCTGGCAGCCACAGCGCTTGTGGCCGGACAACCGTGTCGTAGGATCTCCTTCCCCGAGGCGCCCGAAATGGGATCCGGACCCCGGTGCGGCGAGCAAACACGACACCCAGGATGGAGTCAAAGGGCTCGGGAAGCCGGACCCACGCTGCCCGTGGAGGGACACTCGTGTCCTGCGATCGAAAGAGCTGAGCCGACCGAGGTCCCACCCGGACCCCAGTGCGGCTAGCACTCACGTCGCCCAGGATAGGAGCGTGGGTGTTCGGGACGGACGGCTGCCGCTCCGTAGAGGACAGAACCCCTTGTCCCCGCGACTGCCAGCCCACGAGCCGGCAGTGGACAGCCGCACGCTTCGCGGCAAGTCTGGCTCCCATGCCGCTCGTGGCCGGACAACCGTGTCATGGGATCGTTATCCCCAGTCCGCCCGAAACGCCCTTGCGCGGCTAGCATACACGTCTCCCAGGACCGGAGTCTTGGCGTTCGGGAAAGACGGCGGCCGCTCCGGGACGAATAGTTGCCGAGAGAACGGAACATAGCCTCCTTCTTCGCGGAAAGGCTGGCACCCACACCGCTTGTGGCCGGTTACCCGTGTCTTGCGATCACTTTCGTCGAGCCGCCCAAGGCGGGACCCGGACCCCGGTGCGGCTAGCACACACGTCGCGCAGGACCGGAGCCTAGGGGCTCGGGAAGCCGGACCCACGCAGCCCGTAGAGGGACACACGTTTCCTGCGATCGAAATAGCGGAGCCCACAGAGGTTCGACCGGGTACTAGTGCGGCTAGCACACACATCGCCCGGGACCGGAGCGTGGCTGTTCGGGAAGGACGGCCGCCGCTCCGGGCAGGACAGAAGCTTTCGTCTCGGGGACAGCCAGCCCCCGAGCCAGAGGATGACAGCCTCCTGTTTCACGACACGGCTGCTACGCATGCAGCTCGTGGCCGGACCACTGTATCGTGGGATCTCCTTCCCCGATTCGCCCAAGACAGAACCCGGACCCCAGTGCGGCTAGCACACACGTCGCCCAGGATAGGAGCGTGCTTGTTCGGGACGGACGGCTGCCGCTCCGTGGAGGACAGAACCCCATGTCCCCGCGACTGCCAGCCCACGAGCCGGCGGAGGACAGCCACACTCTTCGGGGCAAGGCTGGCAGCCACACAGCTTGTGGCGGGTCACCCGTATCTTGCGATCATTTTAGTCGAGCCGCCCAAGGCGGGACACGGACCCCGGTGCGGCTAGAACACACGTCGCGCAGGACCGGAGCCTAGGGGCTCGGGAAGCCGGACCCACGCTGCCCGTGGAGGGACACTCGTGTCCTGCGATCGAAAGAGCTGAGCCGACCGAGGTCCCACCCGGACCCCAGTGCGGCTAGCACACACGTCGCCCGGGATCGGTGCGTGGCTGTTCGGGACGGACGGCTGCCGCTCCGGAGAGGACAGAACCCCTTGGCCCCGCGACTGCCAGCCCACGAGCCGGCAGTGGACAGCCGCACGCTTCGCGGCAAGTCTGGCTCCCATGCCGCTCGTGGCCGGAACACCGTGTCATGGGATCGTTGTCCCCAGTCCGCCCGAAACGGGATTCTTACCCTTGCGCGGCTAGCATACACGTCTCCCAGGACCGGAGTCTTGGCGTTCGGGAAAGACGGCGGCCGCTCCGGGACGAATAGTTGCCGAGAGAACGGAACATAGCCTCCTTCTTCGCGGCAAGGCTGGCACCCACACCGCTTGTGGCCGGTCACCCGTGTCTTGCGATCACTTTCGTCGAGCCGCCCAAGGCGGGACCCGGACCCCGGTGCGGCTAGCACACACGTCGCGCAGGACCGGAGCCTAGGGGCTCGGGAAGCCGGACCCACGCAGCCCGTAGAGGGACACACGTTTCCTGCGATCGAAATAGCGGAGCCCACAGAGGTTCGACCGGGTCCTAGTGCGGCTAGCACACACATCGCCCGGGACCGGAGCGTGGCTGTTCGGGAAGGACGGCCGCCGCTCCGGGCAGGACAGAAGCTTTCGTCTCGGGGACAGCCAGCCCCCGAGCCAGAGGATGACAGCCTCCTGTTTCACGACACGGCTGCTACGCATGCAGCTCGTGGCCGGACCACTGTATCGTGGGATCTCCTTCCCCGATTCGCCCAAGACAGAACCCGGACCCCAGTGCGGCTAGCACACACGTCGCCCAGGATAGGAGCGTGCTTGTTCGGGACGGACGGCTGCCGCTCCGTGGAGGACAGAACCCCATGTCCCCGCGACTGCCAGCCCACGAGCCGGCGGAGGACAGCCACACTCTTCGGGGCAAGGCTGGCAGCCACACAGCTTGTGGCGGGTCACCCGTATCTTGCGATCATTTTAGTCGAGCCGCCCAAGGCGGGACCCGGACCCCGGTGCGGCTAGAACACACGTCGCGCAGGACCGGAGCCTAGGGGCTCGGGAAGCCGGACCCACGCAGCCCGTAGAGGGACACACGTTTTCTGCGATCGAAATAGCGGAGCCGACAGAGGTTCGACCGGGTCCTAGTGCGGCTAGCACACACATCGCCCGGGATCGGTGCGTGGCTGTTCGGGAAGGACGGCCGCTGCTCCGGACAGGACAGAAGCTTTCGTCTCGGGGACAACCAGCCCCCGAGCCAGAGGATGACAGCCTCTTGTTTCACGACACGGCTGCTACGCATGCAGCTCGTGGCCGGACCACTGTGTCGTGGGATCTCCTTCCCCGATTCGCCCAAGACAGAACCTGGACCCCGGTGCGGCTAGCACACACGTCGCCCAGGACCGAAGCCCAGGGTCCACATCCGGACGCCTGCCGCTCTGGACTGTCTGAATCCCCGGTCCCCGGCACTGCGTAACTCCGAGCCGCTGAACGACAGCCTCCACTTCTCGACACGGCTGGCAGCCACAGCGCTTGTGGCCGGACAACCGTGTCGTAGGATCTCCTTCCCCGAGGCGCCCGAAATGGGATCCGGACCCCGGTGCGGCGAGCAAACACGACACCCAGGATGGAGTCAAAGGGCTTGGGAAGCCGGACCCACGCTGCCCGTGGAGGGACACTCGTGTCCTGCGATCGAAAGAGCTGAGCCGACCGAGGTCCCACCCGGACCCCAGTGCGGCTAGCACACACGTCGCCCAGGATAGGAGCGTGCTTGTTCGGGACGGACGGCTGCCGCTCCGGAGAGGACAGAACCCCTTGGACCCGCGACTGCCAGCCCACGAGCCGGCAGTGGACAGCCGCACGCTTCGCGGCAAGTCTGGCTCCCATGCCGCTCGTGGCCGGACAACCGTGTCATGGGATCGTTGTCCCCAGTCCGCCCGAAACGGGATTCTTACCCTTGCGCGGCTAGCATACACGTCTCCCAGGACCGGAGTCTTGGCGTTCGGGAAAGACGGCGGCCGCTCCGGGACGAATAGTTGCCGAGAGAACGGAACATAGCCTCCTTCTTCGCGGCAAGGCTGGCACCCACACCGCTTGTGGCCGGTCACACGTGTCTTGCGATCACTTCCGTCGAGCCGCCCAAGGCGGGACCCGGACCCCGGTGCGGCTAGCACACACGTCGCGCAGGACCGGAGCCTAGGGGCTCGGGAAGCCGGACCCACGCTGCCCGTGGAGGGACACTCGTGTCCTGCGATCGAAAGAGCTGAGCCGACCGAGGTCCCACCCGGACCCCAGTGCGGCTAGCACACACGTCGCCCAGGATAGGAGCGTGCTTGTTCGGGACGGACGGCTGCCGCTCCGTGGAGGACAGAACCCCATGTCCCCGCGACTGCCAGCCCACGAGCCGGCGGAGGACAGCCACACTCTTCGGGGCAAGGCTGGCAGCCACACAGCTTGTGGCAGGTCACCCGTATCTTGCGATCATTTTAGTCGAGCCGCCCAAGGCGGGACCCGGACCCCGGTGCGGCTAGAACACACGTCGCGCAGGACCGGAGCCTAGGGGCTCGGGAAGCCGGACCCACGTAGCCCGTAGAGGGACACACGTTTCCTGCGATCGAAATAGCGGAGCCGACAGAGGTTCGACCGGGTCCTAGTGCGGCTAGCACACACATCGCCCGGGATCGGTGCGTGGCTGTTCGGGAAGGACGGCCGCCGCTCCGGACAGGACAGAAGCTTTCGTCTCGGGGACAACCAGCCCCCGAGCCAGAGGATGACAGCCTCTTGTTTCACGACACGGCTGCTACGCATGCAGCTCGTGGCCGGACCACTGTGTCGTGGGATCTCCTTCCCCGATTCGCCCAAGACAGAACCTGGACCCCGGTGCGGCTAGCACACACGTCGCCCAGGACTGAAGCCCAGGGTCCACATCCGGACGCCTGCCGCTCTGGACTGTCTGAATCCCCGGTCCCCGGCACTGCGTAACTCCGAGCCGCTGAACGACAGCCTCCACTTCTCGACACGGCTGGCAGCCACAGCGCTTGTGGCCGGACAACCGTGTCGTAGGATCTCCTTCCCCGAGGCGCCCGAAATGGGATCCGGACCCCGGTGCGGCGAGCAAACACGACACCCAGGATGGAGTCAAAGGGCTCAGGAAGCCGGACCCACGCTGCCCGTGGAGGGACACTCGTGTCCTGCGATCGAAAGAGCTGAGCCGACCGAGGTCCCACCCGGACCCCAGTGCGGCTAGCACACACGTCGCCCAGGATAGGAGCGTGCTTGTTCGGGACGGACGGCTGCCGCTCCGGAGAGGACAGAACCCCTTGGCCCCGCGACTGCCAGCCCACGAGCCGGCAGTGGACAGCCGCACGCTTCGCGGCAAGTCTGGCTCCCATGCCGCTCGTGGCCGGAAAACCGTGTCATGGGATCGTTGTCCCCAGTCCGCCCGAAACGGGATTCTTACCCTTGCGCGGCTAGCATACACGTCTCCCAGGACCGGAGTCTTGGCGTTCGGGAAAGACGGCGGCCGCTCCGGGACGACTAGTTGCCGAGAGAACGGAACATAGCCTCCTTCTTCGCGGCAAGGCTGGCACCCACACCGCTTGTGGCCGGTCACACGTGTCTTGCGATCACTTCCGTCGAGCCGCCCAAGGCGGGACCCGGACCCCGGTGCGGCTAGCACACACGTCGCGCAGGACCGGAGCCTAGGGGCTCGGGAAGCCGGACCCACGCTGCCCGTGGAGGGACACTCGTGTCCTGCGATCGAAAGAGCTGAGCCGACCGAGGTCCCACCCGGACCCCAGTGCGGCTAGCACACACGTCGCCCAGGATAGGAGCGTGCTTGTTCGGGACGGACGGCTGCCGCTCCGTAGAGGACAGAACCCCTTGGCCCCGCGACTGCCAGCCCACGAGCCGGCAGTGGATAGCCGCACGCTTCGCGGCAAGTCTGGCTCCCATGCCGCTCGTGGCCGGACAACCGTGTCATGGGATCGTTGTCCCCAGTCCGCCCGAAACGGGATTCTTACCCTTGCGCGGCTAGCATACACGTCTCCCAGGACCGGAGTCTTGGCGTTCGGGAAAGACGGCGGCCGCTCCGTGACGAATAGTTGCCGAGAGAACGGAACATAGCCTCCTTCTTCGCGGCAAGGCTGGCACCCACACCGCTTGTGGCCGGTTACCCGTGTCTTGCGATCACTTTCGTCGAGCCGCCCAAGGCGGGACCCGGACCCCGGTGCGGCTAGCACACACGTCGCGCAGGACCGGAGCCTAGGGGCTCGGGAAGCCGGACCCACGCAGCCCGTAGAGGGACACACGTTTCCTGCGATCGAAATAGCGGAGCCCACAGAGGTTCGACCGGGTCCTAGTGCGGCTAGCACACACATCGCCCGGGACCGGAGCGTGGCTGTTCGGGAAGGACGGCCGCCGCTCCGGGCAGGACAGAAGCTTTCGTCTCGGGGACAGCCAGCCCCCGAGCCAGAGGATGACAGCCTCCTGTTTCACGACACGGCTGCTACGCATGCAGCTCGTGGCCGGACCACTGTATCGTGGGATCTCCTTCCCCGATTCGCCCAAGACAGAACCCGGAACCCAGTGCGGCTAGCACACACGTCGCCCAGGATAGGAGCGTGCTTGTTCGGGACGGACGGCTGCCGCTCCGTGGAGGACAGAACCCCATGTCCCCGCGACTGCCAGCCCACGAGCCGGCGGAGGACAGCCACACTCTTCGGGGCAAGGCTGGCAGCCACACAGCTTGTGGCGGGTCACCCGTATCTTGCGATCATTTTAGTCGAGCCGCCCAAGGCGGGACCCGCACCCCGGTGCGGCTAGAACACACGTCGCGCAGGACCGGAGCCTAGGGGCTCGGGAAGCCGGACCCACGCAGCCCGTAGAGGGACACACGTTTCCTGCGATCGAAATAGCGGAGCCGACAGAGGTTCGACCGGGTCCTAGTGCGGCTAGCACACACATCGCCCGGGATCGGTGCGTGGCTGTTCGGGAAGGACGGCCGCTGCTCCGGGCAGGACAGAAGCTTTCGTCTCGGGGACAACCAGCCCCCGAGCCAGAGGATGACAGCCTCTTGTTTCACGACACGGCTGCTACGCATGCAGCTCGTGGCCGGACCACTGTGTCGTGGGATCTCCTTCCCCGATTCGCCCAAGACAGAACCTGGACCCCGGTGCGGCTAGCACACACGTCGCCCAAGACCGAAGCCCAGGGTCCACATCCGGACGCCTGCCGCTCTGGACTGTCTGAATCCCCGGTCCCCGGCACTGCGTAACTCCGAGCCGCTGAACGACAGCCTCCACTTCTCGACACGGCTGGCAGCCACAGCGCTTGTGGCCGGACAACCGTGTCGTAGGATCTCCTTCCCCGAGGCGCCCGAAATGGGATCCGGACCCCGGTGCGGCGAGCAAACACGACACCCAGGATGGAGTCAAAGGGCTCGGGAAGCCGGACCCACGCTGCCCGTGGAGGGACACTCGTGTCCTGCGATCGAAAGAGCTGAGCCGACCGAGGTCCCACCCGGACCCCAGTGCGGCTAGCACACACGTCGCCCAGGATAGGAGCGTGCTTGTTCGGGACGGACGGCTGCCGCTCCGGAGAGGACAGAACCCCTTGGCCCCGCGACTGCCAGCCCACGAGCCGGCAGTGGACAGCCGCACGCTTCGCGGCAAGTCTGGCTCCCATGCCGCTCGTGGCCGGACAACCGTGTCATGGGATCGTTGTCCCCAGTCCGCCCGAAACGGGATTCTTACCCTTGCGCGGCTAGCATACACGTCTCCCAGGACCGGAGTCTTGGCGTTCGGGAAAGACGGCGGCCGCTCCGGGACGAATAGTTGCCGAGAGAACGGAACATAGCCTCCTTCTTCGCGGCAAGGCTGGCACCCACACCGCTTGTGGCCGGTCACCCGTGTCTTGCGATCACTTTCGTCGAGCCGCCCAAGGCGGGACCCGGACCCCGGTGCGGCTAGCACACACGTCGCGCAGGACCGGAGCCTAGGGGCTCGGGAAGCCGGACCCACGCAGCCCGTAGAGGGACACACGTTTCCTGCGATCGAAATAGCGGAGCCCACAGAGGTTCGACCGGGTCCTAGTGCGGCTAGCACACACATCGCCCGGGACCGGAGCGTGGCTGTTCGGGAAGGACGGCCGCCGCTCCGGGCAGGACAGAAGCTTTCGTCTCGGGGACAGCCAGCCCCCGAGCCAGAGGATGACAGCCTCCTGTTTCACGACACGGCTGCTACGCATGCAGCTCGTGGCCGGACCACTGTATCGTGGGATCTCCTTCCCCGATTCGCCCAAGACAGAACCCGGACCCCAGTGCGGCTAGCACACACGTCGCCCAGGATAGGAGCGTGCTTGTTCGGGACGGACGGCTGCCGCTCCGTGGAGGACAGAACCCCATGTCCCCGCGACTGCCAGCCCACGAGCCGGCGGAGGACAGCCACACTCTTCGGGGCAAGGCTGGCAGCCACACAGCTTGTGGCGGGTCACCCGTATCTTGCGATCATTTTAGTCGAGCCGCCCAAGGCGGGACCCGCACCCCGGTGCGGCTAGAACACACGTCGCGCAGGACCGGAGCCTAGGGGCTCGGGAAGCCGGACCCACGCAGCCCGTAGAGGGACACACGTTTTCTGCGATCGAAATAGCGGAGCCGACAGAGGTTCGACCGGGTCCTAGTGCGGCTAGCACACACATCGCCCGGGATCGGTGCGTGGCTGTTCGGGAAGGACGGCCGCTGCTCCGGACAGGACAGAAGCTTTCGTCTCGGGGACAACCAGCCCCCGAGCCAGAGGATGACAGCCTCTTGTTTCACGACACGGCTGCTACGCATGCAGCTCGTGGCCGGACCACTGTGTCGTGGGATCTCCTTCCCCGATTCGCCCAAGACAGAACCTGGACCCCGGTGCGGCTAGCACACACGTCGCCCAGGACCGAAGCCCAGGGTCCACATCCGGACGCCTGCCGCTCTGGACTGTCTGAATCCCCGGTCCCCGGCACTGCGTAACTCCGAGCCGCTGAACGACAGCCTCCACTTCTCGACACGGCTGGCAGCCACAGCGCTTGTGGCCGGACAACCGTGTCGTAGGATCTCCTTCCCCGAGGCGCCCGAAATGGGATCCGGACCCCGGTGCGGCGAGCAAACACGACACCCAGGATGGAGTCAAAGGGCTTGGGAAGCCGGACCCACGCTGCCCGTGGAGGGACACTCGTGTCCTGCGATCGAAAGAGCTGAGCCGACCGAGGTCCCACCCGGACCCCAGTGCGGCTAGCACACACGTCGCCCAGGATAGGAGCGTGCTTGTTCGGGACGGACGGCTGCCGCTCCGGAGAGGACAGAACCCCTTGGACCCGCGACTGCCAGCCCACGAGCCGGCAGTGGACAGCCGCACGCTTCGCGGCAAGTCTGGCTCCCATGCCGCTCGTGGCCGGACAACCGTGTCATGGGATCGTTGTCCCCAGTCCGCCCGAAACGGGATTCTTACCCTTGCGCGGCTAGCATACACGTCTCCCAGGACCGGAGTCTTGGCGTTCGGGAAAGACGGCGGCCGCTCCGGGACGAATAGTTGCCGAGAGAACGGAACATAGCCTCCTTCTTCGCGGCAAGGCTGGCACCCACACCGCTTGTGGCCGGTCACACGTGTCTTGCGATCACTTCCGTCGAGCCGCCCAAGGCGGGACCCGGACCCCGGTGCGGCTAGCACACACGTCGCCCAGGACCGAAGCCCAGGGTCCACATCCGGACGCCTGCCGCTCTGGACTGTCTGAATCCCCGGTCCCCGGCACTGCGTAACTCCGAGCCGCTGAACGACAGCCTCCACTTCTCGACACGGCTGGCAGCCACAGCGCTTGTGGCCGGACAACCGTGTCGTAGGATCTCCTTCCCCGAGGCGCCCGAAATGGGATCCGGACCCCGGTGCGGCGAGCAAACACGACACCCAGGATGGAGTCAAAGGGCTTGGGAAGCCGGACCCACGCTGCCCGTGGAGGGACACTCGTGTCCTGCGATCGAAAGAGCTGAGCCGACCGAGGTCCCACCCGGACCCCAGTGCGGCTAGCACACACGTCGCCCAGGATAGGAGCGTGCTTGTTCGGGACGGACGGCTGCCGCTCCGGAGAGGACAGAACCCCTTGGACCCGCGACTGCCAGCCCACGAGCCGGCAGTGGACAGCCGCACGCTTCGCGGCAAGTCTGGCTCCCATGCCGCTCGTGGCCGGACAACCGTGTCATGGGATCGTTGTCCCCAGTCCGCCCGAAACGGGATTCTTACCCTTGCGCGGCTAGCATACACGTCTCCCAGGACCGGAGTCTTGGCGTTCGGGAAAGACGGCGGCCGCTCCGGGACGAATAGTTGCCGAGAGAACGGAACATAGCCTCCTTCTTCGCGGCAAGGCTGGCACCCACACCGCTTGTGGCCGGTCACACGTGTCTTGCGATCACTTCCGTCGAGCCGCCCAAGGCGGGACCCGGACCCCGGTGCGGCTAGCACACACGTCGCGCAGGACCGGAGCCTAGGGGCTCGGGAAGCCGGACCCACGCTGCCCGTGGAGGGACACTCGTGTCCTGCGATCGAAAGAGCTGAGCCGACCGAGGTCCAACCCGGACCCCAGTGCGGCTAGCACACACGTCGCCCAGGATAGGAGCGTGCTTGTTCGGGACGGACGGCTGCCGCTCCGTGGAGGACAGAACCCCATGTCCCCGCGACTGCCAGCCCACGAGCCGGCGGAGGACAGCCACACTCTTCGGGGCAAGGCTGGCAGCCACACAGCTTGTGGCGGGTCACCCGTATCTTGCGATCATTTTAGTCGAGCCGCCCAAGGCGGGACACGGACCCCGGTGCGGCTAGAACACACGTCGCGCAGGACCGGAGCCTAGGGGCTCGGGAAGCCGGACCCACGCAGCCCGTAGAGGGACACACGTTTCCTGCGATCGAAATAGCGGAGCCGACAGAGGTTCGACCGGGTCCTAGTGCGGCTAGCACACACATCGCCCGGGATCGGTGCGTGGCTGTTCGGGAAGGACGGCCGCTGCTCCGGACAGGACAGAAGCTTTCGTCTCGGGGACAACCAGCCCCCGAGCCAGAGGATGACAGCCTCTTGTTTCACGACACGGCTGCTACGCATGCAGCTCGTGGCCGGACCACTGTGTCGTGGGATCTCCTTCCCCGATTCGCCCAAGACAGAACCTGGACGCCGGTGCGGCTAGCACACACGTCGCCCAAGACCGAAGCCCAGGGTCCACATCCGGACGCCTGCCGCTCTGGACTGTCTGAATCCCCGGTCCCCGGCACTGCGTAACTCCGAGCCGCTGAACGACAGCCTCCACTTCTCGACACGGCTGGCAGCCACAGCGCTTGTGGCCGGACAACCGTGTCGTAGGATCTCCTTCCCCGAGGCGCCCGAAATGGGATCCGGACCCCGGTGCGGCGAGCAAACACGACACCCAGGATGGAGTCAAAGGGCTCAGGAAGCCGGACCCACGCTGCCCGTGGAGGGACACTCGTGTCCTGCGATCGAAAGAGCTGAGCCGACCGAGGTCCCACCCGGACCCCAGTGCGGCTAGCACACACGTCGCCCAGGATAGGAGCGTGCTTGTTCGGGACGGACGGCAGCCGCTCCGGAGAGGACAGAACCCCTTGGCCCCGCGACTGCCAGCCCACGAGCCGGCAGTGGACAGCCGCACGCTTCGCGGCAAGTCTGGCTCCCATGCCGCTCGTGGCCGGAAAACCGTGTCATGGGATCGTTGTCCCCAGTCCGCCCGAAACGGGATTCTTACCCTTGCGCGGCTAGCATACACGTCTCCCAGGACCGGAGTCTTGGCGTTCGGGAAAGACGGCGGCCGCTCCGGGACGAATAGTTGCCGAGAGAACGGAACATAGCCTCCTTCTTCGCGGCAAGGCTGGCACCCACACCGCTTGTGGCCGGTCACCCGTGTCTTGCGATCACTTTCGTCGAGCCGCCCAAGGCGGGACCCGGACCCCGGTGCGGCTAGCACACACGTCGCGCAGGACCGGAGCCTAGGGGCTCGGGAAGCCGGACCCACGCAGCCCGTAGAGGGACACACGTTTCCTGCGATCGAAATAGCGGAGCCCACAGAGGTTCGACCGGGTCCTAGTGCGGCTAGCACACACATCGCCCGGGACCGGAGCGTGGCTGTTCGGGAAGGACGGCCGCCGCTCCGGGCAGGACAGAAGCTTTCGTCTCGGGGACAGCCAGCCCCCGAGCCAGAGGATGACAGCCTCCTGTTTCACGACACGGCTGCTACGCATGCAGCTCGTGGCCGGACCACTGTATCGTGGGATCTCCTTCCCCGATTCGCCCAAGACAGAACCCGGACCCCAGTGCGGCTAGCACACACGTCGCCCAGGATAGGAGCGTGCTTGTTCGGGACGGACGGCTGCCGCTCCGTGGAGGACAGAACCCCATGTCCCCGCGACTGCCAGCCCACGAGCCGGCGGAGGACAGCCACACTCTTCGGGGCAAGGCTGGCAGCCACACAGCTTGTGGCGGGTCACCCGTATCTTGCGATCATTTTAGTCGAGCCGCCCAAGGCGGGACACGGACCCCGGTGCGGCTAGAACACACGTCGCGCAGGACCGGAGCCTAGGGGCTCGGGAAGCCGGACCCACGCAGCCCGTAGAGGGACACACGTTTTCTGCGATCGAAATAGCGGAGCCGACAGAGGTTCGACCGGGTCCTAGTGCGGCTAGCACACACATCGCCCGGGATCGGTGCGTGGCTGTTCGGGAAGGACGGCCGCTGCTCCGGACAGGACAGAAGCTTTCGTCTCGGGGACAACCAGCCCCCGAGCCAGAGGATGACAGCCTCTTGTTTCACGACACGGCTGCTACGCATGCAGCTCGTGGCCGGACCACTGTGTCGTGGGATCTCCTTCCCCGATTCGCCCAAGACAGAACCTGGACCCCGGTGCGGCTAGCACACACGTCGCCCAGGACCGAAGCCCAGGGTCCACATCCGGACGCCTGCCGCTCTGGACTGTCTGAATCCCCGGTCCCCGGCACTGCGTAACTCCGAGCCGCTGAACGACAGCCTCCACTTCTCGACACGGCTGGCAGCCACAGCGCTTGTGGCCGGACAACCGTGTCGTAGGATCTCCTTCCCCGAGGCGCCCGAAATGGGATCCGGACCCCGGTGCGGCGAGCAAACACGACACCCAGGATGGAGTCAAAGGGCTTGGGAAGCCGGACCCACGCTGCCCGTGGAGGGACACTCGTGTCCTGCGATCGAAAGAGCTGAGCCGACCGAGGTCCCACCCGGACCCCAGTGCGGCTAGCACACACGTCGCCCAGGATAGGAGCGTGCTTGTTCGGGACGGACGGCTGCCGCTCCGGAGAGGACAGAACCCCTTGGACCCGCGACTGCCAGCCCACGAGCCGGCAGTGGACAGCCGCACGCTTCGCGGCAAGTCTGGCTCCCATGCCGCTCGTGGCCGGACAACCGTGTCATGGGATCGTTGTCCCCAGTCCGCCCGAAACGGGATTCTTACCCTTGCGCGGCTAGCATACACGTCTCCCAGGACCGGAGTCTTGGCGTTCGGGAAAGACGGCGGCCGCTCCGGGACGAATAGTTGCCGAGAGAACGGAACATAGCCTCCTTCTTCGCGGCAAGGCTGGCACCCACACCGCTTGTGGCCGGTCACACGTGTCTTGCGATCACTTCCGTCGAGCCGCCCAAGGCGGGACCCGGACCCCGGTGCGGCTAGCACACACGTCGCGCAGGACCGGAGCCTAGGGGCTCGGGAAGCCGGACCCACGCTGCCCGTGGAGGGACACTCGTGTCCTGCGATCGAAAGAGCTGAGCCGACCGAGGTCCCACCCGGACCCCAGTGCGGCTAGCACACACGTCGCCCAGGATAGGAGCGTGCTTGTTCGGGACGGACGGCTGCCGCTCCGTGGAGGACAGAACCCCATGTCCCCGCGACTGCCAGCCCACGAGCCGGCGGAGGACAGCCACACTCTTCGGGGCAAGGCTGGCAGCCACACAGCTTGTGGCAGGTCACCCGTATCTTGCGATCATTTTAGTCGAGCCGCCCAAGGCGGGACCCGGACCCCGGTGCGGCTAGAACACACGTCGCGCAGGACCGGAGCCTAGGGGCTCGGGAAGCCGGACCCACGTAGCCCGTAGAGGGACACACGTTTCCTGCGATCGAAATAGCGGAGCCGACAGAGGTTCGACCGGGTCCTAGTGCGGCTAGCACACACATCGCCCGGGATCGGTGCGTGGCTGTTCGGGAAGGACGGCCGCCGCTCCGGACAGGACAGAAGCTTTCGTCTCGGGGACAACCAGCCCCCGAGCCAGAGGATGACAGCCTCTTGTTTCACGACACGGCTGCTACGCATGCAGCTCGTGGCCGGACCACTGTGTCGTGGGATCTCCTTCCCCGATTCGCCCAAGACAGAACCTGGACCCCGGTGCGGCTAGCACACACGTCGCCCAGGACTGAAGCCCAGGGTCCACATCCGGACGCCTGCCGCTCTGGACTGTCTGAATCCCCGGTCCCCGGCACTGCGTAACTCCGAGCCGCTGAACGACAGCCTCCACTTCTCGACACGGCTGGCAGCCACAGCGCTTGTGGCCGGACAACCGTGTCGTAGGATCTCCTTCCCCGAGGCGCCCGAAATGGGATCCGGACCCCGGTGCGGCGAGCAAACACGACACCCAGGATGGAGTCAAAGGGCTCAGGAAGCCGGACCCACGCTGCCCGTGGAGGGACACTCGTGTCCTGCGATCGAAAGAGCTGAGCCGACCGAGGTCCCACCCGGACCCCAGTGCGGCTAGCACACACGTCGCCCAGGATAGGAGCGTGCTTGTTCGGGACGGACGGCTGCCGCTCCGGAGAGGACAGAACCCCTTGGCCCCGCGACTGCCAGCCCACGAGCCGGCAGTGGACAGCCGCACGCTTCGCGGCAAGTCTGGCTCCCATGCCGCTCGTGGCCGGAAAACCGTGTCATGGGATCGTTGTCCCCAGTCCGCCCGAAACGGGATTCTTACCCTTGCGCGGCTAGCATACACGTCTCCCAGGACCGGAGTCTTGGCGTTCGGGAAAGACGGCGGCCGCTCCGGGACGACTAGTTGCCGAGAGAACGGAACATAGCCTCCTTCTTCGCGGCAAGGCTGGCACCCACACCGCTTGTGGCCGGTCACACGTGTCTTGCGATCACTTCCGTCGAGCCGCCCAAGGCGGGACCCGGACCCCGGTGCGGCTAGCACACACGTCGCGCAGGACCGGAGCCTAGGGGCTCGGGAAGCCGGACCCACGCTGCCCGTGGAGGGACACTCGTGTCCTGCGATCGAAAGAGCTGAGCCGACCGAGGTCCCACCCGGACCCCAGTGCGGCTAGCACACACGTCGCCCAGGATAGGAGCGTGCTTGTTCGGGACGGACGGCTGCCGCTCCGTAGAGGACAGAACCCCTTGGCCCCGCGACTGCCAGCCCACGAGCCGGCAGTGGATAGCCGCACGCTTCGCGGCAAGTCTGGCTCCCATGCCGCTCGTGGCCGGACAACCGTGTCATGGGATCGTTGTCCCCAGTCCGCCCGAAACGGGATTCTTACCCTTGCGCGGCTAGCATACACGTCTCCCAGGACCGGAGTCTTGGCGTTCGGGAAAGACGGCGGCCGCTCCGTGACGAATAGTTGCCGAGAGAACGGAACATAGCCTCCTTCTTCGCGGCAAGGCTGGCACCCACACCGCTTGTGGCCGGTTACCCGTGTCTTGCGATCACTTTCGTCGAGCCGCCCAAGGCGGGACCCGGACCCCGGTGCGGCTAGAACACACGTCGCGCAGGACCGGAGCCTAGGGGCTCGGGAAGCCGGACCCACGCAGCCCGTAGAGGGACACACGTTTCCTGCGATCGAAATAGCGGAGCCGACAGAGGTTCGACCGGGTCCTAGTGCGGCTAGCACACACATCGCCCGGGATCGGTGCGTGGCTGTTCGGGAAGGACGGCCGCCGCTCCGGACAGGACAGAAGCTTTCGTCTCGGGGACAGCCAGCCCCCGAGCCAGAGGATGACAGCCTCCTGTTTCACGACACGGCTGCTACGCATGCAGCTCGTGGCCGGACCACTGTATCGTGGGATCTCCTTCCCCGATTCGCCCAAGACAGAACCCGGACCCCAGTGCGGCTAGCACACACGTCGCCCAGGATAGGAGCGTGCTTGTTCGGGACGGACGGCTGCCGCTCCGTGGAGGACAGAACCCCATGTCCCCGCGACTGCCAGCCCACGAGCCGGCGGAGGACAGCCACACTCTTCGGGGCAAGGCTGGCAGCCACACAGCTTGTGGCGGGTCACCCGTATCTTGCGATCATTTTAGTCGAGCCGCCCAAGGCGGGACCCGGACCCCGGTGCGGCTAGAACACACGTCGCGCAGGACCGGAGCCTAGGGGCTCGGGAAGCCGGACCCACGCAGCCCGTAGAGGGACACACGTTTCCTGCGATCGAAATAGCGGAGCCGACAGAGGTTCGACCGGGTCCTAGTGCGGCTAGCACACACATCGCCCGGGATCGGTGCGTGGCAGTTCGGGAAGGACGGCCGCTGCTCCGGACAGGACAGAAGCTTTCGTCTCGGGGACAACCAGCCCCCGAGCCAGAGGATGACAGCCTCTTGTTTCACGACACGGCTGCTACGCATGCAGCTCGTGGCCGGACCACTGTGTCGTGGGATCTCCTTCCCCGATTCGCCCAAGACAGAACCTGGACGCCGGTGCGGCTAGCACACACGTCGCCCAGGACCGAAGCCCAGGGTCCACATCCGGACGCCTGCCGCTCTGGACTGTCTGAATCCCCGGTCCCCGGCACTGCGTAACTCCGAGCCGCTGAACGACAGCCTCCACTTCTCGACACGGCTGGCAGCCACAGCGCTTGTGGCCGGACAACCGTGTCGTAGGATCTCCTTCCCCGAGGCGCCCGAAATGGGATCCGGACCCCGGTGCGGCGAGCAAACACGACACCCAGGATGGAGTCAAAGGGCTTGGGAAGCCGGACCCACGCTGCCCGTGGAGGGACACTCGTGTCCTGCGATCGAAAGAGCTGAGCCGACCGAGGTCCCACCCGGACCCCAGTGCGGCTAGCACACACGTCGCCCAGGATAGGAGCGTGCTTGTTCGGGACGGACGGCTGCCGCTCCGTAGAGGACAGAACCCCTTGGCCCCGCGACTGCCAGCCCACGAGCCGGCAGTGGACAGCCGCACGCTTCGCGGCAAGTCTGGCTCCCATGCCGCTCGTGGCCGGAAAACCGTGTCATGGGATCGTTGTCCCCAGTCCGCCCGAAACGGGATTCTTACCCTTGCGCGGCTAGCATACACGTCTCCCAGGACCGGAGTCTTGGCGTTCGGGAAAGACGGCGGCCGCTCCGGGACGACTAGTTGCCGAGAGAACGGAACATAGCCTCCTTCTTCGCGGCAAGGCTGGCACCCACACCGCTTGTGGCCGGTTACCCGTGTCTTGCGATCACTTTCGTCGAGCCGCCCAAGGCGGGACCCGGACCCCGGTGCGGCTAGCACACACGTCGCGCAGGACCGGAGCCTAGGGGCTCGGGAAGCCGGACCCACGCAGCCCGTAGAGGGACACACGTTTCCTGCGATCGAAATAGCGGAGCCGACAGAGGTTCGACCGGGTCCTAGTGCGGCTAGCACACACATCGCCCGGGACCGGAGCGTGGCTGTTCGGGAAGGTCGGCAGCCGCTCCGGACAGGACAGAAGCTTTCGTCTCGGGGACAACCAGCCCCCGAGCCAGAGGATGACAGCCTCTTGTTTCACGACACGGCTTCTACGCATGCAGCTCGTGGCCGGACCACTGTGTCGTAGGATCTCCTTCCCCGATTCGCCCAAGACAGAATAGAAGTGCTCCCAAAGGAAGGCTTTGGGTACAACTGAACTCCCCAGGGGAGCATTTATGCAGCCCCACATGCAACTGGACCCTCCGGGTTCACTCTTTCACCGCAAGCCTAAATATAGCCCTAGCACGCCTGGCAGTCGACTGAAAGCTCAGGCCACAGAAAATGTGTTACGAGCCTCATTCGCCCATCCAAAAGTGCCCCCAAAGGAAGGCTTTGGGTACAACTGAACTCCCCAGTTGAGCCTTTATGCAGCCCCACATGCAACTGGACCCTCCGGGTTCACTCTTTCACCGCAAGCCTAATTATATCCCTCGGCGCAGTGGGAGAAGACTGAAGAAGCGGGCCTCAGAAAACGCATTGCGATTCCCCTTTGACCATCAAAAAGTGCTCCCAAAGGAAGGCTTTGGGTACAACTGGACTCCCCAGGGGACCCTTTACGCAGCCCAACATGCAACTGGACCCTCTGTATTCGCTCTTTAAAAGGAACCCTATATATAGCCCTGGCCCGCCTGGCAGTCGACTGAAAACTCGGGCCACAGAAAATGCGTTAAAAGCCTAATTCGCCCATCCAAAAGTGCCCCCAGAGGAAGGCTTTGGGTACAAGTGAACTCCCCAGGGGAGCCTTTACGCAGCCCCTCATGCAACTGGACCCTCCGTGTTCACTCTTTCACAGCAACCCTAAATATACCCCTAGCCAGCATGGCAGAAGACTGAAAACTCGGGCTCCAGAAAATGCGTATCAAGCCCCTTTCGCCCATCCAGAAGTGCCCCCAAAGGAAGGCTTTGGGTACAAGTGAACTCCCCAGGGGAGCCTTTATGCAGCCTCACATGCAACTGGACCCTCCGGGTTCACTCTTTCACCGCAAGCCTAAATATAGCCCTAGCACTCCTGGCAGTCGACTGAAAGACCAGGCCACAGAAAATATGTTTCGAGCCCCATTCGCCCATCCAAAAGTGCCCCCAAAGGAAGGCTTTGGGTACATCTGAACTCCCCAGGGGAGCCTTTACGCAGCCCCACATGAAACTGGACCCTCCGTATTCGCTCTTTCACCACAAGCCTAAGTATAGCCCTCGGCGCAATGGGAGAAGACTGAAAACTCGGGCCTCAGAAAACGCATTGCGATTCCCCTTGGACCATCCAAAAGTGCTCCCAAAGGAAGGCTTTGGGTACAACTGGACTCCCCAGGGGAGCCTTTATGCAGCCCCACATGCAACTGGACCCTCCGTGTTCGCTCTTTACAGCAATCCTAAATATAACCCTAGCCAGCATGGCAGAAGACTGAAAACTCGGGACACAGAAAAAGCGTTTCAAGCCCCTTTCGCCCATCCAGAAGTGCCCCCAAAGGAAGGCTTTGGGTACAACTGAACGCCCCAGGGGAGCCTTAACGCAGCCCCACATGCAACTGGACCCTCCGTATTCGCTCTTTCACAGCAACCCTAAATATAGCACTAGCACGCCTGGAAGTCGACTGAAAGCTCGGGCCACAGAAAATGTGTTAAGAGCCCCATTCGCCCATCCAAAAGTGCCCCCAAAGGAAGGCTTTGGGTACAACTGAACTCCCCAGGGGAGCCTTTACACAGCCCCACATGCAACTGGACCGTCCTTGTTCACTGTTTACGAGCAACCCTAAATATACCCCTAGCCAGCATGGCAGAAGACTGAAAACTCGGGCTCCAGAAAATGCATTTCAAGCCCCATTCACCCATCCAGAAGTGCCCCCAAAGGAAGGCTTTGGGTACAAGTGAACTCCCCAGGGGAGCCTTAACACAGCCCCACATGCAACTGGACCCTCCGTATTCGCTCTTTCACCGCAAGCCTAAATATCGCCCTAGCACGCCTGGCAGTCGACTGAAAGCTCGGGCCACAGAAAATGTGTTACGAGCCCCATTCGCCCATCCAAAAGTGCCCCCAAAGGAAGGCTTTGGGTACAACTGAACTCCCCAGGGGAGCCTTTATGCTACCCCACATGCAACTGGACCCTCCGGGTTCACTCTTTCACAGGAACCCTATATATAGCCCTGGCCCGCCTGGCAGTCGACTGAAAACTCGGGCCCCAGAAAAACTGTTAAAAGCCTAATTTGCCCATCCAAAAGTGCCCCCAGAGGTAGGCTTTGGGTACATCTGAACTCCCCAGGGGAGCCTTTACGCAGCCCCACATGCAACTGGACCCTCCGTGTTCGCTCTTTACAGCAACCCTAAATATAACCCTAGCCAGCATGGCAGAAGACTGAAAACTCGGGACACAGAAAATGCGTTTCAAGCCCCTTTCGCCCATCCAGAAGTGCCTCCAAAGGAAGGCTTTGGGTACAAGTGAACTCCCCAGGGGAGCCTTTATGCAGCCCCACATGCAACTGGACCCTCCGTATTCGCCCTTTCACCGCAAGCCTAAATATAGCCCTAGAACGCCTGGCAGTCGACTGAAAGCTCGGGCCACAGAAAATGTGTTACGAGCCCCATTCGCCCATCCAAAAGTGCCCCCAAACGAAGGCTTTGGGTACATCTGAACTCCCCAGGGGAGCCTTTACGCAGCCCCACATGCAACTGGACCCTCCTTGTTCGCTCTTTACAGGAACCCTAAATATAACCGTAGCCAGCATGGCAGAAGACTGAAAACTCGGGATCCAGAAATTGCGTTTCAAGCCCCATTCACCCATCCAGAAGTGCCCCCAAAGGAAGGCTTTGGGTACAAGTGAACTCCCCAGGGGAGCCTTTATGCAGCCCCACGTGCAACTGGACCCCCCGTGTTCGCTGTTTACAAGCAACCCTAAATATAACCCTAGCCAGCATTGCAGAAAACTGAAAACTCGGGCCCCAGAAAAACTGTTAAAAGCCTAATTCGCCCACCCAAAAGTGCCCCCAGAGGAAGGCTTTGGGTACAACTGAACTCCCCAAGGGAGCCTTTACGCAGCCCCACATGCAACTGGACCCTCCTTGTTCACTGTTTACGAGCAACCCTAAATATACCCCTAGCCACCATGGCAGAAGACTGAAAACTCGGGCTCCAGAAAAAGCGTTTCAAGCCCCATTCACCCATCCAAAAGTGCCCCCAAAGGAAGGCTTTGGGTACAACTGAACTCCCCAGGGGAGCCTTTATGCAGCCCCACATGCAACTGGACCCTCCGGGTTCACTCTTTCACCGCAAGCCTAAATATAGCCCTCGGCGCAATGTGAGAGGACTGAAAAACGGGCCTAAGAAAACGCATTGCGATTCCCCTTGGACCATCCCAAAGTGCACCCAAAGGAAGGCTTTGGGTACAACTGAACTCCCCAGGGGAGCCTTAACGCAGCCCCACATGCAACTGGACCCTCCGTATTCGCTCTTTCACAGCAACCCTAAATATAACCCTGGCCCGCCTGGCAGTCGACTGAAAACTCGGGTCCCAGAAAATGCATTAAAAGCCTAATTCGCCCATCCAAAAGTGCCCCCAAAGGAAGGCTTTGGGTACATCTGAACTCCCCAGGGGAGCCTTTACGCAGCCCCATATGCAACTGGACCCTCCGTATTCGCTCTTTCACCACAAGCCTAAGTATAGCCCTCGGCGCAATGGGAGAAGACTGAAAACTCGGGCCTCAGAAAACGCATTGCGATTCCCCTTGGACCATCCAAAAGTGCTCCCAAAGGAAGGCTTTGGGTACAACTGGACTCCCCAGGGGAGCCTTTATGCAGCCCCACATGCAACTGGACCCTCCGTGTTCGCTCTTTACAGCAACCCTAAATATAACCCTAGCCAGCATGGCAGAAGACTGAAAACTCGGGACACAGAAAAAGCGTTTCAAGCCCCTTTCGCCCATCCAGAAGTGCCCCCAAAGGAAGGCTTTGGGTACAACTGAACTCCCCAGGGGAGCCTTTATGCAGCCCCACATGCAACTGGACCCTCCGTATTCGCTCTTTCACAGCAACCCTAAATATAGCACTAGCACGCCTGGAAGTCGACTGAAAGCTCGGGCCACAGAAAATGTGTTAAGAGCCCCATTCGCCCATCCAAAAGTGCCCCCAAAGGAAGGCTTTGGGTACAACTGAACTCCCCAGGGGAGCCTTTACACAGCCCCACATGCAACTGGACCGTCCTTGTTCACTGTTTACGAGCAACCCTAAATATACCCCTAGCCAGCATGGCAGAAGACTGAAAACTCGGGCTCCAGAAAATGCATTTCAAGCCCCATTCACCCATCCAGAAGTGCCCCCAAAGGAAGGCTTTGGGTACAAGTGAACTCCCCAGGGGAGCCTTTATGCAGCCCCACATGCAACTGGACCCTCCGTATTCGCTCTTTCACCGCAAGCCTAAATATCGCCCTAGCACGCCTGGCAGTCGACTGAAAGCTCGGGCCACAGAAAATGTGTTACGAGCCCCATTCGCCCATCCAAAAGTGCCCCCAAAGGAAGGCTTTGGGTACAACTGAACTCCCCAGGGGAGCCTTTATGCTACCCCACATGCAACTGGACCCTCCGGGTTCACTCTTTCACCGCAAGCCTAAATATAGCCCTCGGCGCAATGGGAGAAGACTGAAAACTCGGGCCACAGAAAACGCATTGCGATTCCTCTTGGACCATCCAAAAGTGCTCCCAAAGGAAGGCTTTGGGTACAACTGGACTCCCCAGGGGAGCCTTTATGCAGCCCCACATGCAACTGGACCCTCCGGGTTCACTCTTTCACCGCAAGCCTAAATATATCCCTCGGCGCAATGGGAGAAGACTGAAGAAGCGGGCCTCAGAAAACGCATTGCGATTCCCCTTTGACCATCAAAAAGTGCTCCCAAAGGAAGGCTTTGGGTACAACTGGACTCCCCAGGGGACCCTTTACGCAGCCCCACATGCAACTGGACCCTCTGTATTCGCTCTTTAAAAGGAACCCTATATATAGCCCTGGCCCGCCTGGCAGTCGACTGAAAACTCGGGCCCCAGAAAATGCGTTAAAAGCCTAATTCGCCCACCCAAAAGTTCCCCCAGAGGAAGGCTTTGGGTACAAGTGAACTCCCCAGGGGAGCCTTTACGCAGCCCCACATGCAACTGGACCCTCCGTGTTCGCTCTTTCACAGGAACCCTATATATAGTCCTGGCCCGCCTGGCAGTCGACTGAAAACTCGGGCCCCAGAAAAACTGTTAAAAGCCTAATTTGCCCATCCAAAAGTGCCCCCAGAGGAAGGCTTTGGGTACAACTGAATTCCTCAGGGGAGCCTTTACGCAGCCCCACATGCAACTGGACCCTCCGTGTTCGCTCTTTACAGCAACCCTAAATATAACCCTAGCCAGCATGGCAGAAGACTGAAAACTCGGGACACAGAAAATGCGTTTCAAGCCCCTTTCGCCCATCCAGAAGTGCCCCGAAAGGAAGGCTTTGGGTACAAGTGAACTCCCCAGGGGAGCCTTTATGCAGCCCCACATGCAACTGGACCCTCCGTATTCGCCCTTTCACCGCAAGCCTAAATATAGCCCTAGCACGCCTGGCAGTCGACTGAAAGCTCGGGCCACAGAAAATGTGTTACGAGCCCCATTCGCCCATCCAAAAGTGCCCCCAAACGAAGGCTTTGGGTACATCTGAACTCCCCAGGGGAGCCTTTACGCAGCCCCACATGCAACTGGACCCTCCTTGTTCGCTCTTTACAGGAACCCTAAATATAACCCTAGCCAGCATGGCAGAAGACTGAAAACTCGGGATCCAGAAATTGCGTTTCAAGCCCCATTCACCCATCCAGAAGTGCCCCCAAAGGAAGGCTTTGGGTACAAGTGAACTCCCCAGGGGAGCCTTTATGCAGCCCCACGTGCAACTGGACCCCCCGTGTTCGCTGTTTACAAGCAACCCTAAATATAACCCTAGCCAGCATTGCAGAAAACTGAAAACTCGGGCCCCAGAAAAACTGTTAAAAGCCTAATTCGCCCACCCAAAAGTGCCCCCAGAGGAAGGCTTTGGGTACAACTGAACTCCCCAAGGGAGCCTTTACGCAGCCCCACATGCAACTGGACCCTCCTTGTTCACTGTTTACGAGCAACCCTAAATATACCCCTAGCCACCATGGCAGAAGACTGAAAACTCGGGCTCCAGAAAATGCGTTTCAAGCCCCATTCACCCATCCAGAAGTGCCCCCAAAGGAAGGCTTTGGGTACAACTGAACTCCCCAGGGGAGCCTTTATGCAGCCTCACATGCAACTGGACCCTCCGGATTCACTCTTTCACCACAAGCCTAAATATAGCCCTAGCACTCCTGGCAGTCGACTGAAAGATCAGGCCACAGAAAATATGTTACGAGCCCCATTCGCCCATCCAAAAGTGGCCCCAAAGGAAGGCTTTGGGTACAACTGAACTCCCCAGGGGAGCCTTTATGCAGCCCCACATGCAACTGGACCCTCCGGGTTCACTCTTTCACCGCAAGCCTAAATATATCCCTCGGCGCAATGGGAGAAGACTGAAGAAGCGGGCCTCAGAAAACGCATTGCGATTCCCCTTTGACCATCAAAAAGTGCTCCCAAAGGAAGGCTTTGGGTACAACTGGACTCCCCAGGGGACCCTTTACGCAGCCCCACATGCAACTGGACCCTCTGTATTCGCTCTTTAAAAGGAACCCTATATATAGCCCTGGCCCGCCTGGCAGTCGACTGAAAACTCGGGCCCCAGAAAATGCGTTAAAAGCCTAATTCGCCCACCCAAAAGTGCCCCCAGAGGAAGGCTTTGGGTACAAGTGAACTCCCCAGGGGAGCCTTTACGCAGCCCCACATGTAACTGGACCCTCCGTGTTCACTCTTTCACAGCAACCCTAAATATACCCCTAGCCAGCATGGCAGAAGACTGAAAACTCGGGCTCCAGAAAATGCGTTTCAAGCCCCTTTCGCCCATCCAGAAGTGCCCCCAAAGGAAGGCTTTGGGTACAAGTGAACTCCCCAGGGGAGCCTTTATGCAGCCCCACATGCAACTGGACCCTCCGTATTCGCTCTTTCACAGCAACCCTAAATATAGCACTAGCACGCCTGGCAGTCGACTGAAAGCTCGGGCCACAGAAAATGTGTTACGAGCCCCATTCGCCCATCCAAAAGTGCCCCCAAAGGAAGGCTTTGGGTACATCTGAACTCCCCAGGGGAGCCTTTACGCAGCCCCACATGCAACTGGACCCTCCGTGTTCGCTCTTTACAGGAACCCTAAATATAACCCTAGCCAGCATGGCAGAAGACTGAAAACTCGGGCCACAGAAAAAGCGTTTCAAGCCCCTTTCGCCCATCCAAAAGTGCCCCCAAAGGAAGGCTTTGGGTACATCTGAACTCCCCAGGGGAGCCTTTACGCAGCCCCACATGCAACTGGACCCTCCTTGTTCACTGTTTACGAGCAACCCTAAATATACCCCTAGCCAGCATGGCAGAAGACTGAAAACTCGGGCTCCAGAAAATGCGTTTCAAGCCCCATTCACCCATCCAGAAGTGCCCCCAAAGGAAGGCTTTGGGTACAACTGAACTCCCCAGGGGAGCCTTTATGCAGCCTCACATGCAACTGGACCCTCCGGATTCACTCTTTCACCACAAGCCTAAATATAGCCCTAGCACTCCTGGCAGTCGACTGAAAACTCGGGCCAGAGAAAATATGTTTCGAGCCCCATTCGCCCATCCAAAAGTGCCCCCAAAGGAAGGCTTTGGGTACATCTGAACTCCCCAGGGGAGCCTTTACGCAGCCCCACATGCAACTGGACCCTCCTTGTTCACTGTTTACGAGCAACCCTAAATATACCCCTAGCCACCATGGCAGAAGACTGAAAACTCGGGCTCCAGAAAATGCGTTTCAAGCCCCATTCACCAAACCAGAAGTGCCCCCAAAGGAAGGCTTTGGGTACAACTGAACTCCCCAGGGGAGCCTTTATGCAGCCTCACATGCAACTGGACCCTCCGGATTCACTCTTTCACCACAAGCCTAAATATAGCCCTAGCACTCCTGGCAGTCGACTGAAAGATCAGGCCACAGAAAATATGTTACGAGCCCCATTCGCCCATCCAAAAGTGGCCCCAAAGGAAGGCTTTGGGTACAACTGAACTCCCCAGGGGAGCCTTTATGCAGCCCCACATGCAACTGGACCCTCCGGGTTCACTCTTTCACCGCAAGCCTAATTATATCCCTCGGCGCAATGGGAGAAGACTGAAGAAGCGGGCCTCAGAAAACGCATTGCGATTCCCCTTTGACCATCAAAAAGTGCTCCCAAAGGAAGGCTTTGGGTACAACTGGACTCCCCAGGGGAGCCTTTACGCAGCCCCACATGCAACTGGACCCTCTGTATTCGCTCTTTAAAAGGAACCCTATATATAGCCCTGGCCCGCCTGGCAGTCGACTGAAAACTCGGGCCCCAGAAAATGCGTTAAAAGCCTAATTCGCCCATCCAAAAGTGCCCCCAGAGGAAGGCTTTGGGTACAAGTGAACTCCCCAGGGGAGCCTTTACGCAGCCCCACATGCAACTGGACCCTCCGTATTCGCTCTTTCACCGCAAGCCTAAATATAGCACTAGCACGCCTGGCAGTCGACTGAAAGCTCGGGCCACAGAAAATGTGTTACGAGCCCCATTCGCCCATCCAAAAGTGCCCGCAAAGGAAGGCTTTGGGTACATCTGAACTCCCCAGGGGAGCCTTTACGCAGCCCCACATGCAACTGGACCCTCCGTGTTCGCTCTTTACAGGAACCCTAAATATAACCCTAGCCAGCATGGCAGAAGACTGAAAACTCTGGCCACAGAAAAAGCGTTTCAAGCCCCTTTCGCCCATCCAAAAGTGCCCCCAAAGGAAGGCTTTGGGTACATCTGAACTCCCCAGGGGAGCCTTTACGCAGCCCCACATGCAACTGGACCCTCCTTGTTCACTGTTTACGAGCAACCCTAAATATACCCCTAGCCACCATGGCAGAAGACTGAAAACTCGGGCTCCAGAAAATGCGTTTCAAGCCCCATTCACCCATCCAGAAGTGCCCCCAAAGGAAGGCTTTGGGTACAACTGAACTCCCCAGGGGATCCTTTATGCAGCCTCACATGCAACTGGACCCTCCGGGTTCACTCTTTCACCACAAGCCTAAATATAGCCCTAGCACTCCTGGCAGTCGACTGAAAGACCAGGCCACAGAAAATATGTTTCGAGCCCCATTCGCCCATCCAAAAGTGCCCCCAGAGGAAGGCTTTGGGTACATCTGAACTCCCCAGGGGAGCCTTTACGCAGCCCCACATGCAACTGGACCCTCCGTATTCGCTCTTTCACCGCAAGCCGAAGTATAGCCCTCGGCGCAATGGGAGAAGACTGAAAACTCGGGCCACAGAAAACGCATTGCGATTCCCCTTGGACCATCCAAAAGTGCTCCCAAAGGAAGGCTTTGGGTACAACTGGACTCCCCAGGGGAGCCTTTATGCAGCCCCACATGCAACTGGACCCTCCGTATTCGCCCTTTCACAGCAAGCCTATATATAGCACTTGCACGCCTGGCAGTCGACTGAAAGCTCGGGCCACAGAAAATGTGTTACGAGCCCCATTCGCCCATCCAAAAGTGCCCCCAAAGGAAGGCTTTGGGTACAACTGAACTCCCCAGGGGAGCCTTTATGCAGCCCCACATGCAACTGGACCCTCCGGGTTCACTCTTTCACCGCAAGCCTAAATATAGCCCTAGCACGCCTGACAGTCGACTGAAAGCTCGGGCCACAGAAAATGTGTTACGAGCCCCATTCGGCCATCCAAAAGTGCCCCCAAAGGAAGGCTTTGGGTACAACTGAACTCCCCAGCGGAGCCATTACGCAGCCCCAGATGCAACTGGCCCATCCTTGTTCACTGTTTACGAGCAACCCTAAATATACCCCTAGCCAGCATGGCAGAAGACTGAAAACTCGGGCCACAGAAAAAGCGTTTCAAGCCCCATTCACCCATCCAGAAGTGCCCCCAAAGGAAGGCTTTGGGTACAACTGAACTCCCCAGGGGAGCCTTTATGCAGCCCCACATGCAACTGGACCCTCCGGGTTCACTCTTTCACCGCAAGCCTAAATATAGCCCTCGGCGCAATGGGAGAAGACTGAAAAACGGGCCTAAGAAAACGCATTGCGATTCCCCTTGGACCATCCAAAAGTGCCCCCAAAGGAAGGCTTTGGGTACAACTGAACTCCCCAGGGGAGCCTTAACGCAGCCCCACATGCAACTGGACCCTCCGTATTCGCTCTTTCACAGGAACCCTATATATAGCCCTGGCCCGCCTGGCAGTCGACTGAAAACTCGGGCCCCAGAAAAACTGTTAAAAGCCTAATTTGCCCATCCAAAAGTGCCCCCAGAGGAAGGCTTTGGGTACAAGTGAACTCCCCAGGGGAGCCTTTACGCAGCCCCACATGCAACTGGACCCTCCGTGTTCGCTCTTTACAGCAACCCTAAATATAACCCTAGCCAGCATGGCAGAAGACTGAAAACTCGGGACACAGAAAATGCGTTTCAAGCCCCTTTCGCCCATCCAGAAGTGCCTCCAAAGGAAGGCTTTGGGTACAAGTGAACTCCCCAGGGGAGCCTTTATGCAGCCCCACATGCAACTGGACCCTCCGTATTCGCCCTTTCACCGCAAGCCTAAATATAGCCCTAGCACGCCTGGCAGTCGACTGAAAGCTCGGGCCACAGAAAATGTGTTACGAGCCCCATTCGCCCATCCAAAAGTGCCCCCAAAGGAAGGCTTTGGGTACATCTGAACTCCCCAGGGGAGCCTTTACGCAGCCCCACATGCAACTGGACCCTCCTTGTTCGCTCTTTACAGGAACCCTAAATATAACCCTAGCCAGCATGGCAGAAGACTGAAAACTCGGGATCCAGAAATTGCGTTTCAAGCCCCATTCACCCATCCAGAAGTGCCCCCAAAGGAAGGCTTTGGGTACAAGTGAACTCCCCAGGGGAGCCTTTATGCAGCCCCACGTGCAACTGGACCCCCCGTGTTCGCTGTTTACAAGCAACCCTAAATATAACCCTAGCCAGCATTGCAGAAAACTGAAAACTCGGGCCCCAGAAAAACTGTTAAAAGCCTAATTCGCCCACCCAAAAGTGCCCCCAGAGGAAGGCTTTGGGTACAACTGAACTCCCCAAGGGAGCCTTTACGCAGCCCCACATGCAACTGGACCCTCCTTGTTCACTGTTTACGAGCAACCCTAAATATACCCCTAGCCACCATGGCAGAAGACTGAAAACTCGGGCTCCAGAAAAAGCGTTTCAAGCCCCATTCACCCATCCAAAAGTGCTCCCAAAGGAAGGCTTTGGGTACAACTGAACTCCCCAGGGGAGCCTTTATGCAGCCCCACATGCAACTGGACCCTCCGGGTTCACTCTTTCACCGCAAGCCTAAATATAGCCCTCGGCGCAATGGGAGAGGACTGACAAACGGGCCTAAGAAAACGCATTGCGATTCCCCTTGGACCATCCCAAAGTGCACCCAAAGGAAGGCTTTGGGTACAACTGAACTCCCCAGGGGAGCCTTAACGCAGCCCCACATGCAACTGGACCCTCCGTATTCGCTCTTTCACAGCAACCCTAAATATAACCCTGGCCCGCCTGGCAGTCGACTGAAAACTCGGGTCCCAGAAAATGCATTAAAAGCCTAATTCGCCCATCCAAAAGGGCCCCAGAGGAAGGCTTTGGGTACAACTGAACTCCCCAGGGGAGCATTTATGCAGCCCCACATGCAACTGGACCCTCCGGGTTCACTCTTTCACTGCAAGCCTAAATATAGCCCTAGCACGCCTGGCAGTCGACTGAAAGCTCAGGCCACAGAAAATGTGTTACGAGCCTCATTCGCCCATCCAAAAGTGCCCCCAAAGGAAGGCTTTGGGTACATCTGAACTCCCCAGGGGAGCCTTTACGCAGCCCCACATGCAACTGGACCCTCCTTGTTCACTGTTTACGAGCAACCCTAAATATACCCCTAGCCACCATGGCAGAAGACTGAAAACTCGGGCTCCAGAAAATGCGTTTCAAGCCCCATTCACCCATCCAGAATTGCCCCCAAAGGAAGGCTTTGGGTACAACTGAACTCCCCAGGGGAGCCTTTATGCAGCCTCACATGCAACTGGACCCTCCGGATTCACTCTTTCACCACAAGCCTAAATATAGCCCTAGCACTCCTGGCAGTCGACTGAAAGATCAGGCCACAGAAAATATGTTACGAGCCCCATTCGCCCATCCAAAAGTGGCCCCAAAGGAAGGCTTTGGGTACAACTGAACTCCCCAGGGGAGCCTTTATGCAGCCCCACATGCAACTGGACCCTCCGGGTTCACTCTTTCACCGCAAGCCTAAATATATCCCTCGGCGCAATGGGAGAAGACTGAAGAAGCGGGCCTCAGAAAACGCATTGCGATTCCCCTTTGACCATCAAAAAGTGCTCCCAAAGGAAGGCTTTGGGTACAACTGGACTCCCCAGGGGACCCTTTACGCAGCCCCACATGCAACTGGACCCTCTGTATTCGCTCTTTAAAAGGAACCCTATATATAGCCCTGGCCCGCCTGGCAGTCGACTGAAAACTCGGGCCCCAGAAAATGCGTTAAAAGCCTAATTCGCCCACCCAAAAGTGCCCCCAGAGGAAGGCTTTGGGTACAAGTGAACTCCCCAGGGGAGCCTTTACGCAGCCCCACATGTAACTGGACCCTCCGGGTTCACTCTTTCACTGCAAGCCTAAATATAGCCCTAGCACGCCTGGCAGTCGACTGAAAGCTCAGGCCACAGAAAATGTGTTACGAGCCCCATTCGCCCATCCAAAAGTGCCCCCAAAGGAAGGCTTTGGGTACATCTGAACTCCCCAGGGGAGCCTTTACGCAGCCCCACATGCAACTGGACCCTCCTTGTTCACTGTTTACGAGCAACCCTAAATATACCCCTAGCCACCATGGCAGAAGACTGAAAACTCGGGCTCCAGAAAATGCGTTTCAAGCCCCATTCACCCATCCAGAATTGCCCCCAAAGGAAGGCTTTGGGTACAACTGAACTCCCCAGGGGAGCCTTTATGCAGCCTCACATGCAACTGGACCCTCCGGATTCACTCTTTCTCCACAAGCCTAAATATAGCCCTAGCACTCCTGGCAGTCGACTGAAAGATCAGGCCACAGAAAATATGTTACGAGCCCCATTCGCCCATCCAAAAGTGGCCCCAAAGGAAGGCTTTGGGTACAACTGAACTCCCCAGGGGAGCCTTTATGCAGCCCCACATGCAACTGGACCCTCCTTGTTCACTGTTTACGAGCAACCCTAAATATACCCCTAGCCACCATGGCAGAAGACTGAAAACTCGGGCTCCAGAAAATGCGTTTCAAGCCCCATTCACCCATCCAGAAGTGCCCCCAAAGGAAGGCTTTGGGTACAACTGAACTCCCCAGGGGAGCCTTTATGCAGCCTCACATGCAACTGGACCCTCCGGGTTCACTCTTTCACTACAAGCCTAAATATAGCCCTAGCACTCCTGGCAGTCGACTGAAAACTCGGGCCAGAGAAAATATGTTTCGAGCCCCATTCGCCCATCCAAAAGGGCCCCCAAAGGAAGGCTTTGGGTACATCTGAACTCCCCAAGGGAGCCTTTACGAAGCCCCACATGCAACTGGACCCTCCTTGTTCACTGTTTACGAGCAACCCTAAATATACCCCTAGCCACCATGGCAGAAGACTGAAAACTCGGGCTCCAGAAAATGCGTTTCAAGCCCCATTCACCCATCCAGAAGTGCCCCCAAAGGAAGGCTTTGGGTACAACTGAACTCCCCAGGGGAGCCTTTATGCAGCCTCACATGCAACTGGACCCTCCGGATTCACTCTTTCACCACAAGCCTAAATATAGCCCTAGCACTCCTGGCAGTCGACTGAAAGATCAGGCCACAGAAAATATGTTACGAGCCCCATTCGCCCATCCAAAAGTGGCCCCAAAGGAAGGCTTTGGGTACAACTGAACTCCCCAGGGGAGCCTTTATGCAGCCCCACATGCAACTGGACCCTCCGGGTTCACTCTTTCACCGCAAGCCTAATTATATCCCTCGGCGCAATGGGAGAAGACTGAAGAAGCGGGCCTCAGAAAACGCATTGCGATTCCCCTTTGACCATCAAAAAGTGCTCCCAAAGGAAGGCTTTGGGTACAACTGGACTCCCCAGGGGACCCTTTACGCAGCCCCACATGCAACTGGACCCTCTGTATTCGCTCTTTAAAAGGAACCCTATATATAGCCCTGGCCCGCCTGGCAGTCGACTGAAAACTCGGGCCCCAGAAAATGCGTTAAAAGCCTAATTCGCCCATCCAAAAGTGCCCCCAGAGGAAGGCTTTGGGTACAAGTGAACTCCCCAGGGGAGCCTTTACGCAGCCCCACATGCAACTGGACCCTCCGTATTCGCTCTTTCACCGCAAGCCTAAATATAGCACTAGCACGCCTGGCAGTCTACTGAAAGCTCGGGCCACAGAAAATGTGTTACGAGCCCCATTCGCCCATCCAAAAGTGCCCCCAAAGGAAGGCTTTGGGTACATCTGAACTCCCCAGGGGAGCCTTTACGCAGCCCCACATGCAACTGGACCCTCCGTGTTCGCTCTTTACAGGAACCCTAAATATAACCCTAGCCAGCATGGCAGAAGACTGAAAACTCGGGCCACAGAAAAAGCGTTTCAAGCCCCTTTCGCCCATCCAAAAGTGCCCCCAAAGGAAGGCTTTGGGTACATCTGAACTCCCCAGGGGAGCCTTTACGCAGCCCCACATGCAACTGGACCCTCCTTGTTCACTGTTTACGAGCAACCCTAAATATACCCCTAGCCACCATGGCAGAAGACTGAAAACTCGGGCTCCAGAAAATGCGTTTCAAGCCCCATTCACCCATCCAGAAGTGCCCCCAAAGGAAGGCTTTGGGTACAACTGAACTCCCCAGGGGATCCTTTATGCAGCCTCACATGCAACTGGACCCTCCGGGTTCACTCTTTCACCACAAGCCTAAATATAGCCCTAGCACTCCTGGCAGTCGATTGAAAGACCAGGCCACAGAAAATATGTTTCGAGCCCCATTCGCCCATCCAAAAGTGCCCCCAGAGGAAGGCTTTGGGTACATCTGAACTCCCCAGGGGAGCCTTTACGCAGCCCCACATGCAACTGGACCCTCCGTATTCGCTCTTTCACCGCAAGCCTAAGTATAGCCCTCGGCGCAATGGGAGAAGACTGAAAACTCGGGCCACAGAAAACGCATTGCGATTCCCCTTGGACCATCCAAAAGTGCTCCCAAAGGAAGGCTTTGGGTACATCTGAACTCCCCAGGGGAGCCTTTATGCAGCCCCACATGCAACTGGACCCTCCGTGTTCGCTCTTTACAGCAACCCTAAATATAACCCTAGCCACCATGGCAGAAGACTGAAAACTCGGGCCACAGAAAAAGCGTTTCAAGCCCCATTAACCCATCCAGAAGTGCCCCCAAAGGAAGGCTTTGGGTACAACTGAACTCCCCAGGGGAGCCTTTATGCAGCCCCACATGCAACTGGACCCTCCGGGTTCACTCTTTCACCGCAAGCCTAAATATAGCCCTAGCACGCCTGGCAGTCGACTGAAAGCTCGGGCCACAGAAAATGTGTTACGAGCCCCATTCGACCATCCAAAAGTGTCCCCAAAGGAAGGCTTTGGGTACATCTGAACTCCCCAGGGGAGCCTTTACGCAGCCCCACATGCAACTGGACCCTCCTTGTTCACTGTTTAGGAGCAACCCTATATATACCCCTAGCCACCATGGCAGAAGACTGAAAACTCGGGACACAGAAAAAGCGTTTCAAGCCCCTTTCGCCCATCCAGAAGTGCCCCCAAAGGAAGGCTTTGGGTACAAGTGAACTCCCCAGGGGAGACATTATGCAGCCTCACATGGAACTGGACCGTCCTTGTTCACTGTTTACGAGCAACCCTAAATATACCCCTAGCCAGCATGGCAGAAGACTGAAAACTCGGGCCACAGAAAAAGCGTTTCAAGCCCCATTCACCCATCCAGAAGTGCCCCCAAAGGAAGGCTTTGGGTACAACTGAACTCCCCAGGGGAGCCTTTATGCAGCCCCACATGCAACTGGACCCTCCGGGTTCACTCTTTCACAGCAACCCTAACTATAGCCCTGGCCCGCCTGGCAGTCGACTGAAAACTCGGGCCTCAGAAAATGCATTAAAAGCCTAATTCGCCAATCCAAAAGGGCCCCAGAGGAAGGCTTTGGGTACAAGTGAACTCCCCAGGGGAGCCTTTACGCAGCCCCACATGCAACTGGACCCTCCTTGTTCACTGTTTACGAGCAACCCTAAATATACCCCTAGCCACCATGCCAGAAGACTGAAAACTCGGCTCCAGAAAATGCGTTTCAAGCCCCATTCACCCATCCAGAAGTGCCCCCAAAGGAAGGTTTTGGGTACATCTGAACTCCCCAGGGGAGCCTTTACGCAGCCCCACATGCAACTGGACCCTCCTTGTTCACTGTTTTCGAGAAACCCTAAATATACCCCTAGCCAGCATGGCAGAAGACTGAAAATTCGGGCAACAGAAAAAGCGTTTCAAGCCCCATTTACCCATCCAGAAGTGCCCCCAAAGGAAGGCTTTGGGTACAAGTGAACTCCCCAGGGGAGCCTTTACGCAGCCCCACATGCAACTGGACCCTCCTTGTTCACTGTTTACGAGCAACCCTAAATATACCCCTAGCCACCATGGCAGAAGACTGAAAACTCGGGCCACAGAAAAAGCGTTTCAAGCCCCATTCACCCATCCAGAAGTGCCCCCAAAGGAAGGCTTTGGGTACAACTGAACTCCCCAGGGGAGCCTTTATGCAGCCCCACATGCAACTGGACCCTCCGGGTTCACTCTTTCACCGCAAGCCTAACTATAGCCCTGGCCCGCCTGGCAGTCGACTGAAAACTCGGGCCCCAGAAAATGCGTTAAAAGCCTAATTCGCCCATCCAAAAGTGCCCCCAGAGGAAGGCTTTGGGTACAACTGAACTCCCCAGGGGAGCCTTTACGCAGCCCCACATGCAACTGGACCCTCCGTATTTGCTCTTTCACAGCAACCCTAACTATATTCCTGGCCCGCCTGGCAGTCGACTGAAAACTGGGGCTCCAGAAAATGCGTTTCAAGCCCCATTCACCCATCCAGAAGTGCCCCCAAAGGAAGGCTTTGGGTACAACTGAACTCCCCAGGGGAGCCTTTATGCAGCCCCACATGCAACTGGACCCTCCGGGTTCACTCTTTCACAGCAACCCTAAATATAGCCCTGGCCCGCCTGGCAGTCGACTGAAAACTCGGGCCCCAGAAAAACTGTTAAAAGCCTAATTCGCCCATCCAAAAGTGCCCCCAGAGGAAGGCTTTGGGTACAACTGAACTTCGCAGGGGAGCCTTTACGCAGCCCCACATGCAACTGGACCCTCCGTATTTGCTCTTTCACAGCAACCCTAAATATAGCCCTGGCCCGCCTGGCAGTCGACTGAAAACTCGGGCCTCAGAAAATGCATTAAAAGCCTAATTCGCCCATCCAAAAGGGCCCCCAAAGGAAGGCTTTGGGTACAAGTGAACTCCCCAGGGGAGCCTTTACGCAGCCCCACATGCAACTGGACCCTCCTTGTTCACTGTTTACGAGCAACCCTAAATATACCCCTAGCCACCATGGCAGAAGACTGAAAACTCGGCTCCAGAAAATGCGTTTCAAGCCCCATTCACCCATCCAGAAGTGCCCCCAAAGGAAGGCTTTGGGTACAAGTGAACTCCCCAGGGGAGCCTTTATGCAGCCCCACATGCAACTGGACCCTCCGGGTTCACTCTTTCACCGCAAGCCTAAATATAGCCCTAGCACGCCTGGCAGTCGACTGAAAGCTCGGGCCACAGAAAATGTGTTTCGAGCCCCATTCGCCCATCCAAAAGTGCCCCCAAAGGAAGGCTTTGGGTACATCTGAACTCCCCAGGGGAGCCTTTACGCAGCCCCACATGCAACTGGACCCTCCTTGTTCACTGTTTTCGAGAAACCCTAAATATACCCCTAGCCACCATGGCAGAAGACTGAAAATTCGGGCAACAGAAAAAGCGTTTCAAGCCCCATTTACCCATCCAGAAATGCCCCCAAAGGAAGGCTTTGGGTACAAGTGAACTCCCCAGGGGAGCCTTTACGCAGCCCCACATGCAACTGGACCCTCCTTGTTCACTGTTTACGAGCAACCCTAAATATACCCCTAGCCACCATGGCAGAAGACTGAAAACTCGGGCCACAGAAAAAGCGTTTCAAGCCCCATTCACCCATCCAGAAGTGCCCCCAAAGGAAGGCTTTGGGTACAACTGAACTCCCCAGGGGAGCCTTTATGCAGCCCCACATGCAACTGGACCCTCCGGGTTCACTCTTTCACCGCAAGCCTAAATATAGCCCTAGCACGCCTGGCAGTCGACTGAAAGCTCGGGCCACAGAAAAAGCGTTTCAAGCCCCATTTACCCATCCAGAAGTGCCCCCAAAGGAAGGCTTTGGGTACAACTGGACTCCCCAGGGGAGCCTTAACACAGCCCCACATGCAACTGGACCCTCCGTATTCGCTCTTTCACAGCAAGCCTAAATATAGCCCTGGCCCACCTGGCAGTCGACTGAAAACTCGGGCCCCAGAATAACTGTTAAAAGCCTAATTCGCCCATCCAAAAGTGCCCCCAGAGGAAGGCTTTGGGTACAACTGAACTCCCCAGGGGAGCCTTTATGCAGCCCCACATGCAACTGGACCCTCCGGGTTCACTCTTTCACCGCAAGCCTAACTATAGCCCTGGCCCGCCTGGCAGTCGACTGAAAACTCGGGCCCAAGAAAATGCGTTAAAAGCCTAATTCGCCCATCCAAAAGTGCCCCCAGAGGAAGGCTTTGGGTACAACTGAACTTCGCAGGGGAGCCTTTACGCAGCCCCACATGCAACTGGACCCTCCGTATTTGCTCTTTCACAGCAACCCTAACTATAGTCCTGGCCCGCCTGGCAGTCGACTGAAAACTGGGGCTCCAGAAAATGCGTTTCAAGCCCCATTCACCCATCCAGAAGTGCCCCCAAAGGAAGGCTTTGGGTACAACTGAACTCCCCAGGGGAGCCTTTATGCAGCCCCACATGCAACTGGACCCTCCGGGTTCACTCTTTCACAGCAACCCTAAATATAGCCCTGGCCCGCCTGGCAGTCGACTGAAAACTCGGGCCCCAGAAAAACTGTTAAAAGCCTAATTCGCCCATCCAAAAGTGCCCCCAGAGGAAGGCTTTGGGTACAACTGAACTTCGCAGGGGAGCCTTTACGCAGCCCCACATGCAACTGGACCCTCCGTATTTGCTCTTTCACAGCAACCCTAACTATAGCCCTGGCCCGCCTGGCAGTCGACTGAAAACTCGGGCCTCAGAAAATGCATTAAAAGCCTAATTCGCCCATCCAAAAGGGCCCCCAAAGGAAGGCTTTGGGTACAAGTGAACTCCCCAGGGGAGCCTTTACGCAGCCCCACATGCAACTGGACCCTCCTTGTTCACTGTTTACGAGCAACCCTAAATATACCCCTAGCCACCATGGAAGAAGACTGAAAACTCGGCTCCAGAAAATGCGTTTCAAGCCCCATTCACCCATCCAGAAGTGCCCCCAAAGGAAGGCTTTGGGTACAAGTGAACTCCCCAGGGGAGCCTTTATGCAGCCCCACATGCAACTGGACCCTCCGGGTTCACTCTTTCACCGCAAGCCTAAATATAGCCCTAGCACGCCTGGCAGTCGACTGAAAGCTCGGGCCACAGAAAATGTGTTACGAGCCCCATTCGCCCATCCAAAAGTGCCCCCAAAGGAAGGCTTTGGGTACATCTGAACTCCCCAGGGGAGCCTTTACGCAGCCCCACATGCAACTGGACCCTCCTTGTTCACTGTTTTCGAGAAACCCTAAATATACCCCTAGCCAGCATGGCAGAAGACTGAAAATTCGGGCAACAGAAAATGTGTTACGAGCCCCATTCGCCCATCCAAAAGTGCCCCCAAAGGAAGGCTTTGGGTACATCTGAACTCCCCAGGGGAGCCTTTACGCAGCCCCACATGCAACTGGACCCTCCTTGTTCACTGTTTACGAGCAACCCTAAATATACCCCTAGCCACCATGGCAGAAGACTGAAAACTCGGGCCACAGAAAAAGCGTTTCAAGCCCCATTCACCCATCCAGAAGTGCCCCCAAAGGAAGGCTTTGGGTACAACTGAACTCCCCAGGGGAGCCTTTACGCAGCCCCACATGCAACTGGACCCTCCTTGTTCACTGTTTACGAGCCACCCTAAATATACCCCTAGCCACCATGGCAGAAGACTGAAAACTCGGGCTCCAGAAAATGTGTTACGAGCCCCATTCACCCATCCAGAAGTGTCCCCAAAGGAAGGCTTTGGGTACAAGTGAACTCCCCAGGGGAGCCTTTATGCAGCCCCACATGCAACTGGACCCTCCGGGTTCACTCTTTCACCGCAAGCCTAAATATAGCCCTAGCACGCCTGGCAGTCGACTGAAAGCTCGGGCCACAGAAAATGTGTTACGAGCCCCATTCGCCCATCCAAAAGTGCCCCCAAAGGAAGGCTTTGGGTACATCTGAACTCCCCAGGGGAGCCTTTACGCAGCCCCACATGCAACTGGACCCTCCTTGTTCACTGTTTTCGAGAAACCCTAAATATACCCCTAGCCACCATGGCAGAAGACTGAAAATTCGGGCAACAGAAAAAGTGTTTCAAGCCCCATTTACCCATCCAGAAGTGCCCCCAAAGGAAGGCTTTGGGTACATCTGAACTCCCCAGGGGAGCCTTTACGCAGCCCCACATGCAACTGGACCCTCCTTGTTCACTGTTTACGAGCAACCCTAAATATACCCCTAGCCAGCATGGCAGAAGACTGAAAACTCGGGCCACAGAAAAAGCGTTTCAAGCCCCATTCACCCATCCAGAAGTGCCCCCAAAGGAAGGCTTTGGGTACAAGTGAACTCCCCAGGGGAGCCTTTATGCAGCCCCACATGCAACTGGACCCTCCGGGTTCACTCTTTCACAGCAACCCTAAATATAGCCCTGGCCCGCCTGGCAGTCGACTGAAAACTCGGGCTCCAGAAAAACTGTTAAAAGCCTAATTCGCCCATCCAAAAGTGCCCCCAGAGGAAGGCTTTGGGTACAACTGAACTTCGCAGGGGAGCCTTTACGCAGCCCCACATGCAACTGGACCCTCCGTATTTGCTCTTTCACAGCAACCCTAACTATAGCCCTGGCCCGCCTGGCAGTCGACTGAAAACTCGGGCCTCAGAAAATGCATTAAAAGCCTAATTCGCCCATCCAAAAGGGCCCCCAAAGGAAGGCTTTGGGTACAAGTGAACTCCCCAGGGGAGCCTTTACGCAGCCCCACATGCAACTGGACCCTCCTTGTTCACTGTTTACGAGCAACCCTAAATATACCCCTAGCCACCATGGAAGAAGACTGAAAACTCGGCTCCAGAAAATGCGTTTCAAGCCCCATTCACCCATCCAGAAGTGCCCCCAAAGGAAGGCTTTGGGTACAAGTGAACTCCCCAGGGGAGCCTTTATGCAGCCCCACATGCAACTGGACCCTCCGGGTTCACTCTTTCACCGCAAGCCTAAATATAGCCCTAGCACGCCTGGCAGTCGACTGAAAGCTCGGGCCACAGAAAATGTGTTACGAGCCCCATTCGCCCATCCAAAAGTGCCCCCAAAGGAAGGCTTTGGGTACATCTGAACTCCCCAGGGGAGCCTTTACGCAGCCCCACATGCAACTGGACCCTCCTTGTTCACTGTTTTCGAGAAACCCTAAATATACCCCTAGCCAGCATGGCAGAAGACTGAAAATTCGGGCAACAGAAAAAGCGTTTCAAGCCCCATTTACCCATCCAGAAGTGCCCCCAAAGGAAGGCTTTGGGTACAAGTGAACTCCCCAGGGGAGCCTTTACGCAGCCCCACATGCAACTGGACCCTCCTTGTTCACTGTTTACGAGCAACCCTAAATATACCCCTAGCCACCATGGCAGAAGACTGAAAACTCGGGCCACAGAAAAAGCGTTTCAAGCCCCATTCACCCATCCAGAAGTGCCCCCAAAGGAAGGCTTTGGGTACAACTGAACTCCCCAGGGGAGCCTTTACGCAGCCCCACATGCAACTGGACCCTCCTTGTTCACTGTTTACGAGCCACCCTAAATATACCCCTAGCCACCATGGCAGAAGACTGAAAACTCGGGCTCCAGAAAATGTGTTACGAGCCCCATTCACCCATCCAGAAGTGTCCCCAAAGGAAGGCTTTGGGTACAAGTGAACTCCCCAGGGGAGCCTTTATGCAGCCCCACATGCAACTGGACCCTCCGGGTTCACTCTTTCACCGCAAGCCTAAATATAGCCCTAGCACGCCTGGCAGTCGACTGAAAGCTCGGGCCACAGAAAATGTGTTACGAGCCCCATTCGCCCATCCAAAAGTGCCCCCAAAGGAAGGCTTTGGGTACATCTGAACTCCCCAGGGGAGCCTTTACGCAGCCCCACATGCAACTGGACCCTCCTTGTTCACTGTTTTCGAGAAACCCTAAATATACCCCTAGCCACCATGGCAGAAGACTGAAAATTCGGGCAACAGAAAAAGTGTTTCAAGCCCCATTTACCCATCCAGAAGTGCCCCCAAAGGAAGGCTTTGGGTACATCTGAACTCCCCAGGGGAGCCTTTATGCAGCCCCACATGCAACTGGACCCTCCTTGTTCACTGTTTACGAGCAACCCTAAATATACCCCTAGCCAGCATGGCAGAAGACTGAAAACTCGGGCCACAGAAAAAGCGTTTCAAGCCCCATTCACCCATCCAGAAGTGCCCCCAAAGGAAGGCTTTGGGTACAACTGAACTCCCCAGGGGAGCCTTTATGCAGCCCCACATGCAACTGGACCCTCCGGGTTCACTCTTTCACCGCAAGCCTAAATATAGCCCTAGCACGCCTGGCAGTCGACTGAAAGCTCGGGCCACAGAAAATGTGTTACGAGCCCCATTCGCCCATCCAAAAGTGCCCCCAAAGGAAGGCTTTGGGTACATCTGAACTCCCCAGGGGAGCCTTTACGCAGCCCCACATGCAACTGGACCCTCCTTGTTCACTGTTTACGAGCAACCCTAAATATACCCCTAGCCAGCATGGCAGAAGACTGAAAACTAGGGCCACAGAAAAAGCGTTTCAAGCCCCATTTACCCATCCAGAAGTGCCCCCAAAGGAAGGCTTTGGGTACAACTGGACTCCCCAGGGGAGCCTTAACACAGCCCCACATGCAACTGGACCCTCCGTATTCGCTCTTTCACAGCAAGCCTAAATATAGCCCTGGCCCACCTGGCAGTCGACTGAAAACTCGGGCCCCAGAATAACTGTTAAAAGCCTAATTCGCCCATCCAAAAGTGCCCCCAGAGGAAGGCTTTGGGTACAACTGAACTCCCCAGGGGAGCCTTTATGCAGCCCCACATGCAACTGGACCCTCCGGGTTCACTCTTTCACCGCAAGCCTAACTATAGCCCTGGCCCGCCTGGCAGTCGACTGAAAACTCGGGCCCCAGAAAATGCGTTAAAAGCCTAATTCGCCCATCCAAAAGTGCCCCCAGAGGAAGGCTTTGGGTACAACTGAACTTCGCAGGGGAGCCTTTACGCAGCCCCACATGCAACTGGACCCTCCGTATTTGCTCTTTCACAGCAACCCTAACTATAGTCCTGGCCCGCCTGGCAGTCGACTGAAAACTGGGGCTCCAGAAAATGCGTTTCAAGCCCCATTCACCCATCCAGAAGTGCCCCCAAAGGAAGGCTTTGGGTACAACTTAACTCCCCAGGGGAGCATTTATGCAGCCCCACATGCAACTGGACCCTCCGGGTTCACTCTTTCACCGCAAGCCTAAATATAGCCCTAGCACGACTGGCAGTTGACTGAAAGCTCGGGCCACAGAAAAAGCGTTTCAAGCCCCATTCACCCATCCAGAAGTGCCCCCAAAGGAAGGCTTTGGGTACAACTGAACTCCCCAGGGGAGCCTTTATGCAGCCCCACATGCAACTGGACCCTCCGGGTTCACTCTTTCACAGCAACCCTAAATATAGCCCTGGCCCGCCTGGCAGTCGACTGAAAACTCGGGCCCCAGAAAATGCGTTAAAAGCCTAATTCGCCCATCCAAAAGTGCCCCCAGAGGAAGGCTTTGGGTACAACTGAACTCCCCAGGGGAGCCTTAACGCAGCCCCACATGTAACTGGACCCTCCGTATTTGCTCTTTCACAGCAACCCTAACTATAGCCCTGGCCCGCCTGGCAGTCGACTGAAAACTCGGGCCCCAGAAAATGCATTAAAAGCCTAATTCGCCCATCCAAAAGGGCCCCAGAGGAAGGCTTTGGGTACAAGTGAACTCCCCAGGGGAGCCTTTACGCAGCCCCACATGCAACTGGACCCTCCGGGTTCAGTCTTTCACCGCAAGCCTAAATATAGCCCTAGCACGCCTGACAGTCGACTGAAAGCTCGGGCCACAGAAAATGTGTTACGAGCCCCATTCGCCCATCCAAAAGTGCCCCCAAAGGAAGGCTTTGGGTACATCTGAACTCCCCAGGGGAGCCTTTACGCAGCCCCACATGCAACTGGACCCTCCTTGTTCACTGTTTACGAGCAACCCTAAATATACCCCTAGCCACCATGGCAGAAGACTGAAAACTCGGGCCACAGAAAAAGCGTTTCAAGCCCCATTCACCCATCCAGAAGTGCCCCCAAAGGAAGGCTTTGGGTACAAGTGAACTCCCCAGGGGAGCCTTTATGCAGCCCCACATGCAACTGGACCCTCCGGGTTCACTCTTTCACCGCAAGCCTAAATATAGCCCTAGCACGCCTGGCAGTCGACTGAAAGCTCGGGCCACAGAAAATGTGTTACGAGCCCCATTCGACCATCCAAAAGTGTCCCCAAAGGAAGGCTTTGGGTACATCTGAACTCCCCAGGGGAGCCTTTACGCAGCCCCACATGCAACTGGACCCTCCTTGTTCACTGTTTACGAGCAACCCTAAATATACCACTAGCCACCATGGCAGAAGACTGAAAACTCGGGACACAGAAAAAGCTTTTCAATCCCCTTTCGCCCATCCAGAAGTGCCCCCAAAGGAAGGCTTTGGGTACAAGTGAACTCCCCAGGGGAGCCTTTATGCAGCCCCACATGCAACTGGACCCTCCTTGTTCACTGTTTACGAGCAACCCTAAATATACCCCTAGCCACCATGGCAGAAGACTGAAAACTCGGGCCACAGAAAAAGCGTTTCAAGCCCCATTCACCCATCCAGAAGTGCCCCCAAAGGAAGGCTTTGGGTACAAGTGAACTCCCCAGGGGAGCCTTTATGCAGCCCCACATGCAACTGGACCCTCCGGGTTCACTCTTTCACAGCAACCCTAAATATAGCCCTGGCCCGCCTGGCAGTCGACTGAAAACTTGGGCCCCAGAAAAACTGTTAAAAGCCTAATTCGCCCATCCAAAAGTGCCCCCAAAGGAAGGCTTTGGGTCCAACTGAACTCCCCAGGGGAGCCTTTACGCAGCCCCACATGCAACTGGACCCTCCGTATTTGCTCTTTCAAAGCAACCCTAACTATAGCCCTGGCCCGCCTGGCAGTCGACTGAAAACTCGGGCCTCAGAAAATGTATTAAAAGCCTAATTCGCCCATCCAAAAGGGCCCCAGAGGAAGGCTTTGGGTACAAGTGAACTCCCCAGGGGAGCCTTTACGCAGCCCCACATGCAACTGGACCCTCCTTGTTCACTGTTTACGAGCAACCCTAAATATACCCCTAGCCACCATGGCAGAAGACTGAAAACTCGGCTCCAGAAAATGCGTTTCAAGCCCCATTCACCCATCCAGAAGTGCCCCCAAAGGAAGGCTTTGGGTACAAGTGAACTCCCCAGGGGAGCCTTTATGCAGCCCCACATGCAACTGGACCCTCCGGGTTCACTCTTTCACCGCAAGCCTAAATATAGCCCTCGGCGCAATGGGAGAAGACTGAAAAACGGGCCTAAGAAAACGCATTGCGATTCCCCTTGGACCATCCAAAAGTGCCCCCAAAGGAAGGCTTTGGGTACAACTGAACTCCCCAGGGGACCCTTTACGCAGCCCCACATGCAACTGGACCCTCCGTATTCGCTCTTTCACAGCAACCCTAAATATAGCCCTGGCCCGCCTGGCAGTCGACTGAAAACTCGGGCCCCAGAAAAACTGTTTAAAGCCTAATTCGCCCATCCAAAAGTGCCCCCAGAGGAAGGCTTTGGGTACAACTGAACTCCCCAGGGGAGCCTTTATGCAGCCCCACATGCAACTGGACCCTCCGGGTTCACTCTTTCACCGCAAGCCTAAATAGAACCCTAGCACGCCTGGCAGTCGACTGAAAGCTCGGGCCACAGAAAATGTGTTACGAGCCCCATTCGCCCATCCAAAAGTGCCCCCAAAGGAAGGCTTTGGGTACATCTGAACTCCCCAGGGGAGCCTTTATGCAGCCCCACATGCAACTGGACCCTCCGTGTTCGCTCTTTACAGCAACCCTAAATATAACCCTAGCCACCATGGCAGAAGACTGAAAACTCGGGCCACAGAAAAAGCGTTTCAAGCCCCATTCACCCATCCAGAAGTGCCCCCAAAGGAAGGCTTTGGGTACAACTGAACTCCCCAGGGGAGCCTTTAGCAGCCCCACATGCAACTGGACCCTCCGTATTTGCTCTTTCACAGCAACCCTAAATATAGCCCTGGCCCGCCTGGCAGTCGACTGAAAACTCGGGCCCCAGAAAATGCATTAAAAGCCTAATTCGCCCATCCAAAAGGGCCCCAGAGGAAGGCTTTGGGTACAACTGAACTCCCCAGGGGAGCCTTTACGCAGCCCCACATGCAACAGGACCCTCCGGGTTCACTCTTTCACCGCAAGCCTAAATATAGCCCTAGCACGCCTGACAGTCGACTGAAAGCTCGGGCCCCAGAAAATGTGTTACGAGCCCCATTCGCCCATCCAAAAGTGCCCGCAAAGGAAGGCTTTGGGTACATCTGAACTCCCCAGGGGAGCCTTTACGCAGCCCCACATGCAACTGGACCCTCCTTGTTCACTGTTTACGAGCAACCCTAACTATAGTCCTGGCCCGCCTGGCAGTCGACTGAAAACTGGGGCTCCAGAAAATGCGTTTCAAGCCCCATTCACCCATCCAAAAGTGCCCCCAGAGGAAGGCTTTGGGTCCAACTGAACTTCGCAGGGGAGCCTTTACGCAGCCCCACATGCAACTGGACCCTCCGTATTTGCTCTTTCACAGCAACCCTAACTATAGCCCTGGCCCGCCTGGCAGTCGACTGAAAACTCGGGCCTCAGAAAATGCATTAAAAGCCTAATTCGCCCATCCAAAAGGGCCCCAGAGGAAGGCTTTGGGTACAAGTGAACTCCCCAGGGGAGCCTTTACGCAGCCCCACATGCAACTGGACCCTCCTTGTTCACTGTTTACGAGCAACCCTAAATATACCCCTAGCCAGCATGGCAGAAGACTGAAAACTCGGCTCCAGAAAATGCGTTTCAAGCCCCATTCACCCATCCAGAAGTGCCCCCAAAGGAAGGCTTTGGGTACAAGTGAACTCCCCAGGGGAGCCTTTATGCAGCCCCACATGCAACTGGACCCTCCGGGTTCACTCTTTCACCGCAAGCCTAAATACAGCCCTAGCACGCCTGGCAGTCGACTGAAAGCTCGGGCCACAGAAAATGTGTTACGAGCCCCATTCGCCCATCCAAAAGTGCCCCCAAAGGAAGGCTTTGGGTACATCTGAACTCCCCAGGGGAGCCTTTACGCAGCCCCACATGCAACTGGACCCTCCTTGTTCACTGTTTTCGAGAAACCCTAAATATACCCCTAGCCAGCATGGCAGAAGACTGAAAATTCGGGCAACAGAAAAAGCGTTTCAAGCCCCATTTACCCATCCAGAAGTGCCCCCAAAGGAAGGCTTTGGGTACAAGTGAACTCCCCAGGGGAGCCTTTACGCAGCCCCACATGCAACTGGACCCTCCTTGTTCACTGTTTACGAGCAACCCTAAATATACCCCTAGCCACCATGGCAGAAGACTGAAAACTCGGGCCACAGAAAAAGCGTTTCAAGCCCCATTCACCCATCCAGAAGTGCCCCCAAAGGAAGGCTTTGGGTACAACTGAACTCCCCAGGGGAGCCTTTATGCAGCCCCACATGCAACTGGACCCTCCGGGTTCACTCTTTCACCGCAAGCCTAAATATAGCCCTAGCACGCCTGGCAGTCGACTGAAAGCTCGGGCCACAGAAAATGTGTTACGAGCCCCATTCGCCCATCCAAAAGTGCCCCCAAAGGAAGGCTTTGGGTACATCTGAACTCCCCAGGGGAGCCTTTACGCAGCCCCACATGCAACTGGACCCTCCTTGTTCACTGTTTACGAGCAACCCTAAATATACCCCTAGCCAGCATGGCAGAAGACTGAAAACTAGGGCCACAGAAAAAGCGTTTCAAGCCCCATTTACCCATCCAGAAGTGCCCCCAAAGGAAGGCTTTGGGTACAACTGGACTCCCCAGGGGAGCCTTAACACAGCCCCACATGCAACTGGACCCTCCGTATTCGCTCTTTCACAGCAAGCCTAAATATAGCCCTGGCCCACCTGGCAGTCGACTGAAAACTCGGGCCCAAGAATAACTGTTAAAAGCCTAATTCGCCCATCCAAAAGTGCCCCCAGAGGAAGGCTTTGGGTACAACTGAACTCCCCAGGGGAGCCTTTATGCAGCCCCACATGCAACTGGACCCTCCGGGTTCACTCTTTCACCGCAAGCCTAAATATAGCCCTGGCCCGCCTGGCAGTCGACTGAAAACTCGGGCCCCAGAAAATGCGTTAAAAGCCTAATTCGCCCATCCAAAAGTGCCCCCAGAGGAAGGCTTTGGGTACAACTGAACTTCGCAGGGGAGCCTTTACGCAGCCCCACATGCAACTGGACCCTCCGTATTTGCTCTTTCACAGCAACCCTAACTATAGCCCTGGCCCGCCTGGCAGTCGACTGAAAACTCGGGCCTCAGAAAATGCATTAAAAGCCTAATTCGCCCATCCAAAAGGGCCCCAGAGGAAGGCTTTGGGTACAAGTGAACTCCCCAGGGGAGCCTTTACGCAGCCCCACATGCAACTGGACCCTCCTTGTTCACTGTTTACGAGCAACCCTAAATATACCCCTAGCCACCATGGCAGAAGACTGAAAACTCGGGCTCCAGAAAATGCGTTTCAAGCCCCATTCACCCATCCAGAAGTGCCCCCAAAGGAAGGCTTTGGGTACATCTGAACTCCCCAGGGGAGCCTTTACGCAGCCCCACATGCAACTGGACCCTCCTTGTTCACTGTTTACGAGCAACCCTAAATATACCCCTAGCCACCATGGCAGAAGACTGAAAACTCGGGCCACAGAAAAAGCGTTTCAAGCCCCATTCACCCATCCAGAAGTGCCCCCAAAGGAAGGCTTTGGGTACAAGTGAACTCCCCAGGGGAGCCTTTATGCAGCCCCACATGCAACTGGACCCTCCGGGTTCACTCTTTCACCGCAAGCATAAATATAGCCCTAGCACGCCTGGCAGTCGACTGAAAGCTCGGGCCACAGAAAATGTGTTACGAGCCCCATTCAACCATCCAAAAGTGTCCCCAAAGGAAGGCTTTGGGTACATCTGAACTCCCCAGGGGAGCCTTTATGCAGCCCCACATGCAACTGGACCCTCCTTGTTCACTGTTTACGAGCAACCCTAAATATACCCCTAGCCACCATGGCAGAAGACTGAAAACTCGGGACACAGAAAAAGCTTTTCAATCCCCTTTCGCCCATCCAGAAGTGCCCCCAAAGGAAGGCTTTGGGTACAACTGAACTCCCCAGGGGAGCCTTTTTGCAGCCCCACATGCAACTGGACCCTCCGTATTTGCTCTTTCACAGCAACCCTAACTATAGTCCTGGCCCGCCTGGCAGTCGACTGAAAACTGGGGCTCCAGAAAATGCGTTTCAAGCCCCATTCACCCATCCAAAAGTGCCCCCAAAGGAAGGCTTTGGGTACAACTGAACTCCCCAGGGGAGCCTTTATGCAGCCCCACATGCAACTGGACCCTCCGGGTTCACTCTTTCACAGCAACCCTAAATATAGCCCTGGCCCGCCTGGCAGTCGACTGAAAACTCGGGCCCCAGAAAATGCGTTAAAAGCCTAATTCGCCCATCCAAAAGTGCCCCCAGAGGAAGGCTTTGGGTACAACTGGACTCCCCAGGGGAGCCTTAACGCAGCCCCACATGTTACTGGACCCTCCGTATTTGCTCTTTCACAGCAACCCTAACTATAGCCCTGGCCCGCCTGGCAGTCGACTGAAAACTCGGGCCCCAGAAAATGCATTAAAAGCCTAATTCGCCCATCCAAAAGGGCCCCAGAGGAAGTCTTTGAGTACAAGTGAACTCCCCAGGGGAGCCTTTACGCAGCCCCACATGCAACTGGACCCTCCTTGTTCACTGTTTACGAGCAACCCTAAATATACCCCTAGCCACCATGGCAGAAGACTGAAAACTCGGGCTCCAGAAAATGCGTTTCAAGCCCCATTCACCCATCCAGAAGTGCCCCCAAAGGAAGGCTTTGGGTACAACTGAACTCCCCAGGGGAGCCTTTACGCAGCCCCACATGCAACTGGACCCTCCGGGTTCACTCTTTCACCGCAAGCCTAAATATAGCCCTAGCACGCCTGACAGTCGACTGAAAGCTCGGGCCACAGAAAATGTGTTACGAGCCCCATTCAACCATCCAAAGGTGCCCCCAAAGGAAGGCTTTGGGTACATCTGAACTCCCCAGGGGAGCCTTTACGCAGCCCCACATGCAACTGGACCCTCCTTGTTCACTGTTTACGAGCAACCCTAAATATACCCCTAGCCACCATGGCAGAAGACTGAAAACTCGGGCAACAGAAAAAGCGTTTCAAGCCCCTTTCGCCCATCCAGAAGTGCCCCCAAAGGAAGGCTTTGGGTACAAGTGAACTCCCCAGGGGAGCCTTTATGCAGCCCCACATGCAACTGGACCCTCCTTGTTCACTGTTTACGAGCAACCCTAAATATACCCCTAGCCACCATGGCAGAAGACTGAAAACTCGGGCCACAGAAAAAGCGTTTCAAGCCCCATTCACCCATCCAGAAGTGCCCCCAAAGGAAGGCTTTGGGTACAACTGAACTCCCCAGGGGAGCCTTTATGCAGCCCCACATGCAACTGGACCCTCCGGGTTCACTCTTTCACCGCAAGCCTAAATATAGCCCTGGCCCGCCTGGAAGTCGACTGAAAACTCGGGCCACAGAAAATGCGTTAAAAGCCTAATTCGCCCATCCAAAATTGCCCCCAGAGGAAGGCTTTGGGTACAACTGAACTCCCCAGGGGAGCCTTAACGCAGCCCCACATGCAACTGGACCCTCCGTATTTGCTCTTTCACAGCAACCCTAACTATAGCCCTGGCCTGCCTGGCAGTCGACTGAAAACTCGGGCCTCAGAAAATGCGTTAAAAGCCTAATTCGACCATCCAAAAGTGCCCCCAGAGGAAGGCTTTCGGTACATCTGAACTCCCCAGGGGAGCGTTTACGCAGCCCCACATGCAACTGGACCCTCCGGGTTCACTCTTTCACAGCAAACCTAAATATACCCCTAGCCACCATGGCAGAAGACTGAAAACTGGGGCTCCAGAAAATGCGTTTCAAACCCCATTCACCCATCCAGAAGTGCCCCCAAAGGAAGGCTTTGGGTACAACTGAACTCCCCAGGGGAGCCTTTATGCTACCCCACATGCAACTGGACCCTCCGGGTTCACTCTTTCACCGCAAGCCTAAATATAGCCCTCGGCGCAATGGGAGAAGTCTGAAAAAGCGGGCCTCAGAAAACGCATTGCGATTCCCCTTTGACCATCCAAAAGTGCTCCCTAAGGAAGGCTTTGGGTACAACTGGACTCCCCAGGGGAGCCTTTATGCAGCCCCACATGCAACTGGACCCTCCGTATTCGCTCTTTCACAGGAACCCTATATATAGCCCTGGCCCGCCTGGCAGTCGACTGAAAAGTCGGGCCCCAGAAAATGCATTAAAAGCCTAATTCGCCCATCCAAAAGGGCCCCAGAGGAAGGCTTTGGGTACAAGTGAACTCCCCAGGGGAGCCTTTACGCAGCCCCACATGCAACTGGACCCTCCTTGTTCACTGTTTACAGCAACCCTAAATATACCCCTAGCCACCATGGCAGAAGACTGAAAACTTGGGCTCCAGAAAATGCGTTTCAAGCCCCATTCACCCATCCAGAAGTGCCCCCAAAGGAAGGCTTTGTGTACAAGTGAACTCCCCAGGGGAGCCTTTATGCAGCCCCACATGCAACTGGACCCTCCGTATTCACTCTTTCACCGCAAGCCTAAATATAGCCCTAGCACGCCTGGCAGTCGACTGAAAGCTCGGGCCCCAGAAAATGTGTTACGAGCCCCATTCGCCCATCCAAAAGGGCCCCCAAAGGAAGGCTTTGGGTACATCTGAACTCCCCAGGGGAGCCTTTACGCAGCCCCACATGCAACTGGACCCTCCGTGTTCGCTCTTTACAGGAACCCTAAATATAACCCTAGCCAGCATGGCAGAAGACTGAAAACTTGGGCCAAAGAAAAAGCGTTTCAAGCCCCATTCACCCATCCAAAAGTGCCCCCAAAGGAAGGCTTTGGGTACATCTGAACTCCCCAGGGGAGCCTTTACGCAGCCCCACATGCAACTGGACCCTCCTTGTTCACTGTTTACGAGCAACCCTAAATATACCCCTAGCCACCATGGCAGAAGACTGAAAACTCGGGCTCCAGAAAATGCGTTTCAAGCCCCATTCACCCATCCAGAAGTGCCCCCAAAGGAAGGCTTTGGGTACAACTGAACTCCCCAGGGGATCCTTTATGCAGCCTCACATGCAACTGGACCCTCCGGGTTCACTCTTTCACCACAAGCCTAAATATAGCCCTAGCACTCCAGGCAGTCGACTGAAAGATCAGGCCACAGAAAATATGTTACGAGCCCCATTCGCCCATCCAAAAGTGGCCCCAAAGGAAGGCTTTGGGTACAACTGAACTCCCCAGGGGAGCCTTTATGCAGCCCCACATGCAACTGGACCCTCCGGGTTCACTCTTTCACCGCAAGCCTAAATATAGCCCTTGTCGCAATGGGAGAAGACTGAAGAAGCGGGCCTCAGAAAACGCATTGCGATTCCCCTTTGACCATCAAAAAGTGCTCCCAAAGGAAGGCTTTGGGTACAACTGGACTCCCCAGGGGAGCCTTTACGCAGCCCCACATGCAACTGGACCCTCCGGGTTCACTCTTTCAAAGGAACCCTATATATAGCCCTGGTCCGCCTGGCAGTCGACTGAGAACTCGGGCCTCAGAAAATGCATTAAAAGCCTAATTCGCCCATCCAAAAGTGCCCCCAGAGGAAGGCTTTCGGTACATCTGAACTCCCCAGGGGAGCGTTTACGCAGCCCCACATGCAACTGGACCCTCCGGGTTCACTCTTTCACAGTAAACCTAAATATAACCCTAGCCAGCATGGCAGAAGACTGAAAACTCGGGCTCCAGAAAATGCGTTTCAAACCCCATTCACCCATCCAGAAGTGCCCCCAAAGGAAGGCTTTGGGTACAAGTGAACTCCCCAGGGGAGCCTTTATGCAGCCCCACATGCAATTGGACCCTCCGGGTTCACTCTTTCACCGCAAGCCGAAATATAGCCCTCGGCGCAATGGGAGAAGACTGAAAAAGCGGGCCTCAGAAAACGCATTGCGATTCCCCTTGGACCATCCAAAAGTGCACCCAAAGGAAGGCTTTGGGTACAACTGGACTCCCCAGGGGAGCCTTTATGCAGCCCCACATGCAACTGGACCCTCCGTATTCGCTCTTTCACAGGAACCCTATATATATCCCTGGCCCGCCTGGCAGTCGACTGAAAACTCGGGCCCCAGAAAATGCATTAAAAGCCTAATTCGCCCATCCAAAAGTGCCCCCAAAGGAAGGCTTTGGGTACATCTGAACTCCCCAGGGGAGCCTTTACGCAGCCTCACATGCAACTGGACCCTCCTTGTTCACTGTTTACGAGCAACCCTAAATATACCCCTAGCCACCATGGCACAAGACTGAAAACTCGGGCCACAGAAAAAGCGTTTCGAGCCCCATTCACCCATCCAGAAGTGCCCCCAAAGGAAGGCTTTGGGTACAACTGAACTCCCCAGGGGAGCCTTTATGCAGCCCCACATGCAACTGGACCCTCCGGGTTCACTCTTTCACCGCAAGGCTAAATATAGCCCTAGCACGCCTGGCAGTCGACTGAAAGCTCGGGCCACAGAAAATGTGTTACGAGCCCCATTCGACCATCCAAAAGTGTCCCCAAAGGAAGGCTTTGGGTACATCTGAACTCCCCAGGGGAGCCTTTACGCAGCCCCACATGCAACTGGACCCTCCTTGTTCACTGTTTACGAGCAACCCTAAATATACCCCTAGCCACCATGGCAGAAGACTGAAAACTCGGGCCACAGAAAAAGCGTTTCAAGCCCCATTCACCCATCCAGAAGTGCCCCCAAAGGAAGGCTTTGGGTACAACTGAACTCCCCAGGGGAGCCTTTATGCAGCCCCACATGCAACTGGACCCTCCGGGTTCACTCTTTCACAGCAACCCTAAATATAGCCCTGGCCCGCATGGCAGTCGACTGAAAACTCGGGCCCCAGAAAATGCGTTAAAAGCCTAATTCGCCCATCCAAAAGTGCCCCCACAGGAAGGCTTTGGGTACAACTGAACTCCCCAGGGGAGCCTTTATGCAGCCCCACATGCAACTGGACCCTCCGTATTTGCTCTTTCACAGCAACCCTAACTATAGCCCTGGCCCGCCTGGCAGTCGACTGAAAACTCGGGCCCCAGAAAATGCATTAAAAGCCTAATTCGCCCATCCAAAAGGGCCCCAGAGGAAGGCTTTGGGTACAAGTGAACTCCCCAGGGGAGCCTTTACGCAGCCCCACATGCAACTGGACCCTCCTTGTTCACTGTTTACGAGCAACCCTAAATATACCCCTAGCCACCATGGCAGAAGACTGAAAACTCGGGCTCCAGAAAATGCGTTTCAAGCCCTATTCACCCATCCAGAAGTGCCCCCAAAGGAAGGCTTTGGGTACAACTGAACTCCCCAGGGGAGCCTTTACGCAGCCCCACATGCAACTGGACCCTCCGGGTTCACTCTTTCACCGCAAGCCTGAATATAGCCCTAGCACGCCTGACAGTCGACTGAAAGCTCGGGCCACAGAAAATGTGTTACGAGCCCCATTCGCCCATCCAAAAGTGCCCCCAAAGGAAGGCTTTGGGTACATCTGAACTCCCCAGGGGAGCCTTTACGCAGCCCCACATGCAACTGGACCCTCCTTGTTCACTGTTTACGAGCAACCCTAAATATACCCCTAGCCACCATGGCAGAAGACTGAAAACTCGGGCCACAGAAAAAGCGTTTCAAGCCCCATTCACCCATCCAGAAGTGCCCCCAAAGGAAGGCTTTGGGTACAAGTGAACTCCCCAGGGGAGCCTTTATGCAGCCCCACATGCAACTGGACCCTCCGGGTTCACTCTTTCACCGCAAGCCTATATATAGCCCTAGCACGCCTGGCAGTCGACTGAAAGCTCGGGCCACAGAAAATGTGTTACGAGCCCCATTCGACCATCCAAAAGTGTCCCCAAATGAAGGCTTTGGGTACAACTGAACTCCCCAGGGGAGCCTTTATGCAGCCCCACATGCAACTGGACCCTCCTTGTTCACTGTTTACGAGCAACCCTAAATATACCCCTAGCCACCATGGCAGAAGACTGAAAACTCGGGCCCCAGAAAATGCGTTAAAAGCCTAATTCGCCCATCCAGAAGTGCCCCCAAAGGAAGGCTTTGGGTACAACTGAACTCCCCAGGGGAGCCTTTATGCAGCCCCACATGCAACTGGACCCTCCGTATTTGCTCTTTCACAGCAACCCTAAATATATCCCTGGCCCGACTGGCAGTCGACTGAAAACTCGGGCCCCAGAAAATGCATTAAAAGCCTAATTCGCCCATCCAAAAGGGCCCCAGAGGAAGGCTTTGGGTACAAGTGAACTCCCCAGGGGAGCCTTTACGCAGCCCCACATGCAACTGGACCCTCCTTGTTCACTGTTTACGAGCAACCCTAAATATACCCCTAGCCACCATGGCAGAAGACTGAAAACTCGGGCTCCAGAAAATGCGTTTCAAGCCCCATTCACCCATCCAGAAGTGCCCCCAAAGGAAGGCTTTGGGTACAAGTGAACTCCCCAGGGGAGCCTTTATGCAGCCCCACATGCAACTGGACCCTCCGGGTTCACTCTTTCACCGCAAGCCTAAATATAGCCCTAGCACGCCTGGCAGTCGACTGAAAGCTCGGGCCACAGAAAATGTGTTACGAGCCCCATTCGCCCATCCAAAAGTGCCCCCAAAGGAAGGCTTTGGGTACATCTGAACTTCCCAGGGGAGCCTTTACGCAGCCCCACATGCAACTGGACCCTCCTTGTTCACTGTTTACGAGCAACCCTAAATATAACCCTAGCCACCATGGCAGAAGACTGAAAACTCGGGCCACAGAAAAAGCGTTTCAAGCCACTTTCGCCCATCCAGAAGTGCCCCCAAAGGAAGGCTTTGGGTACAAGTGAACTCCCCAGGGGAGCCATTATGCAGCCTCACATGGAACTGGACCGTCCTTGTTCACTGTTTACGAGCAACCCTAAATATACCCCTAGCCACCATGGCAGAAGACTGAAAACTCGGGCCACAGAAAAAGCGTTTCAAGCCCCATTCACCCATCCAGAAGTGCCCCCAAAGGAAGGCTTTGGGTACAACTGAACTCCCCAGGGGAGCCTTTATGCAGCCCCAAATGCAACTGGACCCTCCGTATTTGCTCTTTCACAGCAACCCTAACTATAGCCCTGGCCAGCCTGGCAGTCGACTGAAAACTCGGGCCCCAGAAAAACTGTTAAAAGCCTAATTCGCCCATCCAAAAGTGCCCCCAAAGGAAGGCTTTGGGTACATGTGAACTCCCCAGGGGAGCCTTTACGCAGCCCCACATGCAACTGGACCCTCCTTGTTCACTGTTTACGAGCAACCCTAAATATACCCCTAGCCAGCATGGCAGAAGACTGAAAACTCGGGCCACAGAAAAAGCGTTTCAAGCCCCATTCACCCATCCAGAAGTGCCCCCAAAGGAAGGCTTTGGGTACAACTGAACTCCCCAGGGGAGCCTTTATGCAGCCCCACATGCAACTGGACCCTCCGGGTTCACTCTTTCACCGCAAGCCTACATATAGCCCTGGCCCGCCTGGCAGTCGACTGAAAACTCGGGCCCCAGAAAAACTGTTAAAAGCCTAATTCGCCCATCCAAAAGTGTCCCTAAAGGAAGGCTTTGGGTACATATGAACTCCCCAGGGGAGCCTTTACGCAGCCCCACATGCAACTGGACCCTCCTTGTTCACTGTTTACGAGCAACCCTAAATATACCCCTAGCCACCATGGCAGAAGACTGAAAACTCGGGCCACAGAAAAAGCGTTTCAAGCCCCATTTACCCATCCAGAAGTGCCCCCAAAGGAAGGCTTTGGGTACAACTGGACTCCCCAGGGGAGCCTAAACACAGCCCCACAATCAACTGGACCCTCCGTGTTCGCTCTTTCACAGCAAGCCTAAATATATCCCTGGCCCACCTGGCAGTCGACTGAAAACTCGGGCCCCAGAAAAACTGTTAAAAGCCTAATTCGCCCATACAAAAGTGCCCCCAGAGGAAGGCTTTGGGTACAACTGAACTCCCCAGGGGAGCGTTTACGCAGCCCCACATGCAACCGGACCCTCCGGGTTCACTCTTTCACAGCAAACCTAAATATAACCCTAGCCAGCATGGCAGAAGACTGAAAACTCGGGCTCCAGAAAATGCGTTTCAAACCCCATTCACCCATCCAGAAGTGCCCCCAAAAAAAGGCTTTTGGTACAACTGAAATCCCCAGGGGAGCCTTTATGCAGCCCCACATGCAACTGGACCCTCCGGGTTCACTCTTTCACCGCAAGCCTAAATATAGCCCTCGGCGCAATGGGAGAAGACTGAAAAAGCGGGCCTCAGAAAACGCTGTGCGATTCCCCTTGGACCATCCAAAAGTGCTCCCAAAGGAAGGCTTTGGGTACAACTGGACTCCCCAGGGGAGCCTTTATGCAGCCCCACATGCAACTGGACCCTCCGTATTCGCTCTTTCACAGGAACCCTATATATAGCCCTGGCCAGCCTGGCATTCGACTGAAAACTCGGGCCCCAGAAAATGCATTAAAAGCCTAATTCGCCCATCCAGAAGTGCCCCCAAAGGAAGGCTTTGGGTACAAGTGAACTCCCCAGGGGAGCCTTTACGCAGCCCCACATGCAACTGGACCCTCCTTGTTCACTGTTTACGAGCAACCCTAAATATACCCCTAGCCACCATGGCAGAAGACTGAAAACTCGGGACACAGAAAAAGCGTTTCAAGCCCCATTCACCCATCCAGAAGTGCCCCCAAAGGAAGGCTTTGGGTACAAGTGAACTCCCCAGGGTAGCCTTTATGCTACCCCACATGCAACTGGACCCTCCGGGTTCACTCCTTCACCGCAAGCCTAAATATAGCCCTGGCCCGCATGGCAGTCGACTGAAAACTCGGGCCCCAGAAAATGCGTTAAAAGCCTAATTCGCCCATCCAAAAGTGCCCCCAGAGGAAGGCTTTGGGTACAACTGAACTCCCCAGGGGAGCCTTTATGCAGCCCCACATGCAACTGGACCCTCCGTATTTGCTCTTTCACAGCAACCCTAACTATAGATCTGGCCCGCCTGGCAGTCGACTGAAAACTCGGGCCCCAGAAAATGCATTAAAAGCCTAATTCGCCCATCCAAAAGGGCCCCAGAGGAAGGCTTTGGGTACATCTGAACTCCCCAGGGGAGCCTTTACGCAGCCCCACATGCAACTGGACCCTCCTTGTTCACTGTTTACGAGCAACCCTAAATATACCCCTAGCCACCATGGCAGAAGACTGAAAACTCGGGCCACAGAAAAAGCGTTTCAAGCCCCATTCACCCATCCAGAAGTGCCCCCAAAGGAAGGCTTTGGGTACAACTGAACTCCCCAGGGGAGCCTTTATGCAGCCCCACATGCAACTGGACCCTCCGGGTTCACTCTTTCACCGCAAGCCTAAATATAGCCCTAGCACGCCTGGCAGTCGACTGAAAGCTCGGGCCACAGAAAATGTGTTACGAGCCCCATTCGCCCATCCAAAAGTGCCCCCAAAGGAAGGCTTTGGGTACATCTGAACTCCCCAGGGGAGCCTTTACGCAGCCCCACATGCAACTGGACCCTCCTTGTTCACTGTTTACGAGCAACCCTAAATATAACCCTAGCCACCATGGCAGAAGACTGAAAACTCGGGCCACAGAAAAAGCGTTTCAAGCCCCTTTCGCCCATCCAGAAGTGCCCCCAAAGGAAGGCTTTGGGTACAAGTGAACTCCCCAGGGGAGCCATTATGCAGCCTCACATGGAACTGGACCGTCCTTGTTCACTGTTTACGAGCAACCCTAAATATACCCCTAGCCAGCATGGCAGAAGACTGAAAACTCGGGCCACAGAAAAAGTGTTTCAAGCCCCATTCACCCATCCAGAAGTGCCCCCAAAGGAAGGCTTTGGGTACAACTGAACTCCCCAGGGGAGCCTTTATGCAGCCCCAAATGCAACTGGACCCTCCGGGTTCACTCTTTCACCGCAAGCCTAAATATAGCCCTGGCCCGCCTGGCAGTCGACTGAAAACTCGGGCCCCAGAAAAACTGTTAAAAGCCTAATTCGCCCATCCAAAATTGCCCCCAGAGGAAGGCTTTGGGTACATCTGAACTCCCCAGGGGAGCCTTTACGCAGCCCCACATGCAACTGGACCCTCCTTGTTCACTGTTTACGAGCAACCCTAAATATACCCCTAGCCAGCATGGCAGAAGACTGAAAACTCGGGCCACAGAAAAAGCGTTTCAAGCCCCATTCACCCATCCAGAAGTGCCCCCAAAGGAAGGCTTTGGGTACAACTGGACTCCCCAGGGGAGCCTAAACACAGCCCCACATGCAACTGGACCCTCCGTATTCGCTCTTTCACAGCAAGCCTAAATATATCCCTGTCCCACCTGGCAGTCGACTGAAAACTCGGGCCCCAGAAAAACTGTTAAAAGCCTAATTCGCCCATACAAAAGTGCCCCCAGAGGAAGGCTTTGGGTACAAGTGAACTCCCCAGGGGAGCCTTTATGCAGCCCCAAATGCAACTGGACCCTCCGTATTCGCTCTTTCACAGCAACCCTAAATATAGCCCTGGCCCGCATGGCAGTCGACTGAAAACTCGGGCCCCAGAAAATGCGTTAAAAGCCTAATTTGCCCATCCAAAAGTGCCCCCAGAGGAAGGTTTTGGGTACAACTGAACTCCCCAGGGGAGCTTTTATGCAGCCCCACATGCAACTGGACCCTCCGTATTCGCTCTTTCACAGCAACCCTAAATATAGCCCTGGCCCGCATGGCAGTCGACTGAAAACTCGGGCCCCAGAAAATGCGTTAAAAGCCTAATTCGCCCATCCAAAAGTGCCCCCAGAGGAAGGCTTTGGGTACAAGTGAACTCCCCAGGGTAGCCTTTATGCAGCCCCACATGCAACTGGACCCTCCGTATTTGCTCTTTCACAGCAACCCTAACTATAGCCCTGGCCCGCCTGGCAGTCGACTGAAAACTCGGGCCCCAGAAAATGCATTAAAAGCCTAATTCGCCCATCCAAAAGGGCCCCAGAGGAAGGCTTTGGGTACAACTGAACTCCCCAGGGGAGCCTTTACGCAGCCCCACATGCAACTGGACCCTCCTTGTTCACTGTTTACGAGCAACCCTAAATATACCCCTAGCCACCATGGCAGAAGACTGAAAACTCGGGCTCCAGAAAATACGTTTCAAGCCCCATTCACCCATCCAGAAGTGCCCCCAAAGGAAGGCTTTGGGTACAACTGAACTCCCCAGGGGAGCCTTTACGCAGCCCCACATGCAACTGGACCCTCCGGGTTCACTCTTTCACCGCAAGCCTAAATATAGCCCTAGCACGCCTGACAGTCGACTGAAAGCTCGGGCCACAGAAAATGTGTTACGAGCCCCATTCGCCCATCCAAAAGTGTCCCCAAAGGAAGGCTTTGGGTACATCTGAACTCCCCAGGGGAGCCTTTACGCAGCCCCACATGCAACTGGACCCTCCTTGTTCACTGTTTACGAGCAACCCTAAATATACCCCTAGCCACCATGGCAGAAGACTGAAAACTCGGGCTCCAGAAAAAGCATTTCAAGCCCCATTCACCCATCCAGAAGTGCCCCCAAAGGAAGGCTTTGGGTACAACTGAACTCCCCAGGGGAGCCTTTATGCAGCCCCACATGCAACTGGACCCTCCGGGTTCACTCTTTCACCGCAAGCCTAAATATAGCCCTAGCACGCCTGGCAGTCGACTGAAAGCTCGGGCCACAGAAAATGTGTTACGAGCCCCATTCGACCATCCAAAAGTGTCCCCAAAGGAAGGCTTTGGGTACAACTGAACTCCCCAGGTGAGCCTTTATGCAGCCCCACATGCAACTGGACCCTCCGGGTTCACTCTTTCACCGCAAGCCTAAATAGAGCCCTGGCCCGCCTGGCAGTCGACTGAAAACTCGGGCCCCAGAAAATGCGTTAAAAGCCTAATTCGCCCATCCAAAAGTGCCCCCAGAGGAAGGCTTTGGGTACAAGTGAACTCCCCAGGGGAGCCTTAACGCAGCCCCACATGCAACTGGACCCTCCTTGTTCACTGTTTACGAGCAACCCTAAATATACCCCTAGCCACCATGGCAGAAGACTGAAAACTCGGGCTCCAGAAAATGCGTTTCAAGCCCCATTCACCCATCCAGAAGTGCCCCCAAAGGAAGGCTTTGGGTACAACTGAACTCCCCAGGGGAGCCTTTATGCAGCCCCACATGCAACTGGACCCTCCGGGCTCACTCTTTCACCGCAAGCCTAAATATAGCCCTAGCACGCCTGGCAGTCGACTGAAAGCTCGGGCCACAGAAAATGTGTTACGAGCCCCATTCGCCCATCCAAAAGTGCCCCCAAAGGAAGGCTTTGGGTACATCTGAACTCCCCAGGGGAGCCTTTACGCAGCCCCACATGCAACTGGACCCTCCTTGTTCACTGTTTACGAGCAACCCTAAATATACCCCTAGCCACCATGGCAGAAGACTGAAAACTCGGGCCACAGAAAAAGCGTTTCAAGCCGCATTTACCCATCCAGAAGTGCCCCCAAAGGAAGGCTTTGGGTACAAGTGAACTCCCCAGGGGAGCCTTTACGCAGCCCCACATGCAACTGGACCCTCCTTGTTCACTGTTTACGAGCAACCCTAAATATACCCCTAGCCACCATGGCAGAAGACTGAAAACTCGGGCTCCAGAAAATGCGTTTCAAGCCCCATTCACCCATCCAGAAGTGCCCCCAAAGGAAGGCTTTGGGTACAAGTGAACTCCCCAGGGGAGCCTTTATGCAGCCCCAAATGCAACTGGACCCTCCGGGTTCACTCTTTCACCGCAAGCCTAAATATAGCCCTGCCCCGCCTGACAGTCGACTGAAAACTCGGGCTCCAGAAAATGCGTTAAAAGCCTAATTCGCCCATCCAAAAGTGCCCCCAAAGGAAGGCTTTGGGTACAACTGAACTCCCCAGGGGAGCCTTTACGCAGCCCCACATGCATCTGGACCCTCCGTATTTGCTCTTTCACAGCAACCCTAAATATAGCCCTGGCCCGCCTGGCAGTCGACTGAAAACTCGGGCCCCAGAAAATGCATTAAAAGCCTAATTCGCCCATCCAAAAGGGCCCCAGAGGAAGGCTTTGGGTACAAGTGAACTCCCCAGGGGAGCCTTTACGCAGCCCCACATGCAACTGGACCCTCCGGGTTCACTCTTTCACCGCAAGCCTAAATATAGCCGTAGCAAACCTGACAGTCGACTGAAAGCTCGGGACCCAGAAAATGTGTTACGAACCCCATTCGCCCATCCAAAAGTGCCCCCAAAGGAAGGCTTTGGGTACATCTGAACTCCCCAGGGGAGCCTTTACGCAGCCCCACATGCAACTGGACCCTCCTTGTTCACTGTTTACGAGCAACCCTATATATACCCCTAGCCACCATGGCAGAAGACTGAAAACTCGGGCCACAGAAAAAGCGTTTCAAGCCCCATTCACCCATCCAGAAGTGCCCCCAAAGGAAGGCTTTGGGTACAACTGAACTCCCCAGGGGAGCCTTTATGCAGCCCCACATGCAACTGGACCCTTCGGGTTCACTCTTTCACCGCAAGCCTAAATATAGCCCTAGCACGCCTGGCAGTCGACTGAAAGCTCGGGCCACAGAAATTGTGTTACGAGCCCCATTCGCCCATCCAAAAGTGCCCCCAAAGGAAGGCTTTGGGTACATCTGAACTCCCCAGGGGAGCCTTTACGCAGCCCCACATGCAACTGGACCCTCCGTGTTCGCTCTTTACAGCAACCCTAAATATAACCCTAGCCAGCATGGCAGAAGACTGAAAACTCGGGCCACAGAAAAAGCGTTTCAAGCCCCTTTCGCCCATCCAGAAGTGCCCCCAAAGGAAGGCTTTGGGTACAAGTGAACTCCCCAGGGGAGCCATTATGCAGCCTCACATGGAACTGGACCCTCCTTGTTCACTGTTTACGAGCAACCTTAAATATACCCCTAGGCAGCATGGCAGAAGACTGAAAACTCGGGCCACAGAAAAAGTGTTTCAAGCCCCATTCACCCATCCAGAAGTGCCCCCAAAGGAAGAATTTGGGTACAACTGAACTCCCCAGGGGAGCCTTTACGCAGCCCCACATGCAACTGGACCCTCCTTGTTCGCTCTTTACATCACCCCTAAATATACCCCTAGCCACCATGGCAGAAGACTGAAAACTCGGGACAGAGAAAAAGCATTTCAAGCCAATTTCGCCCATCCAGAAGTGCCCGCAAAGGAAGGCTTTGGGTACAAGTGAACTCCGCAGGGGAGCCTTTATGCAGCCCCACATGCAACTGGACCCTCCGTATTCGCCCTTTCACTGCAAGCCTAAATATAGCACTAGCACGCCCGGCAGTCGACTGAAAGCTCGGGCCCCAGAAAATGTGTTACGAGCCCCATTCGCCCATCCAAAAGTGCCCCCAAAGGAAGGCTTTGGGTACATCTGAACTCCCCAGGGGAGCCTTTACGCAGCCCCACATGCAACTGGACCCTCCGTGCTCGCTCTTTACAGGAACCCTAAATATAACCCTAGCCAGCATGGCAGAAGACTGAAAACTCGGGTCACAGAAAAAGCGTTTCAAGCCCCATTCACCCATCCAGAAGTGCCCCCAAAGGAAGGCTTTGGGTACAACTGAACTCCCCAGGGGAGCCTTTATGCAGCCCCACATGCAACTGGACCCTCCGGGTTCACTCTTTCACCGCAAGCCTAAATATAACCCTAGCCAGCATGGCAGAAAACTGAAAACTCGGGCCACAGAAAAACTGTTAAAAGCCTAATTCGCCCACCCAAAAGTGCCCCCAAAGGAAGGCTTTGGGTACAAGTGAACTCCCCAGGTGAGCCTTTATGCAGCCCCACATGCAACTGGACCCTCCGGGTTCACTCTTTCACCGCAAGCCTAAATATAGCCCTGGCCCGCCTGGCAGTCGACTGAAAACTCGGGCCCCAGAAAATGCGTTAAAAGCCTAATACGCCCATCCAAAAGTGCCCCCAGAGGAAGGCTTTGGGTACAAGTGAACTCCCCAGGGGAGCCTTTACGCAGCCCCACATGCAACTGGACCCTCCTTGTTCACTGTTTACGAGCAACCCTAAATATACCCCTAGCCACCATGGCAGAAGACTGAAAACTGGGGCTCCAGAAAATGCGTTTCAAGCCCCATTCACCCATCCAGAAGTGCCCCCAAAGGAAGGCTTTGGGTACAACTGAACTCCCCAGGGGAGCCTTTATGCAGCCCCAAATGCAACTGGACCCTCCGGGTTCACTCCTTCACCGCAACCCTAAATATAGCCCTGGCCCGCCTGGCAGTCGACTGAAAACTCGGGCTCCAGAAAATGCGTTAAAAGCCTAATTCGCCCATCCAAAAGTGCCCCCAAAGGAAGGCTTTGGGTACAACTGAACTCCCCAGGGGAGCCTTTAGCAGCCCCACATGCACCTGGACCCTCCGTATTTGCTCTTTCACAGCAACCCTAAATATAGCCCTGGCCCGCCTGGCAGTCGACTGAAAACTCGGGCCCCAGAAAATGCATTAAAAGCCTAATTCGCCCATCCAAAAGGGCCCCAGAGGAAGGCTTTGGGTACAACTGAACTCCCCAGGGGAGCCTTTACGCAGCCCCACATGCAACAGGACCCTCCGGGTTCACTCTTTCACCGCAAGCCTAAATATAGCCCTAGCACGCCTGACAGTCGACTGAAAGCTCGGGCCCCAGAAAATGTGTTACGAGCCCCATTCGCCCCTCCAAAAGTGCCCCCAAAGGAAGGCTTTGGGTACATCTGAACTCCCCAGGGGAGCCTTTACGCAGCCCCACATGCAACTGGACCCTCCTTGTTCACTGTTTACGACCAACCCTAAATATACCCCTAGCCACCATGGCAGAAGACTGAAAACTAGGGCCACAGAAAATGCGTTAAAAGCCTAATACGCCCATCCAGAAGTGCCCCCAGAGGAAGGCTTTGGGTACAACTGAACTCCCCAAGGGAGCCTTTACGCAGCCCCACATGCAACTGGACCCTCCGGGTTCACTCTTTCACCGCAAGCCTAAATATAACCCTGGCCCGCCTGGCAGTCGACTGAAAACTCGGGCTCCAGAAAATGCATTAAAAGCCTAATTCGCCCATCCAAAAGTGCCCCCAAAGGAAGGCTTTGGGTACAACTGAACTCCCCAGGGGAGCCTTTAGCAGCCCCACATGCAACTGGACCCTCCTTGTTCACTGTTTACGAGCAACCCTAAATATACCCCTAGCCACCATGGCAGAAGACTGAAAACTCGGGCCACAGAAAAAGCGTTTCAAGCCCCATTCACCCATCCAGAAGTGCCCCCAAAGGAAGGCTTTGGGTACAACTGAACTCCCCAGGGGAGCCTTTATGCAGCCCCACATGCAACTGGACCCTCCGGGTTCACTCTTTCACCGCAAGCCTAAATATAGCCCTAGCACGCCTGGCAGTCGACTGAAAGCTCGGGCCACAGAAAATGTGTTACGAGCCCCATTCGACCATCCAAAAGTGTCCCTAAAGGAAGGCTTTGGGTACAAGTGAACTCCCCAGGGGAGCCTTTACGCAGCCCCACATGCAACTGGACCCTCCTTGTTCACTGTTTACGAGCAACCCTAAATATACCCCTAGCCACCATGGCAGAAGCCTGAAAACTCGGGACACAGAAAAAATGTTTCAAGCCCCTTTCGCCCATCCAGAAGTGCCCCCAAAGGAAGGCTTTGGGTACATGTGAACTCCCCAGGGGAGCCTTTATGCAGCCCCACATGCAACTGGACCCTCCGGGTTCACTCTTTCACAGCAAGCCTAAATATAGCCCTGGCCCGCCTGGCAGTCGACTGAAAACTCGGGCTCCAGAAAATGCGTTAAAAGCCTAATTCGCCCATCCAAAAGTGCCCCCAGAGGAAGGCTTTGGGTACAACTGAACTCCCCAAGGGAGCCTTAACGCAGCCCCACATGCAACTGGACCCTCCGTATTTGCTCTTTCACAGCAACCGTAACTATAGCCCTGGCCCGCCTGGCAGTCGACTGAAAACTCGGGCCCCAGAAAATGCATTAAAAGCCTAATTCGCCCATCCAAAAGGGCCCCAGAGGAAGGCTTTGGGTACAAGTGAACTCCCCAGGGGAGCCTTTATGCAGCCCCACATGCAACTGGACCCTCCTTGTTCACTGTTTACGAGCAACCCTAAATATACCCCTAGCCACCATGGCAGAAGACTGAAAACTCAGGCTCCAGAAAATGCGTTTCAAGCCCCATTCACCCATCCAGAAGTGCCCCCAAAGGAAGGCTTTGGGTACAACTGAACTCCCCAGGGGAGCCTTTATGCAGCCCCAAATGCAACTGGACCCTCCGGGTTCACTCTTTCACCGCAAGCCTAAATATAGCCCTGGCCCGCCTGGCAGTCGACTGAAAACTCGGGCTCCAGAAAATGCGTTAAAAGCCTAATTCGCCCATCCAAAAGTGCCCCCAAAGGAAGGCTTTGGGTACAACTGAACTCCCCAGGGGAGCCTTTAGCAGCCCCACATGCAACTGGACCCTCCGTATTTGCTCTTTCACAGCAACCCTAAATATAGCCCTGGCCCGCCTGGCAGTCGACTGAAAACTCGGGCTCCAGAAAATGCATTAAAAGCCTAATTCGCCCATCCAAAAGGGCCCCAGAGGAAGGCTTTGGGTACAACTGAACTCCCCAGGGGAGCCTTTACGCAGCCCCACATACAACTGGACCCTCCAGGTTCACTCTTTCACCGCAAGCCTAAATATAGCCCTAGCACGCCTGACAGTCGACTGAAAGCTCGGGCCACAGAAAATGTGTTACGAGCCCCATTCGCCCATCCAAAAGTGCCCCCAAAGGAAGGCTTTGGGTACATCTGAACTCCCCAGGGGAGCCTTTACGCAGCCCCACATGCAACTGGACCCTCCTTGTTCACTGTTTACGAGCAACCCTAAATATACCCCTAGCCACCATGGCAGAAGACTGAAAACTCGGGCCACAGAAAAAGCGTTTCAAGCCCCATTCACCCATCCAGAAGTGCCCCCAAAGGAAGGCTTTGGGTACAACTGAACTCCCCAGGGGAGCCTTTATGCAGCCCCACATGCAACTGGACCCTCCGGGTTCACTCTTTCACCGCAAGCCTAAATATACCCCTAGCACGCCTGGCAGTCGACTGAAAGCTCGGGCCACAGAAAAAGCGTTTCAAGCCCCATTTACCAATCCAGAAGTGCCCCCAAAGGAAGGCTTTGGGTACAACTGGACTCCCCAGGGGAGCCTTAACCAAGCCCCACATGCAACTGGACCCTCCGTATTCGCTCTTTCACTGCAACCCTAAATATACCCCTAGCCACCATGGCAGAAGTCTGAAAACTCGGGACACAGAAAAAATGTTTCAAGCCCCTTTCGCCCATCCAGAAGTGCCCCCAAAGGAAGGCTTTGGGTACATGTGAACTCCCCAGGGGAGCCTTTAAGCAGCCCCACATGCAACTGGACCCTCCGGGTTCACTCTTTCACAGCAACCCTAAATATAGCCCTGGCCCGCCTGGCAGTCGACTGAAAACTCGGGCCCCAGAAAATGCGTTAAAAGCCTAATTCGCCCATCCAAAAGTGCCCCCAGAGGAAGGCTTTGGGTACAACTGAACTCCCCAGGGGAGCCTTTATGCAGCCCCACATGCAACTGGACCCTCCGTATTTGCTCTTTCACCGCAAGCCTAAATATATCCCTGGCCCGCCTGGCAGTCGACTGAAAACTCGGGCCACAGAAAATGTGTTACGAGCCCCATTCGCCCATCCAAAAGTGCCCCCAAAGGAAGGCTTTGGGTACATCTGAACTCCCCAGGGGAGCCTTTACACAGCCCCACATGCAACTGGACCCTCCGTGTTCGCTCTTTACAGCAACCCTAAATATACCCCTAGCCAGAATGGCAGTCGACTGAAAACTCGGGCCACAGAAAATGTGTTACGAGCCCCATTCGCCCATCCAAAAGTGCCCCCAAAGGAAGGCTTTGGGTACATCTGAACTCCCCAGGGGAGCCTTTACGCAGCCCCACATGCAACTGGACCCTCCTTGTTCACTGTTTACGAGCAACCCTAAATATACCCCTAGCCACCATGGCAGAAGACTGAAAAGTTGGGCTCCAGAAAATGCGTTTCAAGCCCCATTCACCCATCCAGAAGTGCCCCCAAAGGAAGGCTTTGGGTACAACTGAACTCCCCAGGGGAGCCTTTATGCAGCCCCACATGCAACTGGACCCTCCGGGTTCACTCTTTCACCGCAAGCCTAAATATAGCCCTACCACGCCTGGCAGTCGACTGAAAGCTCGGGCCACAGAAAATGTGTTACGAGCCCCATTCGCCCATCCAAAAGTGCCCCCAAAGGAAGGCTTTGGGTACATCTGAACTCCCCAGGGGAGCCTTTACACAGCCCCACATGCTACTGGACCCTCCGTGTTCGCTCTTTACAGCAACCCTAAATATACCCCTAGCCAGAATGGCAGTCGACTGAAAACTCGGGCCACAGAAAAAGCGTTTCAAGCCACTTTCGCCCATCCAGAAGTGCCCCCAAAGGAAGGCTTTGGGTACAAGTGAACTCCCCAGGGGAGCCATTATGCAGCCTCACATGGAACTGGACCCTCCTTGTTCACTGTTTACGAGCAACCTTAAATATACCCCTAGCCAGCATGGCAGAAGACTGAAAACTCGGGCCACAGAAAAAGTGTTTCAAGCCCCATTCACCCATCCAGAAGTGCCCCCAAAGGAAGGCTTTGGGTAGAACTGAACTCCCCAGGGGAGTCTTTATGCAGCCCCACATGCAACTGGACCCTCCGGGTTCACTCTTTCACCGCAAGCCTAAATATATCCCTGGCCCGCCTGGCAGTCGACTGAAAATTCGGGCCCCAGAAAAAATGTTAAAAGCCTAATTCGCCCATCCAAAAGTGCCCTCAAAGGAAGGCTTTGGGTACATCTGAACTCCCCAGGGGAGCCTTTACGCAGCCCCACATGCAACTGGACCCTCCTTGTTCACTATTTGCGAGCAACCCTAAATATACCCCTAGCCACCATGGCAGAAGACTGAAAACTAGGGCCACAGAAAAAGCGTTTCAAGCCCCATTTACCCATCCAGAAGTGCCCCCAAAGGAAGGCTTTGGGTACAACTGGACTCCCCAGGGGAGCCTTAACACAGCCCCACATGCAACTGGACCCTCCGTATTCGCTCTTTCACAGCAAGCCTAAATATAGCCCTGGCCCACCTGGCAGTCGACTGAAAACTCGGGCCCCAGAAAAACTGTTAAAAGCCTAATTCGCCCATACAAAAGTGCCCCCAGAGGAAGGCTTTGAGTACAACTGAACTCCCCAGGGGAGCCTTTATGCAGCCCCACATGCAACTGGACCCTCCGGGTTCACTCTTTTACCGCAAGCCTAAATATAGCCCTGGCCCGCCTGGCAGTCGACTGAAAACTCGGGCCCCAGAAAATGCGTTAAAAGCCTAATTCGCCCATCCAAAAGTGCCCCCAGAGGAAGGCTTTGGGTACAACTGAACTCCCCAGGTGAGCCTTTATGCAGCCCCACATGCAACTGGACCCTCCGGGTTCACTCTTTCACCGCAAGCCTAAATAGAGCCCTGGCCCGCCTGGCAGTCGACTGAAAACTCGGGCCCCAGAAAATGCGTTAAAAGCCTAATTCGCCCATCCAAAAGTGCCCCCAGAGGAAGGCTTTGGGTACAAGTGAACTCCCCAGGGGAGCCTTAACGCAGCCCCACATGCAACTGGACCCTCCGTATTTGCTCTTTCACAGCAACCCTAACTATAGTCCTGGCCCGCCTGGCAGTCGACTGAAAACTGGGGCTCCAGAAAATGCGTTTCAAGCCCCATTCACCCATCCAGAAGTGCCCCCAAAGGAAGGCTTTGGGTACAACTGAACTCCCCAGGGGAGCCTTTATGCAGCCCCACATGCAACTGGACCCTCCGGGTTCACTCTTTCACCGCAAGCCTAAATATAGCCCTACCACGCCTGGCAGTCGACTGAAAGCTCGGGCCCCAGAAAATGTGTTACGAGCCCCATTCGCCCATCCAAAAGTGCCCCCAAAGGAAGGCTTTGGGTACATCTGAACTCCCCAGGGGAGCCTTTACACAGCCCCACATGCAACTGGACCCTCCGTGTTCGCTCTTTACAGCAACCCTAAATATAACCCTAGCCAGCATGGCAGAAGACTGAAAACTCGGGCCACAGAAAAAGTGTTTCAAGCCACTTTCGCCCATCCAGAAGTGCCCCCAAAGGAAGGCTTTGGGTACAAGTGAACTACCCAGGGGAGCCATTATGCAGCCTCACATGGAACTGGACCCTCCTTGTTCACTGTTTACGAGCAACCTTAAATATACCCCTAGCCAGCATGGCAGAAGACTGAAAACTCGGGCCACAGAAAAAGTGTTTCAAGCCCCATTCACCCATCCAGAAGTGCCCCCAAAGGAAGGCTTTGGGTAGAACTGAACTCCACACGGGAGCCTTTATGCAGCCCCACATGCAACTGGACCCTCCGGGTTCACTCTTTCACCGCAAGCCTAAATATATCCCTGGCCCGCCTGGCAGTCGACTGAAAATTCGGGCCCCAGAAAAAATGTTAAAAGCCTAATTCGCCCATCCAAAAGTGCCCCCAAAGGAAGGCTTTGGGTACATCTGAACTCCCCAGGGGAGCCTTTACACAGCCCCACATGCAACTGGACCCTCCTTGTTCACTATTTGCGAGCAACCCTAAATATACCCCTAGCCACCATGGCAGAAGACTGAAAACTAGGGCCACAGAAAAAGCGTTTCAAGCCCCATTTATCCATCCAGAAGTGCCCCCAAAGGAAGGCTTTGGGTACAACTGGACTCCCCAGGGGAGCCTTAACACAGCCCCACATGCAACTGGACCCTCCGTATTCGCTCTTTCACAGCAAGCCTAAATATAGCCCTGGCCCACCTGGCAGTCGACTGAAAACTCGGGCCCCAGAAAAACTGTTAAAAGCCTAATTCGCCCATACAAAAGTGCCCCCAGAGGAAGGCTTTGAGTACAACTGAACTCCCCAGGGGAGCCTTAACGCAGCCCCACATGCAACTGGACCCTCCGGGTTCACTCTTTCACAGCAACCCTAAATATAGCCCTGGCCCGCCTGGCAGTCGACTGAAAACTCGGGCCCCAGAAAATGCGTTAAAAGCCTAATTCGCCCATCCAAAAGTGCCCCCAGAGGAAGGCTTTGGGTACAACTGAACTCCCCAGGGGAGCATTAACGCAGCCCCACATGCAACTGGACCCTCCGTATTTGCTCTTTCACAGCAACCCTAACTATAGTCCTGGCCCGCCTGGCAGTCGACTGAAAACTGGGGCTCCAGAAAATGCGTTTCAAGCCCCATTCACCCATCCAGAAGTGCCCCCAGAGTAAGGCTTTGGGTACAACTGAACTCCCCAGGGGAGCCTTTATGCAGCCCCACATGCAACTGGACCCTCCGGGTTCACTCTTTCACCGCAAGACTAACTATAGCCCTGGCCCGCCTGGCAGTCGACTGAAAACTCGGGCCCAAGAAAATGCGTTAAAAGCCTAATTCGCCCATCCAAAAGTGCCCCCTGTGGAAGGCTTTGGGTACAACTGAACTCCCCAGGGGAGCCTTAACGCAGCCCCACATGCAACTGGACCCTCCGTATTTGCTCTTTCACAGCAACCCTAACTATAGCCCTGGCCCGCCTGGCAGTCGACTGAAAACTCGGGCCCCAGAAAATGCATTAAAAGCCTAATTCGCCCATCCAAAAGGGCCCCAGAGGAAGGCTTTGGGTACAAGTGAACTCCCCAGGGGAGCCTTTACGCAGCCCCACATGCAACTGGACCCTCCTTGTTCACTGTTTACGAGCAACCCTAAATATACCCCAAGCCACCATGGCAGAAGACTGAAAACTGGGGCTCCAGAAAATGCGTTTCAAGCCCCATTCACCCATCCAGAAGTGCCCCCAAAGGAAGGCTTTGGGTACAAGTGAACTCTCCAGGGGAGCCTTTATGCAGGCCCATACGCAATTGGACCCTCCGGGTTCACTCTTTCACCGCTAGCCTAAATATAGCCCTTGCACGCCTGGCAGTCGACTGAAAGCTCGGGCCACAGAAAATGTGTTACGAGCCCCATTCAACCATCCAAAAGTGTCCCCAAAGGAAGGCTTTGGGTACAAGTGAACTCCCCAGGGGAGCCTTTACGCAGCCCCACATGCAACTGGACCCTCCTTGTTCACTGTTTGCGAGCAACCCTAACTATACCCCTAGCCACCATGGCAGAAGACTGAAAACTCGGGCCACAGAAAAAGCGTTTCAAGCCCCATTTACCCATCCAGAAGTGCCCCCAAAGGAAGGCTTTGGGTACAACTGGACTCCCCAGGGGAGCCTTAACACAGCCCCACATGCAACTGGACCCTCCGTATTCGCTCTTTCACAGCAAGCCTAAATATAGCCCTGGCCCACCTGGCAGTCGACTGAAAACTCGGGCCCCAGAAAATGCGTTAAAAGCCTAATTCGCCCATCCAAAAGTGCTCCCAGAGGAAGGCTTTGGGTACAACTGAACTCCCCAGGGGAGCCTTTATGCAGCCCCACATGCAACTGGACCCTCCGGGTTCACTCTTTCACCGCAAGCCTAACTATCGCCCTGGCCCGCCTGGCAGTCGACTGAAAATTCGGGCCCCAGAAAATGCGTTAAAAGCCTAATTCGCCCATCCAAAAGTACCCCCAGAGGAAGGCTTTGGGTACAACTGAACTCCCCAGGGGAGCCTTTACGCAGCCCCACATGCAACTGGACCCTCCGTATTTGCTCTTTCACAGCAACCCTAACTATAGCCCTGGCCCTCCTGGCAGTCGACTGAAAACTCGGGCCCCAGAAAATGTATTAAAAGCCTAATTCGCCCATCCAAAAGGGCCCCAGAGGTAGGCTTTGGGTACAAGTGAACTCCCCAGGGGAGCCTTTACGCAGCCCCACATGCAACTGGACCTTCCTTGTTCACTGTTTACGAGCAACCCTAAATATACCCCTAGCCACCATGGCAGAAGACTGAAAACTCGGGCCACAGAAAAAGCGTTTCAAGCCGCATTTACCCATCCAGAAGTGCCCCCAAAGGAAGGCTTTGGGTACAAGTGAACTCCCCAGGGGAGCCTTTATGCAGCCCCACATGCAACTGGACCCTCCGGGTTCACTTTTTCACCGCAAGCCCAAATATAGCCCTAGCACGCCTGGCAGTCGACTGAAAGCTCGGGCCACAGAAAATGTGTTAGGAGCCCCATTCGACCATCCAAAAGTGCCCCCAAAGGAAGGCTTTGGGTACATCTAAACTCCCCAGGGGAGCCTTTACGCAGCCCCACATGCAACTGGACCCTCCTTGTTCACTGTTTACGAGCAACCCTAAATATACCCCTAGCCTTCATGGGAGAAGACTGAAAACTAGGGCCACAGAAAAAGCGTTTCAAGCCCCTTTCGCCCATCCAGAAGTGCCCCCAAAGGAAGGCTTTGGGTACAAGTGAACTCCCCAGGGGAGCCTTTACGCAGCCCCACATGCAACTGGACCCTCCTTGTTCACTGTTTACGAGCAACCCTAAATATACTCCTAGCCACCATGGCAGAAGACTGAAAACTAGGGCCACAGAAAAAGCGTTTCAAGCCTCATTTACCCATCCAGAAGTGCCCCCAAAGGAAGGCTTTGGGTACAACTGGACTCCCCAGGGGAGCCTTAACACAGCCCCACATGCAACTGGACCCTCCGTATTCGCTCTTTCACCGCAAGCCTAAATATATCCCTGGCCCACCTGGCAGTCGACTGAAAACTCGGGTCCCAGAAAAACAGTTAAAAGCCTAATTCGCCCATACAAAAGTGCCCCCAGAGGAAGGCTTTGAGTACAACTGAACTCCCCAGGGGAGCCTTTATGCAGCCCCACATGCAACTGGACCCTCCGGGTTCACTCTTTCACCGCAACCCTAAATATAACCCTGGCCCGCCTGGCAGTCGACTGAAAACTCGGGCCCCAGAAAATGCGTTAAAAGCCTAATTCGCCCATCCAAAAGTGCCCCCAGAGGAAGGCTTTGGGTACAACTGAACTCCCCAGGGGAGCCTTAACGCAGTCCCACATGCAACTGGACCCTCCGTATTTGCTCTTTCACAGCAACCCTAACTATAGCACTGGCCCGCCTGGCAGTCGACTGAAAAATCGGGCCCCAGAAAATGCATTAAAAGCCTAATTCGCCCATCCAAAAGGGCCCCAGAGGAAGGCTTTGGGTACAAGTGAACTCCCCAGGGGAGCCTTTATGCAGCCCCACATGCAACTGGACCCTCCTTGTTCACTGTTTACGAGCAACCCTAAATATACCCCTAGCCACCATGGCAGAAGACTGAAAACTCGGGCCACAGAAAAAGCGTTTCAAGCCCCATTTACCCATCCAGAAGTGCCCCCAAAGGAAGGCTTTGGGTACAAGTGAACTCCCCAGGGGAGCCTTAACACAGCCCCACATGCAACTGGACCCTCCGTATTCGCTCTTTCACAGCAAGCCTAAATATAGCCCTGGCCCACCTGGTAGTCGACTGAAAACTCGGGCCCCAGATAAACTGTTAAAAGCCTAATTCGCCCACACAAAAGTGCCCCCAGAGGAAGGCTTTGGGTACAAGTGAACTCCCCAGGGGAGCCTTTATGCAGCCCCACATGCAACTGGACCCTCCGGGTTCACTCTTTCACCGCAAGCCTAACTATAGCCCTGGCCCGCCTGGCAGTCGACTGAAAACTCGGGTCCCAGAAAATGCGTTAAAAGCCTAATTCGCCCATCCAAAAGTGCCCCCAGAGGAAGGCTTTGGGTACAACTGAACTCCCCAGGGGAGCCTTAACGCAGCCCCACATGCAACTGGACCCTCCGTATTTGCTCTTTCACAGCAACCCTAACTATAACCTTGGCCCGCCTGGCAGTCGACTGAAAACTCGGGCCCCAGAAAATGCATTAAAAGCCTAATTCGCCCATCCAAAAGGGCCCCAGAGGAAGGCTTTGGGTACAAGTGAACTCCCCAGGGGAGCCTTTATGCAGCCCCACATGCAACTGGACCCTCCGGGTTCACTCTTTCACCGCAAGCCTAAATATAGCCCTAGGACGCCTGGCAGTCGACTGAAAGCTCGGGCCACAGAAAATGTGTTACGAGCCCCATTCGCCCATCCAAAAGTGCCCCCAAAGGAAGGCTTTGGGTACACCTGAACTCCCCAGGGGAGCGTTTACGCAGCCCCACATGCAACTGGACACTCCGTGTTCGCTCTTTACAGCAACCCTAAATATACCCCTAGCCACCATGGCAGAAGACTGAAAACTCGGGCCACAGAAAAAGCGTTTCAAGCCCCTTTCGCCCATCCAGAAGTGCCCCCAAAGGAAGGCTTTGGGTACATCTGAACTCCCCAGGGGAGCCATTATGCAGCCTCACATGCAACTGGACCCTCCTTGTTCACTGTTTACGAGCAACCCTAAATATACCCCTAGCCACCATGGCAGAAGACTGAAAACTGGGGCTCCAGAAAATGCGTTTCAAGCCCCATTCACCCATCCAGAAGTGCCCCCAAAGGAAGGCTTTGGGTACAAGTGAACTCCCCAGGGGAGCCTTTACGCAGCCCCACATGCAACTGGACCCTCCTTGTTCACTGTTTATGAGCAACCCTAAATATACCCCTAGCCACCATGGCAGAAGACTGAAAACTGGGGCTCCAGAAAATGCGTTTCAAGCCCCATTCACCCATCCAGAAGTGCCCCCAAAGGAAGGCTTTGGGTACAACTGAACTCCCCAGGGGAGCCTTTATGCAGCCCCACATGCAACTGGACCCTCCGGGTTCACTCTTTCACCGCATTCCTAAATATAGCCCTAGCACGCCTGGCAGTCGACTGAAAGCTCGGGCCACAGAAAATGTGTTACGAGCCCCATTCGCCCATCCAAAAGTGCCCCCAAAGGAAGGCTTTGGGTACATCTGAACTCCCCAGGGGAGCCTTTACGCAGCCCCACATGCAACTGGACCCTCCTTGTTCACTGTTTACGAGCAACCCTAAATATACCCCTAGCCACCATGGCAGAAGACTGAAAACTCGGGCCACAGAAAAAGCGTTTCAAGCCCCATTTACCCATCCAGAAGTGCCCCCAAAGGAAGGCTTTGGGTACAAGTGAACTCCCCAGGGGAGCCTTTACGCAGCCCCACATGCAACTGGACCCTCCTTGTTCACTGTTTACGAGCAACCCTAAATATACCCCTAGCCAGCATGGCAGAAAACTGAAAACTCGGGACACAGAAAAAGCGTTTCAAGCCGCATTTACCCATCCAGAAGTGCCCCCAAAGGAAGGCTTTGGGTACAAGTGAACTCCCCAGGGGAGCCTTTATGCAGCCCCACATGCAACTGGACCCTCCGGGTTCACTCTTTCACCGCAAGCCTAAATATAGCCCTAGCAAGCCTGGCAGTCGACTGAAAGCTCGGGCCACAGAAAAAGCGTTTCAAGCCCCATTCGCCCATCCAAAAGTGCCCCCAAAGGAAGGCTTTGGGTACATCTGAACTCCCCAGGGGAGCCTTTACGCAGCCCCACATGCAACTGGACCCTCCTTGTTCACTGTTTACGAGCAACCCTAAATATACCCCTAGCCACCATGGCAGAAGACTGAAAACTAGGGCCACAGAAAAAGCGTTTCAAGCCCCATTTACCCATCCAGAAGTGCCCCCAAAGGAAGGCTTTGGGTACAACTGGACTCCCCAGGGGAGCCTTAACATAGCCCCACATGCAACTGAACCCTCCGGGTTCACTCTTTCACCGCAAGCCTAAATATAGCCCTAGCAAGCCTGGCAGTCGACTGAAAGCTCGGGCCACAGAAAAAGCGTTTCAAGCCCCATTCGCCCATCCAAAAGTGCCCCCAAAGGAAGGCTTTGGGTACATCTGAACTCCCCAGGGGAGCCTTTACGCAGCCCCACATGCAACTGGACCCTCCTTGTTCACTGTTTACGAGCAACCCTAAATATACCCCTAGCCACCATGGCAGAAGACTGAAAACTCGGGCCACAGAAAAAGCGTTTCAAGCCGCATTTACCCATCCAGAAGTGCCCCCAAAGGAAGGCTTTGGGTACAAGTGAACTCCCCAGGGGAGCCTTTATGCAGCCCCACATGCAACTGGACCCTCCGGGTTCACTCTTTCACCGCAAGCCTAAATATAGCCCTAGCAAGCCTGGCAGTCGACTGAAAACTCGGGCCACAGAAAAAGCGTTTCAAGCCCCATTCGCCCATCCAAAAGTGCCCCCAAAGGAAGGCTTTGGGTACATCTGAACTCCCCAGGGGAGCCTTTACGCAGCCCCACATGCAACTGGACCCTCCTTGTTCACTGTTTACGAGCAACCCTAAATATACCCCTAGCCACCATGGCAGAAGACTGAAAACTAGGGCCACAGAAAAAGCGTTTCAAGCCCCATTTACCCATCCAGAAGTGCCCCCAAAGGAAGGCTTTGGGTACAACTGGACTCCCCAGGGGAGCCTTAACATAGCCCCACATGCAACTGAACCCTCCGGGTTCACTCTTTCACCGCAAGCCTAAATATAGCCCTGGGCGCAATGGGAGAAAACTGAAAAAGCGGGCCTAAGAAAACGCATTGCGATTCCCCTTGGACCATCCCAAAGTGCCCCCAAAGGAAGGCTTTAGGTACAAGTGAACTCCCCAGGGGAGCCTTAACGCAGCCCCACATGCAACTGGACCCTCCGTATTCGCTCTTTCACAGCAACCCTAAATATAGCCCTGGCCCGCCTGGCAGTCGACTGAAAACTCGGGCCCCAGAAAATGCGTTAAAAGCCTAATTCGCCCATCCAAAAGTGCCCCCAGAGGAAGGCTTTGGGTACAAGTGAACTCCCCAGGGGAGACTTTACGCAGCCCCACATGCAACTGGACCCTCCTTGTTCACTGTTTACGAGCAACCCTAAATATACCCCTAGCCACCATGGCAGAAGACTGAAAACTGGGGCTCCAGAAAATGCGTTTCAAGCCCCATTCACCCATCCAGAAGTGCCCCCAAAGGAAGGCTTTGGGTACAAGTGAACTCCCCAGGTGAGCCTTTATGCAGCCCCACATGCAACTGGACGCTCCGGGTTCACTCTTTCACCGCAAGCCTAAATATAGCCCTAGGACGCCTGGCAGTCGACTGAAAGCTTGGGCCACAGAAAATGTGTTACGAGCCCCATTCGCCCATCCAAAAGTGCCCCCAAAGGAAGGCTTTGGGTACACCTGAACTCCCCAGGGGAGCCTTTACGCAGCCCCACATGCAACTGGACACTCCGTGTTCGCTCTTTACAGCAACCCTAAATATACCCCTAGCCACCATGGCAGAAGACTGAAAACTCGGGCCACAGAAAAAGCGTTTCAAGCCCCTTTCGCCCATCCAGAAGTGCCCCCAAAGGAAGGCTTTGGGTACATCTGAACTCCCCAGGGGAGCCATTATGCAGCCTCACATGACACTGGACCCTCCTTGTTCACTGTTTACGAGCAACCCTAAATATACCCCTAGCCACCATGGCAGAAGACTGAAAACTGGGGCTCCAGAAAATGCGTTTCAAGCCCCATTCACCCATCCAGAAGTGCCCCCAAAGGAAGGCTTTGGGTACAAGTGAACTCCCCGGGGGAGCCTTTACGCAGCCCCACATGCAACTGGACCCTCCTTGTTCACTGTTTACGAGCAACCCTAAATATACCCCTAGCCACCATGGCAGAAGACTGAAAACTGGGGCTCCAGAAAATTCGTTTCAAGCCCCATTCACCCATCCAGAAGTGCCCCCAAAGGAAGGCTTTGGGTACAAGTGAACTCCCCAGGTGAGCCTTTATGCAGCCCCACATGCAACTGGACCCTCCGGGTTCACTCTTTCACCGCAAGCCTAAATATAGCCCTAGGACGCCTGGCAGTCGACTGAAAGCTCGGGCCACAGAAAATGTGTTACGAGCCCCATTCGCCCATCCAAAAGTGCCCCCAAAGGAAGGCTTTGGGTACACCTGAACTCCCCAGGGGAGCCTTTACGCAGCCCCACATGCAACTGGACACTCCGTGTTCGCTCTTTACAGCATCCCTAAATATACCGCTAGCCACCATGGCAGAAGACTGAAAACTCGGGCCACAGAAAAAGCGTTTCAAGCCCCTTTCGCCCATCCAGAAGTGCCCCCAAAGGAAGGCTTTGGGTACATCTGAACTCCCCAGGGGAGCCATTATGCAGCCTCACATGCAACTGGACCCTTCTTGTTCACTGTTTACGAGCAACCCTAAATATACCCCTAGCCACCATGGCAGAAGACTGAAAACTGGGGCTCCAGAAAATGCGTTTCAAGCCCCATTCACCCATCCAGAAGTGCCCCCAAAGGAAGGCTTTGGGTACAAGTGAACTCCCCAGGGGAGCCTTTACGCAGCCCCACATGCAACTGGACCCTCCTTGTTCACTGTTTACGAGCAACCCTAAATATACCCCTAGCCACCATGGCAGAAGACTGAAAACTGGGGCTCCAGAAAATGCGTTTCAAGCCCCATTTACCCATCCAGAAGTGCCCCCAAAGGAAGGCTTTGGGTACAACTGAACTCCCCAGGGGAGCCTTTATGCAGCCCCACATGCAACTGGACCCTCCGGGTTCACTCTTTCACCGCAAGCCTAAATATAGCCCTGGGCGCAATGGGAGAAAACTGAAAAAGCGGGCCTAAGAAAACGCATTGCGATTCCCCTTGGACCATCCCAAAGTGCCCCCAAAGGAAGGCTTTAGGTACAAGTGAACTCCCCAGGGGAGCCTTTATGCAGCCCCACATGCAACTGGACCCTCCTTGTTCACTGTTTACGAGCAACCCTAAATATACCCCTAGCCACCATGGCAGAAGACTGAAAATTGGGGCTCCAGAAAATGCGTTTCAAGCCCCATTCACCCATCCAGAAGTGCCCCCAAAGGAAGGCTTTGGGTACAAGTGAACTCCCCAGGGGAGCCTTTATGCAGCCCCACATGCAACTGGACCCTCCGTATTCGCTCTTTCACCGCAAGCCTAAATATAGCCCTGGCCCGCCTGGCAGTCGACTGAAAACTCGGGCCCCAGAAAAACTGTTAAAAGCCTAATTCGCCCATCCAAATGTGCCCCCAGAGGAAGGCTTTGGGTACAACTGAACTCCCCAGGGGAGCCTTTATGCAGCCCCACATGCAACTGCACCCTCCGGGTTCACTCTTTCACCGCAAGCCTAAATATAGCCCTAGCACGCCTGGCAGTCGACTGAAAGCTCCGGCCACAGAAAAACTGTTAAAAGCCTAATTCGCCCATCCAAAAGTGCCCCCAAAGGAAGGCTTTGGGTACATCTGAACTCCCCAGGGGAGCCTTTACACAGCCCCACATGCAACTGTACCCTCCGTGTTCGCTCTTTACAGCAACCCTAAATATAACCCTAGCCAGCATGGCAGAAGACTGAAAACTCGGGCCACAGAAAAAGCGTTTCAAGCCCCTTTCGCCCATCCAGAAGTGCCCCCAAAGGAAGGCTTTGGGTACAAGTGAACTCCCCAGGGGAGCCTTTACGCAGCCCCACATGCAACTGGACCCTCCTTGTTCACTGTTTACGAGCAACCCTAAATATACCCCTAGCCACCATGGCAGAAGACTGAAAACTCGGGCTCCAGAAAATGCGTTTCAAGCCCCATTCACCCATCCAGAAGTGCCCCCAAAGGAAGGCTTTGGGTACAAGTGAACTCCCCAGGGGAGCCTTAACACAGCCCCACATGCAACTGGACCCTCCGTATTCGCTCTTTCACAGCAAGCCTAAATATAGCCCGGGCCCACCTGGTAGTCGACTGAAAACTCGGGCCCCAGATAAACTGTTAAAAGCCTAATTCGCCCACACAAAAGTGCCCCCAGAGGAAGGCTTTGGGTACAACTGAACTCCCCAGGGGAGCCTTTATGCAGCCCCACATGCAACTGGACCCTCCGGGTTCACTCTTTCACCGCAAGCCTAACTATAGCACTGGCCCGCCTGGCAGTCGACTGAAAACTCGGGTCCCAGAAAATGCGTTAAAAGCCTAATTCGCCCATCCAAAAGTGCCCCCAGAGGAAGGCTTTGGGTACAAGTGAACTCCCCAGGGGAGCCTTAACGCAGCCCCACATGCAACTGGACCCTCCGTATTTGCTCTTTCACAGCAACCCTAACTATAACCTTGGCCCGCCTGGCAGTCGACTGAAAACTCGGGCCCCAGAAAATGCATTAAAAGCCTAATTCGCCCATTCAAAAGGGCCCCAGAGGAAGGCTTTGGGTACAAGTGAACTCCCCAGGGGAGCCTTTATGCAGCCCCACATGCAACTGGACCCTCCGGGTTCACTCTTTCACCGCAAGACTAAATATAGCCCTAGCACGCCGGGCAGTCGACTGAAAGCTCGGGCCACAGAAAATGTGTTACGAGCCCCATTCGCCCATCCAAAAGTGCCCCCAAAGGAAGGCTTTGGGTACATCTGAACTCCCCAGGGGAGCCTTTACACAGCCCCACATGCAACTGGACCCTCCTTGTTCACTGTTTACGAGCAACCCTAAATATACCCCTAGCCACCATGGCAGAAGACAGAAAACTTGGGCCACAGAAAAAGCGTTTCAAGCCCCTTTCGCCCATCCAGAAGTGCCCCCAAAGGAAGGCTTTGGGTACAAGTGAACTCCCCAGGGGAGCCTTTACGCAGCCCCACATGCAACTGGACCCTCCTTGTTCACTGTTTACGAGCAACCCTAAATATACCCCTAGCCAGCATGGCAGAAAACTGAAAACTCGGGCCACAGAAAAAGCGTTTCAAGCCGCATTTACCCATCCAGAAGTGCCCCCAAAGGAAGGCTTTGGGTACAAGTGAACTCCCCAGGGGAGCCTTTATGCAGCCCCACATGCAACTGGACCCTCCGGGTTCACTCTTTCACCGCAAGCCTAAATATAGCCCTAGCACGCCTGGCAGTCGACTGAAAGCTCGGGCCACAGAAAATGTGTTACGAGCCCCATTCGCCCATCCAAAAGTGCCCCCAAAGGAAGGCTTTGGGTACATCTGAACTCCCCAGGGGAGCCTTTACGCAGCCCCACATGCAACTGGACCCTCCTTGTTCACTGTTTACGAGCAACCCTAAATATACCCCTAGCCAGCATGGCAGAAGACTGAAAACTAGGGCCACAGAAAAAGCGTTTCAAGCCCCATTTACCCATCCAGAAGTGCCCCCAAAGGAAGGCTTTGGGTACAACTGGACTCCCCAGGGGAGCCTTAACATAGCCCCACATGCAACTGGACCCTCCGTATTCGCTCTTTCACAGCAACCCTAAATATATCCCTGGCCCGCATGGCAGTCGACTGAAAACTCGGGCCCCAGAAAATGCATTAAAAGCCTAATTTGCCCATCCAAAAGGGCCCCCAGAGGAAGGCTTTGGGTACAACTGAACTCCCCAGGGGAGCCTTTACGCAGCCCCACATGCAACTGGACCCTCCTTGTTCACTGTTTACGAGCAACCCTAAATATACCCCTAGCCACCATGGCAGAAGACTGAAAACTCGGGCTCCAGAAAATGCGTTTCAAGCCGCATTCACCCATCCAGAAGTGCCCCCAAAGGAAGGCTTTGGGTACAAGTGAACTCCCCAGGGGAGCCTTTATGCAGCCCCACATGCAACTGGACCCTCCGTATTCGCTCTTTCACCGCAAGCCTAAATATAGCCCTAGCCCGCCTGGCAGTCGACTGAAAACTCGGGCCCCAGAAAAACTGTTAAAAGCCTAATTCGCCCATACAAAAGTGCCCCCAGAGGAAGGCTTTGGGTACAAGTGAACTCCCCAGGGGAGCCTTTATGCAGCCCCACATGCAACTGGACCCTCCGGGTTCACTCTTTCACCGCAAGCCTAAATATAGCCCTAGCACGCCTGGCAGTCGACTGAAAGCTCCGGCCACAGAAAAACTGTTAAAAGCCTAATTCACCCATCTAAAAGTGCCCCCAAAGGAAGGCTTTGGGTACATCTGAACTCCCAAGGGGAGCCTTTACACAGCCCCACATGCAACTGTACCCTCCGTGTTCGCTCTTTACAGCAACCCTAAATATAACCCTAGCCAGCATGGCAGAAGACTGAAAACTCGGGCCACAGAAAAAGCGTTTCAAGCCCCTTTCGCCCATCCAGAAGTGCCCCCAAAGGAAGGCTTTGGGTACATCTGAACTCCCCAGGGGAGCCTTTACGCAGCCCCACATGAAACTGGACCCTCAGTGTTCGCTCTTTACAGCAACCCTAAATATAACCCTAGCCACCATGGCAGAAGACTGAAAACTAGGGCCACAGAAAAAGCGTTTCAAGCCCCATTTACCCATCCAGAAGTGCCCCCAAAGGAAGGCTTTGGGTACAACTGGACTCCCCAGGGGAGACTTAACACAGCCCCACATGCAACTGGACCCTCCGTATTCGCTCTTTCACAGCAACCCTAAATATAGCCCTGGCCCGCCTGGCAGTCGACTGAAAACTCGAGCCCCAGAAAAACTGTTAAAAGCCTAATTCGCCCATCCAAAAGTGCCCCCAGAGGAAGGCTTTGGGTACAACTGAACTCCCCAGGGGAGCCTTTATGCAGCCCCAAATGCAACTGGACCCTCCGGGTTCACTCTTTCACCGCAAGCCTAAATATAGCCCTAGCACACCTGGCAGTCGACTGAAAGTTCGGGCCACAGAAAATGTGTTACGAGCCCCATTCGACCATCCAAAAGTGCCCCCAGAGGAAGGCTTTGGGTACACCTGAACTCCCCAGGGGAGCCTTTACGCAGCCCCACATGCAACTGGACCCTTTGTATTCGCTCTTTCACAGCAACCCTAAATATAGCCCTGGCCCGCCTGGCAGTCGACTGAAAACTCGGGCCCCAGAAAATGCGTTAAAAGCCTAATTCGCCCATCCAAAAGTGCCCCCAGAGGAAGGCTTTGGGTACAAGTGAACTCCCCAGGGGAGACTTTACGCAGCCCCACATGCAACTGGACCCTCCTTGTTCACTGTTTACGAGCAACCCTAAATATACCCCTAGCCACCATGGCAGAAGACTGAAAACTGGGGCTCCAGAAAATGCGTTTCAAGCCCCATTCACCCATCCAGAAGTGCCCCCAAAGGAAGGCTTTGGGTACAACTGAACTCCCCAGGGGAGCCTTTATGCAGCCCCACATGCAACTGGACCCTCCGGGTTCACTCTTTCACCGCAAGCCTAAATATAGCCCTAGGACGCCTGGCAGTCGACTGAAAGCTCGGGCCACAGAAAATGTGTTACGAGCCCCATTTGCCCATCCAAAAGTGCCCCCAAAGGAAGGCTTTGGGTACACCTGAACTCCCCAGGGGAGCCTTTACGCAGCCCCACATGCAACTGGACACTCCGTGTTCGCTCTTTACAGCAACCCTAAATATACCCCTAGCCACCATGGCAGAAGACTGAAAACTCGGGCCACAGAAAAAGCGTTTCAAGCCCCTTTCGCCCATCCAGAAGTGCCCCCAAAGGAAGGCTTTGGGTACATCTGAACTCCCCAGGGGAGCCATTATGCAGCCTCACATGCAACTGGACCCTCCTTGTTCACTGTTTACGAGCAACCCTAAATATACCCCTAGCCACCATGGCAGAAGACTGAAAACTGGGGCTCCAGAAAATGCGTTTCAAGCCCCATTCACCCATCCAGAAGTGCCCCCAAAGGAAGGCTTTGGGTACAAGTGAACTCCCCAGGGGAGCCTTTACGCAGCCCCACATGCAACTGGACCCTCCTTGTTCACTGTTTACGAGCAACCCTAAATATACCCCTAGCCACCATGGCAGAAGACTGAAAACTGGGGCTCCAGAAAATGCGTTTCAAGCCCCATTCACCCATCCAGAAGTGCCCCCAAAGGAAGGCTTTGGGTACAAGTGAACTCCCCAGGGGAGCCTTAACGCAGCCCCACATGCAACTGGACCCTCCGGGTTCACTCTTTCACCGCAAGCCTAAATATAGCCCTAGCACGCCTGGCAGTCGACTGAAAGCTCGGGCCACAGAAAATTTGTTACGAGCCCCATTCGCCCATCCAAAAGTGCCCCCAAAGGAAGGCTTTGGGTACACCTGAACTCCCCAGGGGAGCCTTTACGCAGCCCCACATGCAACTGGACACTCCGTGTTCGCTCTTTACAGCAACCCTAAATATAACCCTAGCCAGCATGGCAGAAGACTGAAAACTCGGGCCACAGAAAAAGCGTTTCAAGCCCCTTTCGCCCATCCAGAAGTGCCCCCAAAGGAAGGCTTTGGGTACATCTGAACTCCCCAGGGGAGCCATTATGCAGTCTCACATGCAACTGGACCCTCCTTGTTCACTGTTTACGAGCAACCCTAAATATACCCCTAGCCACCATGGCAGAAGACTGAAAACTGGGGCTCCAGAAAATGCGTTTCAAGCCCCATTTACCCATCCAGAAGTGCCCCCAAAGGAAGGCTTTGGGTACAAGTGAACTCCCCAGGGGAGCCTTTATGCAGCCCCACATGCAACTGGACCCTCCGGGTTCACTCTTTCACCGCAAGCCTAAATATAGCCCTGGCCCGCCTGGCAGTCGACTGAAAACTCGGGCCCCAGAAAAACTGTTAAAAGCCTAATTCGCCCATACAAAAGTGCCCTCAGAGGAAGGCTTTGGGTACAAGTGAACTCCCCAGGGGAGCCTTTATGCAGCCCCACATGCAACTGGACCCTCCGGGTTCACTCTATCACCGCAAGCCTAAATATAGCCCTAGCACGCCTGGCAGTCGACTGAAAGCTCGGGCCACAGAAAAACTGTTAAAAGCCTAATTCGCCCATCCAAAAGTGCCCCCAAAGGAAGGCTTTGGGTACATCTGAACTCCCCAGGGGAGCCTTTACACAGCCCCACATGCAACTGGACCCTCCGTGTTCGCTCTTTACAGCATCCCTAAATATAACCCTAGCCAGCATGGCAGAAGACTGAAAACTCGGGCCACAGAAAAAGCGTTTCAAGCCCCTTTCGCCCATCCAGAAGTGCCCCCAAAGGAAGGCTTTGGGTACAAGTGAACTCCCCAGGGGAGCCTTTATGCAGCCCCACATGCAACTGGACCCTCCTTGTTCACTGTTTACGAGCAACCCTAAATATACCCCTAGCCACCATGGCAGAAGACTGAAAACTCAGGCTCCAGAAAATGCGTTTCAAGCCCCATTCACCCATCCAGAAGTGCCCCCAAAGGAAGGCTTTGGGTACAAGTGAACTCCCCAGGGGAGCCTTTATGCAGCCCCACATGCAACTGGACCCTCCGGGTTCACTCTTTCACCGGAAGCCTAAATATAGCCCTGGCCCGCCTGGCAGTCGACTGAAAACTCGGACCCCAGAAAAACTGTTAAAAGCCTAATTCGCCCATCCAAAAGTGCCCCCAGAGGAAGGCTTTGGGTACAACTGATCTCCCCAGGGGAGCCTTTACGCAGCCCCACATACAACTGGACCCTCCGTATTTGCTCTTTCACAGCAACCCTAACTATAGACCTGGCGCGCCTGGCATTCGACTGAAAAGTCGGGCCCCAGAAAATGCATTAAAAGCCTAATTCGCCCATCCAAAAGGGTCCCAGAGGAAGGCTTTGGGTACAACTGAACTCCCCAGGGGAGCCTTCACGCAGCCCCACATGCAACTGGACCCTCCTTGTTCACTGTTTACGAGCAACCCTAAATATACCCCTAGCCACCATGGCAGAAGACTGAAAACTGGGGCTCCAGAAAATGCGTTTCAAGCTCCATTCAACCTTCCAGAAGTGCCCCCAAAGGAAGGCTTTGGGTACAACTGAACTCCCCAGGGGAGCCTTTATGCAGCCCCACATGCAACTGGACCCTCCGGGTTCACTCTTTCACCGCAAGCCTAAATATAGCCCTAGCACGCCTGGCAGTCGACTGAAAGCTCGGGCCACAGAAAATGTGTTAGGAGCCCCATTCGACCATCCAAAAGTGCCCCCAAAGGAAGGCTTTGGGTACATCTGAACTCCCCAGGGGAGCCTTTACGCAGCCCCACATGCAACTGGACCCTCCTTGTTCACTGTTTACGAGCAACCCTAAATATACCCCTAGCCACCATGGCAGAAGACTGAAAACTCGGGCCACAGAAAAAGAGTTTCAAGCCCCTTTCGCCCATACAGAAGTGCCCCCAAAGGAAGGCTTTGGGTACAACTGGACTCCCCAGGGCAGCCTTTATGCAGCCCCACATGCAACTGGACCCTCCGTATTCGCTCTTTCACAGCAACCCTAAATATAGCCCTGGCCCGCCTGGCAGTCGACTGAAAACTCGGGCCCCAGAAAAACTGTTAAAAGCCTAATTCGCCCATACAAAAGTGCCACCAGAGGAAGGCTTTGGGTACAAGTGAACTCCCCAGGGGAGCCTTTATGCAGCCCCACATGCAACTGGACCCTCCGGGTTCACTCTTTCACCGCAAGCCTAAATATAGCCCTAGCACGCCTGGCAGTCGACTGAAAGCTCGGGCCACAGAAAATGTGTTACGAGCCCCATTCGCCCATCCAAAAGTGCCCCCAAAGGAAGGCTTTGGGTACATCTGAACTCCCCAGGGGAACCTTTACACAGCCCCACATGCAACTGGACCCTCCGTGTTCGCTCTTTACAGCAACCCTAAATATAACCCTAGCCAGCATGGCAGAAGACTGAAAACTCGAGCCACAGAAAAAGCGTTTCAAGCCCCTTCGCCCATCCAGAAGTGCCCCCAAACGAAGGCTTTGGGTACAAGTGAGCTCCCCAGGGGAGCCTTTATGCAGCCCCACATGCAACTGGACCCTCCTTGTTCACCGTTTACGAGCAACCCTAAATATACCCCTAGCCACCATGGCAGAAGACTGAAAACTCGGGCTCCAGAAAAAGCGTTTCAAGCCCCATTCACCCATCCAGAAGTGCCCCCAAAGGAAGGCTTTGGGTACAACTGAACTCCCCAGGGGAGCCTTTATGCAGCCCCACATGAAACTGGACCCTCCGGGTTCACTCTTTCACCGCAAGCCTAAATATAGCCCTAGCCCGCCTGGCAGTCGACTGAAAACTCGGGCCCCAGAAAATGCGTTTCAAGCCCCATTCACCCATCCAGAAGTGCCCCCAAAGGAAGGCTTTGGGTACAACTGAACTCCCCAGGGGAGCCTTTATGCAGCCCCACATTCCACTGGACCCTCCATATTCGCTCTATCACAGCAACCCTAAATATAGCCCTGGCCCGCCTGGCAGTCGACTGAAAATTCGGGCCCCAGAAAATGCATTAAAAGCCTAATTCGCCCATCCAAAAGTGCCCCCAGAGGAAGGCTTTGGGTACAAGTGAACTCCCCAGGGGAGCCTTTACGCAGCCCCACATGCAACTGGACCCTCCTTGTTCACTGTTTACGAGCAACCCTAAATATACCACTAGCCACCATGGCAGAAGACTGAAAACTTGGGCTCCAGAAAATGCGTTTCAAGCCCCATTCACCCATCCAGAAGTGCCCCCAAAGGAAGGCTTTGAATACAACTGAACTCCCCAGGGGAGCCTTTATGCAGCCCCACATGCAACTGGACCCTCCGGGTTCACTCTTTCACCGCAAGCCTAAATATAGCCCTAGCACGCCTGGCAGTCGACTGAAAGCTCGGGCCACAGAAAATTTGTTAGGAGCCCCATTCGCCCATCCAAAAGTGCCCCCAAAGGAAGGCTTTGGGTACATCTGAACTCCCCAGGGGAACCTTTACACAGCCCCACATGCAACTGGACCCTCCGTGTTCGCTCTTTACAGCAACCCTAAATATAACCCTAGCCAGCATGGCAGAAGACTGAAAACTCGGGCCACAGAAAAAGCGTTTCAAGCCCCTTCGCCCATCCAGAAGTGCCCCCAAACGAAGGCTTTGGGTACAAGTGAGCTCCCCAGGGGAGCCTTTATGCAGCCCCACATGCAACTGGACCCTCCTTGTTCACCGTTTACGAGCAACCCTAAATATACCCCTAGCCACCATGGCAGAAGACTGAAAACTCGGGCCACAGAAAAAGAGTTTCAAGCCCCTTTCGCCCATACAGAAGTGCCCCCAAAGGAAGGCTTTGGGTACAACTGGACTCCCCAGGGCAGCCTTTATGCAGCCCGACATGCAACTGGACCCTCCGTATTCGCTCTTTCACAGCAACCCTAAATATAGCCCTGGCCCGCCTGGCAGTCGACTGAAAACTCGGGCCCCAGAAAAACTGTTAAAAGCCTAATTCGCCCATACAAAAGTGCCACCAGAGGAAGGCTTTGGGTACAAGTGAACTCCCCAGGGGAGCCTTTATGCAGCCCCACATGCAACTGGACCCTCCGGGTTCACTCTTTCACCGCAAGCCTAAATATAGCCCTAGCACGCCTGGCAGTCGACTGAAAGCTCAGGCCACAGAAAATGTGTTACGAGCCCCATTCGCCCATCCAAAAGTGCCCCCAAAGGAAGGCTTTGGGTACATCTGAACTCCCCAGGGGAACCTTTACACAGCCCCACATGCAACTGGACCCTCCGTGTTCGCTCTTTACAGCAACCCTAAATATAACCCTAGCCAGCATGGCAGAAGACTGAAAACTCGGGCCACAGAAAAAGCGTTTCAAGCCCCTTCGCCCATCCAGAAGTGCCCCCAAACGAAGGCTTTGGGTACAAGTGAGCTCCCCAGGGGAGCCTTTATGCAGCCCCACATGCAACTGGACCCTCCTTGTTCACCGTTTACGAGCAACCCTAAATATACCCCTAGCCACCATGGCAGAAGACTGAAAACTCGGGCTCCAGAAAAAGCGTTTCAAGCCCCATTCACCCATCCAGAAGTGCCCCCAAAGGAAGGCTTTGGGTACAACTGAACTCCCCAGGGGAGCCTTTATGCAGCCCCACATGAAACTGGACCCTCCGGGTTCACTCTTTCACCGCAAGCCTAAATATAGCCCTAGCCCGCCTGGCAGTCGACTGAAAACTCGGGCCCAGAAAATGCGTTTCAAGCCCCATTCACCCATCCAGAAGTGCCCCCAAAGGAAGGCTTTGGGTACAACTGAACTCCCCAGGGGAGCCTTTATGCAGCCCCACATTCCACTGGACCCTCCATATTCGCTCTATCACCGCAAGCCTAAATATAGCCCTAGCACGCCTGGCAGTCGACTGAAAGCTCGGGCCACAGAAAATGTGTTACGAGCCCCATTCGACCATCCAAAAGTGCCCCCAAAGTAAGGCTTTGGGTACATCTGAACTCCCCAGGGGAGCCTTTACGCAGCCCCACATGCAACTGGACCCTCCTTGTTCACTGTTTACGAGCAACCCTAAATATACCCCTAGCCACCATGGCAGAAGACTGAAAACTCGGGCCACAGAAAAAGAGTTTCAAGCCCCATTCGCCCATACAGAAGTGCCCCCAAAGGAAGGCTTTGGGTACAAGTGAACTCCCCAGGGGAGCCTTTATGCAGCCCCACATGCATCTGGACCCTCCGGGTTCACTCTTTAACCGCAAGCCTAAATATAGCCCTAGCACGCCTGGCAGTCGACTGAAAGCTCGGGCCACAGAAAAACTGTTAAAAGCCTAATTCGCCCATCCAAAAGTGCCCCCAGAGGAAGGCTTTGGGTACAAGTGAACTCCCCAGGGGAGCCTTTATGCAGCCCCACATGCAACTGGACCCTCCGGGTTCACTCTTTCACCGCAAGCCTAAATATAGCCCTAGCACGCCTGGCAGTCGACTGAAAGCTCGGGCCACAGAAAATGTGTTTCGAGCCCATTCGCCCATCCAAAAGTGCCCCAAAAGGAAGGCTTTGGGTACATCTGAACTCCCCAGGGGAACCTTTACACAGCCCCACATGCAACTGGACCCTCCGTGTTCGCTCTTTACAGCAACCCTAAATATAACCCTAGCCAGCATGGCAGAAGACTGAAAACTCGGGCCACAGAAAAAGCGTTTCAAGCCCCTTCGCCCATCCAGAAGTGCCCCCAAACGAAGGCTTTGGGTACAAGTGAGCTCCCCAGGGGAGCCTTTATGCAGCCCCACATGCAACTGGACCCTCCTTGTTCACCGTTTACGAGCAACCCTAAATATACCCCTAGCCACCATGGCAGAAGACTGAAAATTCGGGCTCCAGAAAAAGCGTTTCAAGCCCCATTCACCCATCCAGAAGTGCCCCCAAAGGAAGGCTTAGGGTACAACTGAACTCCCCAGGGGAGCCTTTATGCAGCCCCACATGAAACTGGACCCTCCGGGTTCACTCTTTCACCGCAAGCCTAAATATAGCCCTAGCCCGCCTGGCAGTCGACTGAAAACTCGGGCCCCAGAAAATGCGTTTAAAGCCTAATTTGCCCATCCAGAAGTGCCCCCAGAGGAAGGCTTTGGGTACAACTGAACTCCCCAGGGGAGCCTTAACGCAGCCCCACATGCAACTGGACCCTCCGGGTTCACTCTTCCACAGCAAGCCTAAATATAGCCCTGGCCCGCCTGGCAGTCGACTAAAAACTCGGGCTCCAGAAAATGCGTTAAAAGCCTAATTCGCCCATCCAAAAGTGCCCCCAGAGGAAGGCTTTGGGTACAAGTGAACTCCCCAGGGGAGCCTTTACGCAGCCCCACATGCAACTGGACCCTCCTTGTTCACTGTTTACGAGCAACCCTAAATATACCCCTAGCCAGCATGGCAGAAGACTGAAAACTGGGGCTCCAGAAAATGCGTTTCAAGCCCCATTCACCCATCCAGAAGTGCCCCCAAAGGAAGGCTTTGGGTACAACTGAACTCCCCAGGGGAGCCTTTATGCAGCCCCACATGCAGCTGGACCCTCCTTGTTCACTGTTTACGAGCAACCCTAAATATACCCCTAGCCACCATGGCAGAAGACTGAAAACTCGGGCCACAGAAAAAGCGTTTCAAGCCCCATTCACCCATCCAGAAGTGCCCCCAAAGGAAGGCTTTGGGTACAAGTGAACTCCCCAGGGGAGCCTTTATGCAGCCCCACATGCAACTGGACTCTCCGGGTTCACTCTTTCACCGCAAGCCTAAATATATCTTTGGGGGCAATGGGAGAAGACTGAAAACTCGGGCCCCAGAAAATGCGTTTCAAGCCCCATTCACCCATCCAGAAGTGCCCCAAAGGAAGGCTTTGGGTACAAGTGAACTACCCAGGGGAGCCTTTATGCAGCCCCACATGCAACTGGACCCTCCTTGTTCACTGTTTACGAGCAACCCTAAATATACCCCTAGCCACCATGGCAGAAAACTGAAAACTCGGGCTCCAGAAAATGCGTTTCAAGCCCCATTCACCCATCCAGAAGTGCCCCCAAAGGAAGGCTGTGGGTACAAGTGAACTCCCCAGGGGAGCATTTATGCAGCCCCACATGCAACTGGACCCTCCGTATTCGCTCTTTCACCGCAAGCCTAAATATAGCCCTAGCACGCCTGGCAGTCGACTGAAATGTCGGGCCACAGAAAAAGTGTTACGAGCCCCATTCGCCCATCCAAAAGTGCCCCCAAAGGAAGGCTTTGGGTACATCTGAACTCCCCAGGGGAGCCTTTACGCAGCCCCACATGCAACTGGACCCTCCGTGTTCGCTCTTTACAGCAACCCTAAATATAACCCTAGCCAGCATGGCAGAAGACTGAAAACTCGGGCCACAGAAAAAGCGTTTCAAGCCCCTTTCGCCCATACAGAAGTGCTCCCAAAGGAAGGCTTTGGGTACAAGTGAACTCCCCAGGGGAGCCTTTACGCAGCCCCACATGCAACTGGACCCTCCTTGTTCACTGTTTACGAGCAACCCTAAATATACCCCTAGCCACCATGGCAGAAGACTGAAAACTCGGGCTCCAGAAAATGCGTTTCAAGCCCCATTTAGCCATCCAGAAGTGCCTCCAAAGGAAGGCTTTGGGTACAACTGAACTCCCCAGGGGAGCCTTTATGCAGCCCCACATGCAGCTGGACCCTCCGGGTTCACTCTTTTACCGCAAGCCTAAATATAGCCCTCGTCGCAATGGGAGAAAACTGAAAAAGCGGGACTAAGAAAACGCATTGCGATTCCCCTTGGACCATCCCAAAGTGCCCCCAAAGGAAGGCTTTGGGTACAAGTGAACTCCCCAGGGGAGCCTTAACGCAGCCCCACATGCAACTGGACCCTTTGTATTCGCTCTTTCACAGCAACCCTAAATATAGCCCTGGCCCGCCAGGCAGTCGACTGAAAACTCGGGCCCCAGAAAAACTGTTAAAAGCCTAATTCGCCCATCCATAAGTGCCCCCAGAGGAAGGCTTTGGGTACAAGTGAACTCCCCAGGGGAGCCTTTATGCAGCCCCACATGCAACTGGAGCCTCCTTGTTCACTCTTTACGAGCAACCCTAAATATACCCCTAGCCACCATGGCAGAAGACTGAAAACTCGGGCTCCAGAAAATGCGTTTCAAGCCCCATTCACCCATCCAGAAGTGCCCCCAAAGGAAGGCTTTTGGTACAAGTGAACTCCGCAGGGGAGCCTTTATGCAGCCCCACATGCAACTGGACCCTCCGTATTCGCTCTTTCACAGCAACCCTAAATATATCCCTGGCCCGCCTGGCAGTCGACTGAAAACTCGGGCCCCAGAAAATGCATTAAAAGCCTAATTTGCCCATCCAAAAGGGCCCCCAGAGGAAGGCTTTGGGTACAAGTGAACTCCCCAGGGGAGCCTTTACGCAGCCCCACATGCAACTGGACCCTCCTTGTTCACTGTTTACGAGCAACCCTAAATATACCCCTAGCCAGCATGGCAGAAGACTGAAAACTGGGGCTCCAGAAAATGCGTTTCAAGCCCCATTCACCCATCGAGAAGTGCCCCCAAAGGAAGGCTTTGGGTACAAGTGAACTCCCCAGGGGAGCCTTTATGCAGCCCCACATGCAACTGGACCCTCCGGGTTCATTCTTTCACCGCAAGCCTAAATATAGCCCTAGCACGCCTGGCAGTCGACTGAAAGCTCGGGCCACAGAAAATGTGTTACGAGCCCCATTCGCCCATCCAAAAGTGCCCCCAAAGGAAGGCTTTGGGTACATCTGAACTCCCCAGGGGAGCCTTTACGCAGCCCCACATGAAACTGGACCCTCAGTGTTCGCTCTTTACAGCAACCCTAAATATAACCCTAGCCACCATGGCAGAAGACTGAAAACTAGGGCCACAGAAAAAGCGTTTCAAGCCCCATTTACCCATCCAGAAGTGCCCCCAAAGGAAGACTTTGGGTACAACTGGACTCCCCAGGGGAGCCTTAACACAGCCCCACATGCAACTGGACCCTCCGTATTCGCTCTTTCACAGCAACCCTAAATATAGCCCTGGCCCGCCTGGCAGTCGACTGAAAACTCGGGCCCCAGAAAATCTGTTAAATCCCCTAATTCGCCCATACAAAAGTGCCCCCAGAGGAAGGCTTTGGGTACAACTGAACTCCCCAGGGGAGCCTTTATGCAGCCCCACATGCAACTGGACCCTCCGGTTTCACTCTTTCACCGCAAGCCTAAATATAGCCCTAGCACGCCTGGCAGTCGACTGAAAGCTCGGGCCACAGAAAATGTGTTACGAGCCCCATTCGCCCATCCAAAAGTGCCCCCAAAGGAAGGCTTTGGGTACATCTGAACTCCCCAGGGGAGCCTTTCCACAGCCCCACATGCAACTGGACCCTCCTTGTTCACTGTTTACGAGCAACCCTAAATATACCCCTAGCAAGCATGGCAGAAGACTGAAAACTCGGGCCACAGAAAATGCGTTTCAAGCCCCATTTACCCATCCAGAAGTGCCCCCAAAGGAAGGCTTTGGGTACAAGTGAACTCCCCACGGGAGCATTTACGCAGCCCCACATGCAACTGGACCCTCCTTGTTCACTGTTTACGAGCAACCCTAAATATACCCCTAGCCACCATGGCAGAAGACTGAAAACTGGGGCTCCAGAAAATGCGTTTCAAGCCCCATTCACCCATCCAGAAGTGCCCCCAAAGGAAGGCTTTGGGTACAAGTGAACTCCCCAGGGGAGCCTTTACGCAGCCCCACATGAAACTGGACCCTCCTTGTTCACTGTTTACGAGCAACCCTAAATATACCCCTAGCCAGCATGGCAGAAGACTGAAAACTCGGGCTCCAGAAAATGCGTTTCAAGCCCCATTCACCCATCCAGAAGTGCCCCCAAAGGAAGGCTTTGGGTACAAGTGAACTCCCCAGGGGAGCCTTTATGCAGCCCCACATGCAACTGGACCCTCCGTATTCGCTCTTTCACAGCAAACCTAAATATATCCCTGGCCCGCCTGGCAGTCGACTGAAAACTCGGGCCCCAGGAAATGCATTAAAAGCCTAATTTGCCCATCCAAAAGGGCCCCCAGAGGAAGGCTTTGGGTACAACTGAACTCCCCAGGGGAGCCTTTACGCAGCCCCACATGCAACTGGACCCTCCTTGTTCACTGTTTACGAGCAACCCTAAATATACCCCTAGCCACCATGGCAGAAGACTGAAAACTCCGGCTCCAGAAAATGCGTTTCAAGCCGCATGCACCCATCCAGAAGTGCCCCCAAAGGAAGGCTTTGGGTACAACTGAACTCCCCAGGGGAGCCTTTATGCAGCCCCACATGCAACTGGACCCTCCGGGTTCACTCTTTCACCGCAAGCCTAAATATAGCCCTAGCACGCCTGGCAGTCGACTGAAAGCTCGGGCCACAGAAAATGTGTTACGAGCCCCATTCGCCCATCCAAAAGTGCCCCCAAAGGAAGGCTTTGGGTACATCTGAACTCCCCAGGGGAGCCTTTACGCAGCCCCACATGAAACTGGACCCTCAGTGTTCGCTCTTTACAGCAACCCTAAATATACCCCTAGCCAGCATGGCAGAAGACTGAAAACTCGGGCCACAGAAAATGCGTTTCAAGCCCCATTCACCCATCCAGAAGTGCCCCCAAAGGAAGGCTTTGGGTACAAGTGAACTCCCCACGGGAGCCTTTATGCAGGCCCACATGCAACTGGACCCTCCTTGTTCACTGTTTACGAGCAACCCTAAATATACCCCTAGCCACCATGGCAGAAGACTGAAAACTCGGGCTCCAGAAAATGCGTTTCAAGCCCCATTCACCCATCCAGAAGTGCCCCCAAAGGAAGGCTTTGGGTACAAGTGAACTCCCCAGGGGAGCCTTTATGCAGCCCCACATGCAACTGGACCCTCCGGGTTCACTCTTTCACAGCAAGCCTAAATATTGCCCTAGCCCGCCTGGCAGTCGACTAAAAACTCGGGCTCCAGAAAATGCGTTAAAAGCTTAATTCGCCCATCCAAAAGTGCCCCCAAAGGAAGGCTTTGGGTACAAGTGAACTCCCCAGGGGAGCCTTAACGCAGCCCCACATGCAACTGGACCCTCGGTGTTCGCTCTTTACAACAACCCTAAATATAAACCTAGCCAGCATGGCAGAAGACTGAAAACTCGGGCCACAGAAAAAGCGTTTCAAGCCCCTTTTGCCCTTCCAAAAGTGCCCCCAAAGGAAGGCTTTGGGTACAAGTGAACTCCCCAGGGGAGCCTTTATGCAGCCCCACATGCAACTGGACCCTCCTTGTTCACTGTTTAAGAGCAACCCTAAACATACCCCTAGCCACCATGGCAGAAGACTGAAAACTCGGGCCACAGAAAAAAACGTTTCAAGCCCCATTCACCCATCCAGAAGTGCCCCCAACGGAAGGCTTTGGGTACATCTGAACTCCCCAGGGGAGCCTTTATGCAGCCCCACATGCAACTGGACCCTCCGGGTTCACTCTTTCACCGCAAGCCTAAATATAGCCCTCGGCGCAATGGGAGAAGACTGAAAACTCGGGCTCCAGAAAATGCGTTTCAAGCCCCATTCACTAATCCAGAAGTGCCCCAAAGGAAGGCTTTGGGTACAAGTGAACTCCCCAGGGGAGCCTTTATGCAGCCCCACATGCAACTGGACCCTCCGTATTCGCTCTTTCACAGCAACCCTAAATATATCCCTGGCCTGCCTGGCAGTCGACTGAAAACTCGGGCCCCAGAAAATGCATTAAAAGCCTAATTCGCCCATCCAAAAGTGCCCCCAGAGGAAGGCTTTGGGTACAAGTGAACTCCCCAGGGGAGCCTTTACGCAGCCCCACATGCAACTGGACCCTCCTTGTTCACTGTTTACGAGCAACCCTAAATATACCCCTAGCCATCTTGGCAGAAGACTGAAAACTCGGGCTCCAGAAAATGCGTTTCAAGCCCCATTCACCCATCCAGAAGTGCCCCCAAAGGAAGGCTTTGGGTACAACTGAACTCCCCATGGGAGCATTTATGCAGCCCCACATGCAACTGGACCCTCCGGGTTCACTCTTTCACCGCAAGCCTTAATATAGCCCTAGCCCGCCTGGCAGTCGACTGAAAGCTCGGGCCACAGAAAATGTGTTACGAGCCCCATTCGCCCATCCAAAAGTGCCCCCAGAGGAAGGCTTTGGGTACATCTGAACTCCCCAGGGGAGCCTTAACGCAGCCCCACATGCAACTGGACCCTCCGTGTTCTCTCTTTACAGCAACCCTAAATATAACCCTAGCCAGCATGGCAGAAGACTGAAAACTCGGGCCACAGAAAAAGCGTTTCAAGCTCCTTTCGCCCATCCAAAAGTGCCCCCAAAGGAAGGCTTTGGGTACAAGTGAACTCCCCAGGGGAGCCTTTATGCAGCCCCACATGCAACTGGACCCTCCTTGTTCAATATTTACGAGCAACCCTAAATATACCCCTAGCCACCATGGCAGAAGACTGAAAACTCGGGCTCCAGAAAATGCGTTTCAAGCCCCATTCACCCATCCAGAAGTGCCCCCAAAGGAAGGCTTTTGGTACAAGTGAACTCCCCAGGGGAGCCTTTATGCAGCCCCACATGCAACTGGACCCTCCGTATTCGCTCTCTCACCGCAAGCCTAAATACAGCCCTAGCACGCCTGGCAGTCGACTGAAATCTCGGGCCACAGAAAAAGTGTTACGAGCCCCATTCGCCCATCCAGAAGTGCCCCCAAAGATAGGCTTTGGGTACATCTGAACTCCCCAGGGGAGCCTTAACGCAGCCCCACATGCAACTGGACCCTCCGTATTCGCTCTTTCACAGCAACCCTAAATATAGCCCTGGCCCGCATCGCAGACGACTGAAAAATCGGGCCCCAGAAAACGTGCTACAAGCCCCATTCGCCCATCCAGAAGTGCCCCCAAAGGAAGGCTTTGGGTACAACTGAACTCCCCAGGGGAGCCTTTATGCAGCCCCACATGCAACTGGACCCTCCTTGTTCACTGTTTATGAGCAACCCTAAATATACCCCCAGCCAGCATGGCAGAAGACTGAAAACTCGGGCTCCAGAAAATGCGTTTCAAGCCCCATTCACCCATCCAGAAGTGTCCCCAAAGGAAGGCTTTGGGTACAACTGAACTCCCCAGGGGAGCCTTTATGCAGCCCCACATGCAACTGGACCCTCCGGGTTCACTCTTTCACCGCAAGCCTAAATATATTCCTCGGCGCAATGGGAGAAGACTGAAAAATGGGCCTAAGAAAACGCATTGCGATTCCCCTTGGACCATCCCAAAGTGCCCCCAAAGGAAGGCTTTGGGTACAACTGGACTCCCCAGGGGAGCCTTAACGCAGCCCCACATGCAACTGGACCCTTTGTATACGCTCTTTCAAAGCAACCCTAAATATAGCCCTGGCCCGCCAGGCAGTCGACTGAAAACTCGGGCCCCAGAAAATGCATTAAAAGCCTAATTCGCCCATCCAAAAGTGCCCCCAGAGAAAGGCTTTGGGTACAAGTGAACTCCCCAGGGGAGCCTTTACGCAGCCCCACATGCAACTGGACCCTCCTTGTTCACTGTTTACGAGCAACCCTAAATATACCCCTAGCCACCTTGGCAGAAGACTGAAAACTCGGGCTCCAGAAAATGCGTTTCAAGCCCCATTCACCCATCCAGAAGTGCCCCCAAAGGAAGGCTTAGGGTACAACTGAACTCCCCAGGGGAGCCTTTATGCAGCCCCACATGCAACTGGACCCTCCGGGTTCACTCTTTCACCGCAAGCCTAAATATAGCCCTAGCCCGCCTGGCAGTCGACTGAAAGCTCGGGCCACAGAAAATGTGTTACGAGCCCCATTCGCCCATCCAAAAGTGCCCCCAAACGAAGGCTTTGGGTACATCTGAACTCCCCAGGGGAGCCTTTATGCAGCCCCACATGCAACTGGACCCTCCTTGTTCACTGTTTACGAGCAACCCTAAATATACCCCTAGCCACCATGGCAGAAGACTGAAAACTCGGGCTCCAGAAAATGCGTTTCAAGCCCCATTCACCCATCCAGAAGTGCCCCCAAAGGAAGGCTTTGGGTACAAGTGAACTCCCCAGGGGAGCCTTTATGCAGCCCCACATGCAACTGGACCCTCCGGGTTCACTCTTTCACCGCAAGCCTAAATATAGCCCTAGCACGCCTGGCAGTCGACTGAAATCTCGGGCCACAGAAAATGTGTTACGAGCCCCATTCGCCCATCCAGAAGTGCCCCCAAAGGAAGGCTTTGGGTACATCTGAACTCCCCAGGGGAGCCTTTACGCAGCCCCACATGCAACTGGACCCTCCTTGTTCACTGTTTACGAGCAACCCTAAATATACCCCTAGCCACCATGGCAGAAGACTGAAAACTCGGGCTCCAGAAAATGCGTTTCAAGCCCCATTCACCCATCCAGAAGTGCCCCCAAAGGAAGGCTTTGGGTACAAGTGAACTCCCCAGGGGAGCCTTTATGCAGCCCCACATGCAACTGGACCCTCCGGGTTCACTCTTTCACCGCAAGCCTAAATATAGCCCTCGGCGCAATGGGAGAAGACTCAAAAACGGGCCTAAGAAAACGCATTGCGATTCCCCTTGGACCATCCCAAAGTGCCCCCAAAGGAAGGCTTTGGGTACAACTGGACTCCCCAGGGGAGCCTTTATGCAGCCCCACATGCAACTGGACCCTCCGGGTTCACTCTTTCACCGCAAGCCTAAATATAGCCCTAGCACGCCTGGCAGTCGACTGAAAGCTCGGGCCACAGAAAATGTGTTACGAGCCCCATTCGCCCATCCAAAAGTGCCCCCAAAGGAAGGCTTTGGGTACATCTGAACTCCCCAGGGGAGCCTTTACGCAGCCCCACATGCAACTGGACCCTCCGTGTTCTCTGTTTACAGCAACCATAAATATAACCCTAGCCAGCATGGCAGAAGACTGAAAACTCGGGCCACAGAAAAAGAGTTTCAAGCTCCTTTCGCCAATCCAGAAGTACCCCAAATGAAGGCTTTGGGTACAAGTGAACTCCCCAGGGGAGCCTTTATGCAGCCCCACATGCAACTGGACCCTCCGGGTTCACTCTTTCACCGCAAGCCTAAATATAGCCCTAGCACGCCTGGCAGTCGACTGAAAGCTCGGGCCACAGAAAATGTGTTACGAGCCCCATTCGCCCATCCAAAAGTGCCCCCAAAGGAAGGCTTTGGGTACATCTGAACTCCTTAGGGGAGCCTTTACACAGCCCCACATGCAACTGGACCCTCCGTGTTCGCTCTTTACAGCAACCCTAAATATAACCCTAGCCAGCATGGCAGAAGACTGAAAACTCGGGCCACAGAAAAAGCGTTTCAAGCCCCTTTCGCCCATCGAGAAGTGCACCCAAAGGAAGGCTTTGGGTACAACTGAACTCCCCAGGGGAGCCTTTATGCAGCCCCACATGCAATTGGACCCTCCGAGTTCACTCTTTCACCGCAAGCCTGAATATAGCCCTGGCCCGCCTGGCAGTCGACTGAAAACTCGGGCCCCAGAAAATGCGTTAAAATCCAAATTCGCCCATCCAAAAGTGCCCCCAGAGGAAGGCTTTGGGTACAAGTGAACTCCCCAGGGGAGCCTTAACGCAGCCCCACATGCAACTGGATCCCTCCGTGTTTGCATTTTCACAGCAAGTCTAAATATAGCCCTGGACCGCCAGGCAGTCGACTGAGAACTCGGGCCCCAGAAAAAGCATTAAAAGCCTAATTTGACCATCCAAAAGTGCCCCCAAAGGAAAGCTTTGGGTAAAAGTGAACTCCCCAGGGGAGCCTTTACGCAGCCCCACATGCAACTGGACCCTCCTTGTTCACTGTTTACGAGCAACCCTAAATATACCCCTAGCCACCATGGCAGAAGACTGAAAACTCGGGCTCCAGAAAATGCGTTTCAAGTCCCATTCACCCATCCAGAAGTGCCCCCAAAGGAAGGCTTTGGGTACAAGTGAACTCCCCAGGGGAGCCTTTATGCAGCCCCACATGCAACTGGACCCTCCGGGTTCACTCTTTCACCGCAAGCCTAAATATAGCACTGGCCCGCCTGGCAGTCGACTAAAAACTCGGGCTCCAGAAAATGCGTTAAAAGCCTAATTCGCCCATCCAAAAGTGCCCCCAGAGGAAGGCTTTGGGTACAAGTGAACTCCCCAGGGGAGACTTTACGCAGCCCCACATGCAACTGGACCCTCCGTGTTCGCTCTTTACAACAACCCTAAATATAAACCTAGCCAGCATGGCAGAAGACTGAAAACTCGGGCTACAGAAAAAGCGTTTGAAGCCCCTTTTGCCCATCCAAACGTGCCCCCAAAGGAAGGCTTTGGGTACAACTGGACTCCCCAGGGGAGCCTTTATGCAGCCCCACATGCAACTGGACCCTCCTTGTTCACTGTTTACGAGCAACTCTAAATATACCCCTAGCCACCATGGCAGAAGACTGAAAACTCGGGCCACAGAAAAAGCGTTTCAAGCCCCATTCACCCATCCAGAAGTGCCCCCAAAGGAAGGCTTTGGGTACAAGTGAACTCCCCAGGGGAGCCTTTATGCAGCCCCACATGCAACTGGACCCTCCGGGTTCACTCTTTCACCGCAAGCATAAATATATCCCTGGGGGCAATGGGAGAAGACTGAAAACTCGGGCTCCAGAAAATGCGTTTCAAGCCCCTTTCGCCCATCCAGAAGTGCCCCCAAAGGAAGGCTTTGGGTACAAGTGAACTCCCCAGGGGAGCCTTTATGCAGCCCCACATGCAACTGGACCCTCCGGGTTCAATCCTTCACCGCAAGCCTAAATATAGCCCTCGGCGCAATGGGAGAAGACTGAAAAACGGGCCTAAGATAACGCATTGCGATTCCCCTTGGACCATCCCAAAGTGCACCCAAAGGAAGGCTTTGGGTACAACTGGACTCCCCAGGGGAGCCTTAACGCAGCCCCACATGCAACTGGACCCTCCGTATTTGCTCTTTCACAGCAACCCTATATATAGCCCTAGCACGCCTGGCAGTCGACTGAAAACTCGGGCCACAGAAAATGCATTAAAAGCCTAATTCGCCCATCCAAAAGTGCCCCCAGAGGAAGGCTTTGGGTACAAGTGAACTCCCCAGGGGAGCCTTTACGCAGCCCCACATGCAACTGGACCCTCCTTGTTCACTGTTTACGAGCAACCCTAAATATACCCCTAGCCAGCATGGCAGAAGACTGAAAACTCGGGCCACAGAAAAAGCGTTTCAAGCTCCTTTCGCCCATCCAGAAGTGCCCCCAAAGGAAGGCTTTGGGTACAACTGGACTCCCCAGGGGAGCCTTTACGCAGCCCCACATGCAACTGGACCCTCCTTGTTCACTGTTTACGAGCAACCCTAAATATACCCCTAGCCACCATGGCAGAAGACTGAAAACTCGGGCTCCAGAAAATGCGTTTCAAATCCCATTCACCCATCCAGAAGTGCCCCCAAAGGAAGGCTTTGGGTACAAGTGAACTCCCCAGGGGAGCCTTTATGCAGCCCCACATGCAACTGGACCCTCCGGGTTCACTCTTTCACCGCAAGCCTAAATATAGCCCTCGGCGCAATGGGAGAAGACTGAAAAAGCGGGCCTCAGAAAACGCATTGCGATTCCCCTTGGACCATCCAAAAGAGCCCCCAAAGGAAGGCTTTGGGTACAACTGGACTCCCCAGGGGAGCCTTAACACAGCCCCACATGCAACTGGATCCTCCGTATTCGCTCTTTCACCGCAACCCTAAATATAGCCCTGGCCCGCCTGGCAGTCGACTGAAAACTCGGGCCCCAGAAAAACTGTTAAAAGCCTAATTCGCCCATCCAAAAGTGCCCCCAGAGGAAGGCTTTGGGTACAAGTGAACTCCCCAGGGGAGCCTTTACGCAGCCCCACATGCAACTGGACCCTCCTTGTTCACTCTTTCACCGCAAGCCTAAATATAGCCCTAGCATGCCTGGCAGTCGACTGAAAGCTCGGGCCACAGAAAATGTGTTACGAGCCCCATTCGCCCATCCAAAAGTGCCCCCAAAGGAAGGCTTTGGGTACATCTGAACTCCCCAGGGGAGCCTTTACACAGCCCCACATGCAACTGGACCCTCCGGGTTCGCTCTTTACAGCAACCCTAAATATAACCCTAGCCAGCATGGCAGAAGACTGAAAACTCGGGCCACAGAAAAAGCGTTTGAAGCCCCTTTCGCCCATCCAGAAGTGCCCCCAAAGGAAGGCTTTGGGTACAAGTGAACTCCCCAGGGGAGCCTTTATGCAGCCCCACATGCAACTGGACCCTCCTTGTTCACTGTTTACGAGGAACCCTAAATATACCCCTAGCCACCATGGCAGAAGACTGAAAACTCGGGCCACAGAAAAAGCGTTTCAAGCCCCATTTAGCCATCCAGAAGTGCCCCCAAAGGAAGGCTTTGGGTACAACTGAACTCCCCAGGGGAGCCTTTATGCAGCCCCACATGCAACTGGACCGTCCGGGTTCACTCTTTCACCGCAAGCCTAAATATAGCCCTAGCACGCCTGGCAGTCGACTGAAAGCTCGGGCCACAGAAAATGTGTTACGAGCCCCATTCGCCCATCCAAAAGTGCCCCCAAAGGAAGGCTTTGGGTACATCTGAACTCCCCAGGGGAGCCTTTACACAGCCCCACATGCAACTGGACCCTCCGGGTTCGCTCTTTACAGCAACCCTAAATATAACCCTAGCCAGCATGGCAGAAACTGAAAACTCGGGCCACAGAAAAAGCGTTTCAAGCCCCTTTCGCCCATCCAGAAGTGCCCCCAAAGGAAGGCTTTGGGTACAACTGGACTCCCCAGGGGAGCCTTAACGCAGCCCCACATGCAACTGGACCCTCCGTATTCGCTCTTTCACAGCAACCCTAAATATAGCCCTGGCCCGCCTGGCAGTCGACTGAAAACTCGGGCCACAGAAAATGCATTAAAAGCCTAATTTGCCCATCCAAAAGTGCCCCCAAACGAAGGCTTTGGGTACAAGTGAACGCCCCAGGGGAGCCTTTACGCAGCCCCACATGCAACTGGACCCTCCTTGTTCACTGTTTACGAGCAACCCTAAATATACCCCTAGCCACCATGGCAGAAGACTGAAAACTCGGGCCACAGAAAATGCGTTTCAAGCCCCATTCACCCATCCAGAAGTGCCCCCAAAGGAAGGCTTTGGGTACAAGTGAACTCCCCAGGGGAGCCTTTATGCAGCCCCACATGCAACTGGACCCTCCGTATTCGCTCTTTCACCGCAAGACGAAATATAGCCCTCGGCGCAATGGGAGAAGACTGAAAAAGCGGGCCTCAGAAAACGCATTGCGATTCCCCTTGGACCATCCCAAAGTGCCCCCAAAGGAAGGCTTTGGGTACAACTGAACTCCCCAGGGGACCCTTAACGCAGCCCCACATGCAACTGGACCCTCCGTATTCGCTCTTTCACAGCAACCCTAAATATAGCCCTGGCCCGCCTGGCAGTCGACTGAAAACTCGGGCCCCAGAAAATGCATTAAAAGCCTAATTCGCCCATCCAAAAGTGCTCCCAGAGGAAGGCTTTGGGTACAACTGAACTCCCCAGGGGAGCCTTTACGCAGCCCCACATGCAACTGGACCCTCCTTGTTCACTGTTTACAAGCAACCCTAAATATACCCCTAGCCACCATGGCAGAAGACTGAAAACTCGGGCTCCAGAAAATGCGTTTCAAGCCCCATTCACCCATCCAGAAGTGCCCCCAAAGGAAGGCTTTGGGTACAAGTGAACTCCCCAGGGGAGCCTTTATGCAGCCCCACATGCAACTGGACCCTCAGGGTTCACTCTTTCACTGCAAGCCTAAATATAGCCCTAGCACGCCTGGCAGTCGACTGAAAGCTCGGGCCACAGAAAATGTGTTACGAGCCCCATTCGCCCATCCAAAAGTGCCCCCAAAGGAAGGCTTTGGGTACATCTGAACTCGCCAGGGGAGCCTTTACGCAGCCCCACATGCAACTGGACCCTCCGTATTCGCTCTTTACATCACCCCTAAATATAACCCTTGCCAGCATGGTAGAAGACTGAAAACTTGGGCCACAGAAAAAGCGTTTCAAGCCCCTTTCGCCCATCCAGAAGTGCCCCCAAAGGAAGGCTTTGGGTACAAGTGAACTCCCCAGGGGAGCCTTTATGCAGGCCCACATGCAACTGGACCCTCCTTGTTCACTGTTTACGAGCAACCCTAAATATACCCCTAGCCACCATGGCAGAAGACTGAAAACTCGGGCTCCAGAAAATGCGTTTCAAGCCCCATTTACCCATCCAGAAGTGCCCCCAAAGGAAGGCTTTGGGTACAACTGAACTCCCCAGGGGAGCCTTTATGCAGCCCCACATGCAACTGGACCCTCCGGGTTCACTCTTTCACCGCAAGCCGAAATATAGCCCTCGGCGCAATGGGAGAAGACTGAAAAAGCGGGCCTCAGAAAACGCATTGCGATTCCCCTTGGACCATCCCAAAGTGCCCCCAAAGGAAGGCTTTGGGTACAACTGAACTCCCCAGGGGAGCCTTAACGCAGCCCCACATGCAACTGGACCCTCCGTATTCGCTCTTTCACAGCAACCCTAAATATAGCCCTGGCCCGCCTGGCAGTCGACTGAAAACTCGGGCCCCAGAAAATGCATTAAAAGCCTAATTCGCCCATCCAAAAGTGCTCCCAGAGGAAGGCATTGGGTACAACTGAACTCCCCAGGGGAGCCTTTACGCAGCCCCACATGCAACTGGACCCTCCTTGTTCACTGTTTACGAGCAACCCTAAATATACCCCTAGCCAGCATGGCAGAAGACTGAAAACTCGGGCTCCAGAAAATGCGTTTCAAGCCCCATTCACCCATCCAGAAGTGCCCCCAAAGGAAGGCTTTGGGTACAAGTGAACTCCCCAGGGGAGCCTTTATGCAGCCCCACATGCAACTGGACCCTCCGGGTTCACTCTTTCACTGCAAGCCTAAATATAGCCCTAGCACGCCTGGCAGTCGACTGAAAGCTCGGGCCACAGAAAATGTGTTACGAGCCCCATTCGCCCATCCAAAAGTGCCCCCAAAGGAAGGCTTTGGGTACATCTGAACTCGCCAGGGGAGCCTTTACGCAGCCCCACATGCAACTGGACCCTCCGTATTCGCTCTTTACATCACCACTAAATATAACCCTAGCCAGCATGGTAGAAGACTGAAAACTCGGGCCACAGAAAAAGCGTTTCAAGCCCCTTTCGCCCATCCAGAAGTGCCCCCAAAGGAAGGCTTTGGGTACAACTGAACTCCCCAGGGGAGCCTTTATGCAGGCCCACATGCAACTGGACCCTCCTTGTTCACTGTTTACGAGCAACCCTAAATATACCCCTAGCCACCATGGCAGAAGACTGAAAACTCGGGCTCCAGAAAATGCGTTTCAAGCCCCATTTACCCATCCAGAAGTGCCCCCAAAGGAAGGCTTTGGGTACAAGTGAACTCCCCAGGGGAGCCTTTATGCAGCCCCACATGCAACTGGACCCTCCGGGTTCAATCCTTCACCGCAAGCCTAAATATAGCCCTCGGCGCAATGGGAGAAGACTGAAAAACGGGCCTAAGATAACGCATTGCGATTCCCCTTGGACCATCCCAAAGTGCACCCAAAGGAAGGCTTTGGGTACAACTGGACTCCCCAGGGGAGCCTTAACGCAGCCCCACATGCAACTGGACCCTCCGTATTTGCTCTTTCACAGCAACCCTATATATAGCCCTAGCACGCCTGGCAGTCGACTGAAAACTCGGGCCACAGAAAATGCATTAAAAGCCTAATTCGCCCATCCAAAAGTGCCCCCAGAGGAAGGCTTTGGGTACAAGTGAACTCCCCAGGGGAGCCTTTACGCAGCCCCACATGCAACTGGACCCTCCTTGTTCACTGTTTACGAGCAACCCTAAATATACCCCTAGCCAGCATGGCAGAAGACTGAAAACTCGGGCCACAGAAAAAGCGTTTCAAGCTCCTTTCGCCCATCCAGAAGTGCCCCCAAAGGAAGGCTTTGGGTACAACTGGACTCCCCAGGGGAGCCTTTACGCAGCCCCACATGCAACTGGACCCTCCTTGTTCACTGTTTACGAGCAACCCTAAATATACCCCTAGCCACCATGGCAGAAGACTGAAAACTCGGGCTCCAGAAAATGCGTTTCAAATCCCATTCACCCATCCAGAAGTGCCCCCAAAGGAAGGCTTTGGGTACAAGTGAACTCCCCAGGGGAGCCTTTATGCAGCCCCACATGCAACTGGACCCTCCGGGTTCACTCTTTCACCGCAAGCCTAAATATAGCCCTCGGCGCAATGGGAGAAGACTGAAAAAGCGGGCCTCAGAAAACGCATTGCGATTCCCCTTGGACCATCCAAAAGAGCCCCCAAAGGAAGGCTTTGGGTACAACTGGACTCCCCAGGGGAGCCTTAACACAGCCCCACATGCAACTGGATCCTCCGTATTCGCTCTTTCACCGCAACCCTAAATATAGCCCTGGCCCGCCTGGCAGTCGACTGAAAACTCGGGCCCCAGAAAAACTGTTAAAAGCCTAATTCGCCCATCCAAAAGTGCCCCCAGAGGAAGGCTTTGGGTACAACTAAACTCCCCAGGGGAGCCTTTACGCAGCCCCACATGCAACTGGACCCTCCTTGTTCACTCTTTCACCGCAAGCCTAAATATAGCCCTAGCATGCCTGGCAGTCGACTGAAAGCTCGGGCCACAGAAAATGTGTTACGAGCCCCATTCGCCCATCCAAAAGTGCCCCCAAAGGAAGGCTTTGGGTACATCTGAACTCCCCAGGGGAGCCTTTACACAGCCCCACATGCAACTGGACCCTCCGGGTTCGCTCTTTACAGCAACCCTAAATATAACCCTAGCCAGCATGGCAGAAGACTGAAAACTCGGGCCACAGAAAAAGCGTTTGAAGCCCCTTTTGCCCATCCAGAAGTGCCCCCAAAGGAAGGCTTTGGGTACAAGTGAACTCCCCAGGGGAGCCTTTATGCAGCCCCACATGCAACTGGACCCTCCTTGTTCACTGATTACGAGGAACCCTAAATATACCCCTAGCCACCATGGCAGAAGACTGAAAACTCGGGCCACAGAAAAAGCGTTTCAAGCCCCATTTAGCCATCCAGAAGTGCCCCCAAAGGAAGGCTTTGGGTACAACTGAACTCCCCAGGGGAGCCTTTATGCAGCCCCACATGCAACTGGACCGTCCGGGTTCACTCTTTCACCGCAAGCCTAAATATAGCCCTAGCACGCCTGGCAGTCGACTGAAAGCTCGGGCCACAGAAAATGTGTTACGAGCCCCATTCGCCCATCCAAAAGTGCCCCCAAAGGAAGGCTTTGGGTACATCTGAACTCCCCAGGGGAGCCTTTACACAGCCCCACATGCAACTGGACCCTCCGGGTTCGCTCTTTACAGCAACCCTAAATATAACCCTAGCCAGCATGGCAGAAACTGAAAACTCGGGCCACAGAAAAAGCGTTTCAAGCCCCTTTCGCCCATCCAGAAGTGCCCCCAAAGGAAGGCTTTGGGTACAACTGGACTCCCCAGGGGAGCCTTAACGCAGCCCCACATGCAACTGGACCCTCCGTATTCGCTCTTTCACAGCAACCCTAAATATAGCCCTGGCCCGCCTGGCAGTCGACTGAAAACTCGGGCCACAGAAAATGCATTAAAAGCCTAATTTGCCCATCCAAAAGTGCCCCCAAACGAAGGCTTTGGGTACAAGTGAACTCCCCAGGGGAGCCTTTACGCAGCCCCACATGCAACTGGACCCTCCTTGTTCACTGTTTACGAGCAACCCTAAATATACCCCTAGCCAGCATGGCAGAAGACTGAAAACTCGGGCTCCAGAAAATGCGTTTCAAGCCCCATTCACCCATCCAGAAGTGCCCCCAAAGGAAGGCTTTGGGTACAAGTGAACTCCCCAGGGGAGCCTTTATGCAGCCCCACATGCAACTGGACCCTCCGTATTCGCTCTTTCACCGCAAGACGAAATATAGCCCTCGGCGCAATGGGAGAAGACTGAAAAAGCGGGCCTCAGAAAACGCATTGCGATTCCCCTTGGACCATCCCAAAGTGCCCCCAAAGGAAGGCTTTGGGTACAACTGAACTCCCCAGGGGAGCCTTAACGCAGCCCCACATGCAACTGGACCCTCCGTATTCGCTCTTTCACAGCAACCCTAAATATAGCCCTGGCCCGCCTGGCAGTCGACTGAAAACTCGGGCCCCAGAAAATGCATTAAAAGCCTAATTCGCCCATCCAAAAGTGCTCCCAGAGGAAGGCTTTGGGTACAACTGAACTCCCCAGGGGAGCCTTTACGCAGCCCCACATGCAACTGGACCCTCCTTGTTCACTGTTTACAAGCAACCCTAAATATACCCCTAGCCACCATGGCAGAAGACTGAAAACTGGGGCTCCAGAAAATGCGTTTCAAGCCCCATTCACCCATCCAGAAGTGCCCCCAAAGGAAGGCTTTGGGTACAAGTGAACTCCCCAGGGGAGCCTTTATGCAGCCCCACATGCAACTGGACCCTCAGGGTTCACTCTTTCACTGCAAGCCTAAATATAGCCCTAGCACGCCTGGCAGTCGACTGAAAGCTCGGGCCACAGAAAATGTGTTACGAGCCCCATTCGCCCATCCAAAAGTGCCCCCAAAGGAAGGCTTTGGGTACATCTGAACTCCCCAGGGGAGCCTTTACGCAGCCCCACATGCAACTGGACCCTCCGTATTCGCTCTTTACATCACCCCTAAATATAACCCTTGCCAGCATGGTAGAAGACTGAAAACTCGGGCCACAGAAAAAGCGTTTCAAGCCCCTTTCGCCCATCCAGAAGTGCCCCCAAAGGAAGGCTTTGGGTACAACTGAACTCCCCAGGGGAGCCTTTATGCAGGCCCACATGCAACTGGACCCTCCTTGTTCACTGTTTACGAGCAACCCTAAATATACCCCTAGCCACCATGGCAGAAGACTGAAAACTCGGGCTCCAGAAAATGCGTTTCAAGCCCCATTTACCCATCCAGAAGTGCCCCCAAAGGAAGGCTTTGGGTACAACTGAACTCCCCAGGGGAGCCTTTATGCAGCCCCACATGCAACTGGACCCTCCGGGTTCACTCTTTCACCGCAAGCCGAAATATAGCCCTCGGCGCAATGGGAGAAGACTGAAAAAGCGGGCCTCAGAAAACGCATTGCGATTCCCCTTGGACCATCCCAAAGTGCCCCCAAAGGAAGGCTTTGGGTACAACTGAACTCCCCAGGGGAGCCTTTATGCAGCCCCACATGCAACTGGACCCTCCGTATTCGCTCTTTCACAGCAACCCTAAATATAGCCCTGGCCCGCCTGGCAGTCGACTGAAAACTCGGGCCCCAGAAAATGCATTAAAAGCCTAATTCGCCCATCCAAAAGTGCTCCCAGAGGAAGGCATTGGGTACAACTGAACTCCCCAGGGGAGCCTTTACGCAGCCCCACATGCAACTGGACCCTCCTTGTTCACTGTTTACGAGCAACCCTAAATATACCCCTAGCCAGCATGGCAGAAGACTGAAAACTCGGGCTCCAGAAAATGCGTTTCAAGCCCCATTCACCCATCCAGAAGTGCCCCCAAAGGAAGGCTTTGGGTACAAGTGAACTCCCCAGGGGAGCCTTTATGCAGCCCCACATGCAACTGGACCCTCCGGGTTCACTCTTTCACTGCAAGCCTAAATATATCACTAGCACGCCTGGCAGTCGACTGAAAGCTCGGGCCACAGAAAATGTGTTACGAGCCCCATTCGCCCATCCAAAAGTGCCCCCAAAGGAAGGCTTTGGGTACATCTGAACTCGCCAGGGGAGCCTTTACGCAGCCCCACATGCAACTGGACCCTCCGTATTCGCTCTTTACATCACCACTAAATATAACCCTAGCCAGCATGGTAGAAGACTGAAAACTCGGGCCACAGAAAAAGCGTTTCAAGCCCCTTTCGCCCATCCAGAAGTGCCCCCAAAGGAAGGCTTTGGGTACAACTGAACTCCCCAGGGGAGCCTTTATGCAGGCCCACATGCAACTGGACCCTCCTTGTTCACTGTTTACGAGCAACCCTAAATATACCCCTAGCCACCATGGCAGAAGACTGAAAACTCGGGCTCCAGAAAATGCGTTTCAAGCCCCATTTACCCATCCAGAAGTGCCCCCAAAGGAAGGCTTTGGGTACAAGTGAACTCCCCAGGGGAGCCTTTATGCAGCCCCACATGCAACTGGACCCTCCGGGTTCACTCTTTCACCGCAAGCCGAAATATAGCCCTCGGCGCAATGGGAGAAGACTGAAAAAGCGGGCCTCAGAAAACGCATTGCGATTCCCCTTGGACCATCCCAAAGTGCCCCCAAAGGAAGGCTTTGGGTACAACTGAACTCCCCAGGGGAGCCTTTATGCAGCCCCACATGCAACTGGACCGTCCGGGTTCACTCTTTCACCGCAAGCCTAAATATAGCCCTAGCACGCCTGGCAGTCGACTGAAAGCTCGGGCCACAGAAAATGTGTTACGAGCCCCATTCGCCCATCCAAAAGTGCCCCCAAAGGAAGGCTTTGGGTACATCTGAACTCCCCAGGGGAGCCTTTACACAGCCCCACATGCAACTGGACCCTCCGGGTTCGCTCTTTACAGCAACCCTAAATATAACCCTAGCCAGCATGGCAGAAACTGAAAACTCGGGCCACAGAAAAAGCGTTTCAAGCCCCTTTCGCCCATCCAGAAGTGCCCCCAAAGGAAGGCTTTGGGTACAACTGGACTCCCCAGGGGAGCCTTAACGCAGCCCCACATGCAACTGGACCCTCCGTATTCGCTCTTTCACAGCAACCCTAAATATAGCCCTGGCCCGCCTGGCAGTCGACTGAAAACTCGGGCCACAGAAAATGCATTAAAAGCCTAATTTGCCCATCCAAAAGTGCCCCCAAACGAAGGCTTTGGGTACAAGTGAACGCCCCAGGGGAGCCTTTACGCAGCCCCACATGCAACTGGACCCTCCTTGTTCACTGTTTACGAGCAACCCTAAATATACCCCTAGCCACCATGGCAGAAGACTGAAAACTCGGGCCACAGAAAATGCGTTTCAAGCCCCATTCACCCATCCAGAAGTGCCCCCAAAGGAAGGCTTTGGGTACAAGTGAACTCCCCAGGGGAGCCTTTATGCAGCCCCACATGCAACTGGACCCTTCGTATTCGCTCTTTCACCGCAAGACGAAATATAGCCCTCGGCGCAATGGGAGAAGACTGAAAAAGCGGGCCTCAGAAAACGCATTGCGATTCCCCTTGGACCATCCCAAAGTGCCCCCAAAGGAAGGCTTTGGGTACAACTGAACTCCCCAGGGGACCCTTAACGCAGCCCCACATGCAACTGGACCCTCCGTATTCGCTCTTTCACAGCAACCCTAAATATAGCCCTGGCCCGCCTGGCAGTCGACTGAAAACTCGGGCCCCAGAAAATGCATTAAAAGCCTAATTCGCCCATCCAAAAGTGCTCCCAGAGGAAGGCTTTGGGTACAACTGAACTCCCCAGGGGAGCCTTTACGCAGCCCCACATGCAACTGGACCCTCCTTGTTCACTGTTTACAAGCAACCCTAAATATACCCCTAGCCACCATGGCAGAAGACTGAAAACTCGGGCTCCAGAAAATGCGTTTCAAGCCCCATTCACCCATCCAGAAGTGCCCCCAAAGGAAGGCTTTGGGTACAAGTGAACTCCCCAGGGGAGCCTTTATGCAGCCCCACATGCAACTGGACCCTCAGGGTTCACTCTTTCACTGCAAGCCTAAATATAGCCCTAGCACGCCTGGCAGTCGACTGAAAGCTCGGGCCACAGAAAATGTGTTACGAGCCCCATTCGCCCATCCAAAAGTGCCCCCAAAGGAAGGCTTTGGGTACATCTGAACTCGCCAGGGGAGCCTTTACGCAGCCCCACATGCAACTGGACCCTCCGTATTCGCTCTTTACATCACCCCTAAATATAACCCTTGCCAGCATGGTAGAAGACTGAAAACTCGGGCCACAGAAAAAGCGTTTCAAGCCCCTTTCGCCCATCCAGAAGTGCCCCCAAAGGAAGGCTTTGGGTACAAGTGAACTCCCCAGGGGAGCCTTTATGCAGGCCCACATGCAACTGGACCCTCCTTGTTCACTGTTTACGAGCAACCCTAAATATACCCCTAGCCACCATGGCAGAAGACTGAAAACTCGGGCTCCAGAAAATGCGTTTCAAGCCCCATTTACCCATCCAGAAGTGCCCCCAAAGGAAGGCTTTGGGTACAACTGAACTCCCCAGGGGAGCCTTTATGCAGCCCCACATGCAACTGGACCCTCCGGGTTCACTCTTTCACCGCAAGCCGAAATATAGCCCTCGGCGCAATGGGAGAAGACTGAAAAAGCGGGCCTCAGAAAACGCATTGCGATTCCCCTTGGACCATCCCAAAGTGCCCCCAAAGGAAGGCTTTGGGTACAACTGAACTCCCCAGGGGAGCCTTAACGCAGCCCCACATGCAACTGGACCCTCCGTATTCGCTCTTTCACAGCAACCCTAAATATAGCCCTGGCCCGCCTGGCAGTCGACTGAAAACTCGGGCCCCAGAAAATGCATTAAAAGCCTAATTCGCCCATCCAAAAGTGCTCCCAGAGGAAGGCATTGGGTACAACTGAACTCCCCAGGGGAGCCTTTACGCAGCCCCACATGCAACTGGACCCTCCTTGTTCACTGTTTACGAGCAACCCTAAATATACCCCTAGCCAGCATGGCAGAAGACTGAAAACTCGGGCTCCAGAAAATGCGTTTCAAGCCCCATTCACCCATCCAGAAGTGCCCCCAAAGGAAGGCTTTGGGTACAAGTGAACTCCCCAGGGGAGCCTTTATGCAGCCCCACATGCAACTGGACCCTCCGGGTTCACTCTTTCACTGCAAGCCTAAATATAGCCCTAGCACGCCTGGCAGTCGACTGAAAGCTCGGGCCACAGAAAATGTGTTACGAGCCCCATTCGCCCATCCAAAAGTGCCCCCAAAGGAAGGCTTTGGGTACATCTGAACTCGCCAGGGGAGCCTTTACGCAGCCCCACATGCAACTGGACCCTCCGTATTCGCTCTTTACATCACCACTAAATATAACCCTAGCCAGCATGGTAGAAGACTGAAAACTCGGGCCACAGAAAAAGCGTTTCAAGCCCCTTTCGCCCATCCAGAAGTGCCCCCAAAGGAAGGCTTTGGGTACAACTGAACTCCCCAGGGGAGCCTTTATGCAGGCCCACATGCAACTGGACCCTCCTTGTTCACTGTTTACGAGCAACCCTAAATATACCCCTAGCCACCATGGCAGAAGACTGAAAACTCGGGCTCCAGAAAATGCGTTTCAAGCCCCATTTACCCATCCAGAAGTGCCCCCAAAGGAAGGCTTTGGGTACAAGTGAACTCCCCAGGGGAGCCTTTATGCAGCCCCACATGCAACTGGACCCTCCGGGTTCAATCCTTCACCGCAAGCCTAAATATAGCCCTCGGCGCAATGGGAGAAGACTGAAAAACGGGCCTAAGATAACGCATTGCGATTCCCCTTGGACCATCCCAAAGTGCACCCAAAGGAAGGCTTTGGGTACAACTGGACTCCCCAGGGGAGCCTTAACGCAGCCCCACATGCAACTGGACCCTCCGTATTTGCTCTTTCACAGCAACCCTATATATAGCCCTAGCACGCCTGGCAGTCGACTGAAAACTCGGGCCACAGAAAATGCATTAAAAGCCTAATTCGCCCATCCAAAAGTGCCCCCAGAGGAAGGCTTTGGGTACAAGTGAACTCCCCAGGGGAGCCTTTACGCAGCCCCACATGCAACTGGACCCTCCTTGTTCACTGTTTACGAGCAACCCTAAATATACCCCTAGCCAGCATGGCAGAAGACTGAAAACTCGGGCCACAGAAAAAGCGTTTCAAGCTCCTTTCGCCCATCCAGAAGTGCCCCCAAAGGAAGGCTTTGGGTACAACTGGACTCCCCAGGGGAGCCTTTACGCAGCCCCACATGCAACTGGACCCTCCTTGTTCACTGTTTACGAGCAACCCTAAATATACCCCTAGCCACCATGGCAGAAGACTGAAAACTCGGGCTCCAGAAAATGCGTTTCAAATCCCATTCACCCATCCAGAAGTGCCCCCAAAGGAAGGCTTTGGGTACAAGTGAACTCCCCAGGGGAGCCTTTATGCAGCCCCACATGCAACTGGACCCTCCGGGTTCACTCTTTCACCGCAAGCCTAAATATAGCCCTCGGCGCAATGGGAGAAGACTGAAAAAGCGGGCCTCAGAAAACGCATTGCGATTCCCCTTGGACCATCCAAAAGAGCCCCCAAAGGAAGGCTTTGGGTACAACTGGACTCCCCAGGGGAGCCTTAACACAGCCCCACATGCAACTGGATCCTCCGTATTCGCTCTTTCACCGCAACCCTAAATATAGCCCTGGCCCGCCTGGCAGTCGACTGAAAACTCGGGCCCCAGAAAAACTGTTAAAAGCCTAATTCGCCCATCCAAAAGTGCCCCCAGAGGAAGGCTTTGGGTACAACTAAACTCCCCAGGGGAGCCTTTACGCAGCCCCACATGCAACTGGACCCTCCTTGTTCACTCTTTCACCGCAAGCCTAAATATAGCCCTAGCATGCCTGGCAGTCGACTGAAAGCTCGGGCCACAGAAAATGTGTTACGAGCCCCATTCGCCCATCCAAAAGTGCCCCCAAAGGAAGGCTTTGGGTACATCTGAACTCCCCAGGGGAGCCTTTACACAGCCCCACATGCAACTGGACCCTCCGGGTTCGCTCTTTACAGCAACCCTAAATATAACCCTAGCCAGCATGGCAGAAACTGAAAACTCGGGCCACAGAAAAAGCGTTTCAAGCCCCTTTCGCCCATCCAGAAGTGCCCCCAAAGGAAGGCTTTGGGTACAACTGGACTCCCCAGGGGAGCCTTAACGCAGCCCCACATGCAACTGGACCCTCCGTATTCGCTCTTTCACAGCAACCCTAAATATAGCCCTGGCCCGCCTGGCAGTCGACTGAAAACTCGGGCCACAGAAAATGCATTAAAAGCCTAATTTGCCCATCCAAAAGTGCCCCCAAACGAAGGCTTTGGGTACAAGTGAACTCCCCAGGGGAGCCTTTACGCAGCCCCACATGCAACTGGACCCTCCTTGTTCACTGTTTACGAGCAACCCTAAATATACCCCTAGCCAGCATGGCAGAAGACTGAAAACTCGGGCTCCAGAAAATGCGTTTCAAGCCCCATTCACCCATCCAGAAGTGCCCCCAAAGGAAGGCTTTGGGTACAAGTGAACTCCCCAGGGGAGCCTTTATGCAGCCCCACATGCAACTGGACCCTCCGTATTCGCTCTTTCACCGCAAGACGAAATATAGCCCTCGGCGCAATGGGAGAAGACTGAAAAAGCGGGCCTCAGAAAACGCATTGCGATTCCCCTTGGACCATCCCAAAGTGCCCCCAAAGGAAGGCTTTGGGTACAACTGAACTCCCCATGGGAGCCTTAACGCAGCCCCACATGCAACTGGACCCTCCGTATTCGCTCTTTCACAGCAACCCTAAATATAGCCCTGGCCCGCCTGGCAGTCGACTGAAAACTCGGGCCCCAGAAAATGCATTAAAAGCCTAATTCGCCCATCCAAAAGTGCTCCCAGAGGAAGGCTTTGGGTACAACTGAACTCCCCAGGGGAGCCTTTACGCAGCCCCACATGCAACTGGACCCTCCTTGTTCACTGTTTACAAGCAACCCTAAATATACCCCTAGCCACCATGGCAGAAGACTGAAAACTGGGGCTCCAGAAAATGCGTTTCAAGCCCCATTCACCCATCCAGAAGTGCCCCCAAAGGAAGGCTTTGGGTACAAGTGAACTCCCCAGGGGAGCCTTTATGCAGCCCCACATGCAACTGGACCCTCAGGGTTCACTCTTTCACTGCAAGCCTAAATATAGCCCTAGCACGCCTGGCAGTCGACTGAAAGCTCGGGCCACAGAAAATGTGTTACGAGCCCCATTCGCCCATCCAAAAGTGCCCCCAAAGGAAGGCTTTGGGTACATCTGAACTCCCCAGGGGAGCCTTTACGCAGCCCCACATGCAACTGGACCCTCCGTGTTCGCTCTTTACATCACCCCTAAATATAACCCTTGCCAGCATGGTAGAAGACTGAAAACTCGGGCCACAGAAAAAGCGTTTCAAGCCCCTTTCGCCCATCCAGAAGTGCCCCCAAAGGAAGGCTTTGGGTACAACTGAACTCCCCAGGGGAGCCTTTATGCAGGCCCACATGCAACTGGACCCTCCTTGTTCACTGTTTACGAGCAACCCTAAATATACCCCTAGCCACCATGGCAGAAGACTGAAAACTCGGGCTCCAGAAAATGCGTTTCAAGCCCCATTTACCCATCCAGAAGTGCCCCCAAAGGAAGGCTTTGGGTACAACTGAACTCCCCAGGGGAGCCTTTATGCAGCCCCACATGCAACTGGACCCTCCGGGTTCACTCTTTCACCGCAAGCCGAAATATAGCCCTCGGCGCAATGGGAGAAGACTGAAAAAGCGGGCCTCAGAAAACGCATTGCGATTCCCCTTGGACCATCCCAAAGTGCCCCCAAAGGAAGGCTTTGGGTACAACTGAACTCCCCAGGGGAGCCTTTATGCAGCCCCACATGCAACTGGACCCTCCGTATTCGCTCTTTCACAGCAACCCTAAATATAGCCCTGGCCCGCCTGGCAGTCGACTGAAAACTCGGGCCCCAGAAAATGCATTAAAAGCCTAATTCGCCCATCCAAAAGTGCTCCCAGAGGAAGGCATTGGGTACAACTGAACTCCCCAGGGGAGCCTTTACGCAGCCCCACATGCAACTGGACCCTCCTTGTTCACTGTTTACGAGCAACCCTAAATATACCCCTAGCCAGCATGGCAGAAGACTGAAAACTCGGGCTCCAGAAAATGCGTTTCAAGCCCCATTCACCCATCCAGAAGTGCCCCCAAAGGAAGGCTTTGGGTACAAGTGAACTCCCCAGGGGAGCCTTTATGCAGCCCCACATGCAACTGGACCCTCCGGGTTCACTCTTTCACTGCAAGCCTAAATATAGCACTAGCACGCCTGGCAGTCGACTGAAAGCTCGGGCCACAGAAAATGTGTTACGAGCCCCATTCGCCCATCCAAAAGTGCCCCCAAAGGAAGGCTTTGGGTACATCTGAACTCGCCAGGGGAGCCTTTACGCAGCCCCACATGCAACTGGACCCTCCGTATTCGCTCTTTACATCACCACTAAATATAACCCTAGCCAGCATGGTAGAAGACTGAAAACTCGGGCCACAGAAAAAGCGTTTCAAGCCCCTTTCGCCCATCCAGAAGTGCCCCCAAAGGAAGGCTTTGGGTACAACTGAACTCCCCAGGGGAGCCTTTATGCAGGCCCACATGCAACTGGACCCTCCTTGTTCACTGTTTACGAGCAACCCTAAATATACCCCTAGCCACCATGGCAGAAGACTGAAAACTCGGGCTCCAGAAAATGCGTTTCAAGCCCCATTTACCCATCCAGAAGTGCCCCCAAAGGAAGGCTTTGGGTACAAGTGAACTCCCCAGGGGAGCCTTTATGCAGCCCCACATGCAACTGGACCCTCCGGGTTCACTCTTTCACCGCAAGCCGAAATATAGCCCTCGGCGCAATGGGAGAAGACTGAAAAAGCGGGCCTCAGAAAACGCATTGCGATTCCCCTTGGACCATCCCAAAGTGCCCCCAAAGGAAGGCTTTGGGTACAACTGAACTCCCCAGGGGAGCCTTAACGCAGCCCCACATGCAACTGGACCCTCCGTATTCGCTCTTTCACAGCAACCCTAAATATAGCCCTTGCCCGCCTGGCAGTCGACTGAAAACTCGGGCCACAGAAAATGCATTAAAAGCCTAATTCGCCCATCCAAAAGTGCTCCCAGAGGAAGGCTTTGGGTACAACTGAACTCCCCAGGGGAGCCTTTACGCAGCCCCACATGCAACTGGACCCTCCTTGTTCACTGTTTACGAGCAACCCTAAATATACCCCTAGCCACCATGGCAGAAGACTGAAAACTCGGGCTCCAGAAAATGCGTTTCAAGCCCCATTCACCCATCCAGAAGTGCCCCCAAAGGAAGGCTTTGGGTACAAGTGAACTCCCCAGGGGAGCCTTTATGCAGCCCCACATGCAACTGGACCCTCAGGGTTCACTCTTTCACTGCAAGCCTAAATATAGCCCTAGCACGCCTGGCAGTCGACTGAAAGCTCGGGCCACAGAAAATGTGTTACGAGCCCCATTCGCCCATCCAAAAGTGCCCCCAAAGGAAGGCTTTGGGTACATCTGAACTCCCCAGGGGAGCCTTTACGCAGCCCCACATGCAACTGGACCCTCCGTATTCGCTCTTTACATCACCCCTAAATATAACCCTAGCCAGCATGGTAGAAGACTGAAAACTCGGGCCACAGAAAAAGCGTTTCAAGCCCCTTTCGCCCATCCAGAAGTGCCCCCAAAGGAAGGCTTTGGGTACAAGTGAACTCCCCAGGGGAGCCTTTATGCAGCCCCACATGCAACTGGACCCTCCGTATTCGCTCTTTCACAGCAACCCTAAATATAACACTAGCCAGCATGGCAGAAAACTGAAAACTAGGGACCCAGAAAAACTGTTAAAAGCCTAATTCGCCCATCCAGAAGTGCCCCCAAAGGAAGGCTTTGGGTACAAGTGAACTCCCCAGAGGAGCCTTTATGCAGCCCCACATGCATCTGGACCCTCCGGGTTCACTCTTTCACAGCAACCCTAAATATACCCCTAGCCACCATTGCAGTCGACTGAAAACTCGGGCGCCAGAAAATGCGTTAAAAGCCTAATTCGCCCATCCAAAAGTGCCCCCAGAGGAAGGCTTTGGGTACAACTGAACTCCCCAAGGGAGCCTTTACGCAGCCCCACATGCAACTGGACCCTCCTTTTTCACTGTTTACGAGCAACCCTAAATATACCCCTAGCCACCATGGCAGAAGACTGAAAACTGGGGCTCCAGAAAATGCGTTTCAAGCCCCATTCACCCATCCAAAAGTGCTCCCAAAGGAAGGCTTTGGGTACAAGTGAACTCCCCAGGGGAGCCTTTATGCAGCCCCACATGCATCTGGACCCTCCGGGTTCACTCTTTAACCGCAAGCCTAAATATAGCCCTAGCACGCCTGGCAGTCGACTGAAAGCTCGGGCTACAGAAAATGTGTTACGATCCCCATTCGACCATCCAAAAGTGCCCCCAAAGGAAGGCTTTGGGTACAAGTGAACTCCCCAGGGGAGCCTTTTTGCAGCCCCACATGCAACTGGACACTCCTTGTTCACTGTTTACGAGCAACCCTAAATATACCGCTAGCCAGCATGGCAGAAGACTGAAAACTCGGGCTCCAGAAAATGCGTTTCAAGCCCCATTTACCCATCCAGAAGTGCCCCCAAAGGAAGGCTTTGTCTACAAGTGAACTCCCCAGGGGAGCCTTTATGCAGCCCCACATGCAACTGGACCCTCCGGGTTCACTCTTTCACCGCAAGCCTAAATATAGCCCTCGGCGCAATGGGAGAAGACTGAAAAAGCGGGCCTCAGAAAACGCATTGCGATTCCCCTTGGACCATCCCAAAGTGCCCCCAAAGGAAGGCTTTGGGTACAACTGGACTCCCCAGGGGAGCCTTAACGCAGCCCCACATGCAACTGGACCCTCCGTATTCGCTCTTTCAGAGCAACCCTAAATATAGCCCTGGCCCGCCTGGCAGTCGACTGAAAACTCGGGCCCCAGAAAAACTGTTAAAAGCCCAATACGCCCATCCAAAAGTGCCCCCAGAGGAAGGCTTTGGGTACAACTGAACTCCCCAGGGGAGCCTTTATGCAGCCCCACATGCAACTGGACCCTCCGGGTTCACTCTTTCACCGCAAGCCTAAATATAGCCCTAACACGCCTGGCAGTCGACTGAAAGCTCGGGCCACAGAAAATGTGTTACGATCCCCATTCGACCATCCAAAAGTGCCCCCAAAGGAAGGCTTTGGGTACAAGTGAACTCCCCAGGGGAGCCTTTTTGCAGCCCCACATGCAACTGGACACTCCTTGTTCACTGTTTACGAGCAACCCTAAATATACCGCTAGCCAGCATGGCAGAAGACTGAAAACTCGGGCTCCAGAAAATGCGTTTCAAGCCCCATTTACCCATCCAGAAGTGCCCCCAAAGGAAGGCTTTGTCTACAAGTGAACTCCCCAGGGGAGCCTTTATGCAGCCCCACATGCAACTGGACCCTCCGGGTTCACTCTTTCACCGCAAGCCTAAATATAGCCCTCGGCGCAATGGGAGAAGACTGAAAAAGCGGGCCTCAGAAAACGCATTGCGATTCCCCTTGGACCATCCCAAAGTGCCCCCAAAGGAAGGCTTTGGGTACAACTGGACTCCCCAGGGGAGCCTTAACGCAGCCCCACATGCAACTGGACCCTCCGTATTCGCTCTTTCAGAGCAACCCTAAATATAGCCCTGGCCCGCCTGGCAGTCGACTGAAAACTCGGGCCCCAGAAAAACTGTTAAAAGCCCAATACGCCCATCCAAAAGTGCCCCCAGAGGAAGGCTTTGGGTACAACTGAACTCCCCAGGGGAGCCTTTATGCAGCCCCACATGCAACTGGACCCTCCGGGTTCACTCTTTCACCGCAAGCCTAAATATAGCCCTAACACGCCTGGCAGTCGACTGAAAGCTCGGGCCACAGAAAATGTGTTACGAGCCCCATTCGCCCATCCAAAAGTGCCCCCAAAGGAAGGCTTTGGGTACATCTGAACTCCCCAGGGGAGCCTTTACGCAGCCCCACTTGCAACTGGACCCTCCGTGTTCGCTCTTTACAGGAACCCTAAATATAACCCTAGCCAGCATGGCAGAAGACTGAAAACTCGGGCCACAGAAAAAGCGTTTCAGGCCCCATTCACCCATCCAGAAGTGCCCCCAAAGGAAGGCTTTGGGTACAAGTGAACTCCCCAGGGGAGCCTTTATGCAGGCCCACATGCAACTGGACCCTCCTTGTTCACTGTTTACGAGCAACCCTAAATATACCCCTAGCCACCATGGCAGAAGACTGAAAACTCGGGCTCCAGAAAATGCGTTTCAAGCCCCATTTACCCATCCAGAAGTGCCCCCAAAGGAAGGCTTTGGGTACAAGTGAACTCCCCAGGGGAGCCTTTATGCAGCCCCACATGCAACTGGACCCTCCGGGTTCACTCTTTCACCGCAAGCCGAAATATAACCCTCGGCGCAATGGGAGAAGACTGAAAAAGCGGGCCTAACAAAACTCATTGCGATTCCCTTTGGACCATCCCAAAGTGCCCCAAAGGAAGGCTTTGGGTACAACTGGACTCCCCAGGGGAGCCTTAACGCAGCCCCACATGCAACTGGACCCTCCGTATTCGCTCTTTCACAGCAACCCTAAATATAGCCCTGGCCCGCCTGGCAGTCGACTGAAAACTCGGGACACAGAAAAACTGTTAAAAGCCCAATACGCCCATCCAAAAGTGCCCCCAGAGGAAGGCTTTGGGTACAACTGAACTCCCCAGGGGAGCCTTTACGCAGCCCCACATGCAACTGGACCCTCCTTGTTCACTGTTTACGAGCAACCCTAAATATACCCCTAGCCACCATGGCAGAAGACTGAAAACTCGGGCTCCAGAAAATGCGTTTCAAGCCCCATTCACCCATCCAGAAGTGCCCCCAAAGGAAGGCTTTGGGTACAACTGAACTCCCCAGGGGAGCCTTTATGCAGCCCCACATGCAACTGGACCCTCCGGGTTCACTCTTTCACAGCAACCCTAAATATACCCCTAGCCACCATTGCAGTCGACTGAAAACTCGGGCGCCAGAAAATGCGTTAAAAGCCTAATTCGCCCATCCAAAAGTGCCCCCAGAGGAAGGCTTTGGGTACAACTGAACTCCCCAAGGGAGCCTTTACGCAGCCCCACATGCAACTGGACCCTCCTTTTTCACTGTTTACGAGCAACCCTAAATATACCCCTAGCCACCATGGCAGAAGACTGAAAACTCGGGCTCCAGAAAATGCGTTTCAAGCCCCATTCACCCATCCAGAAGTGCCCCCAAAGGAAGGCTTTGGGTACAAGTGAACTCCCCAGGGGAGCCTTTATGCAGCCCCACATGCATCTGGACCCTCCGGGTTCACTCTTTAACCGCAAGCCTAAATATAGCCCTAGCACGCCTGGCAGTCGACTGAAAGCTCGGGCCACAGAAAATGTGTTACGATCCCCATTCGACCATCCAAAAGTGCCCCCAAAGGAAGGCTTTGGGTACAAGTGAACTCCCCAGGGGAGCCTTTTTGCAGCCCCACATGCAACTGGACACTCCTTGTTCACTGTTTACGAGCAACCCTAAATATACCCCTAGCCAGCATGGCAGAAGACTGAAAACACGGGCTCCAGAAAATGCGTTCCAAGCCCCATTTACCCATCCAGAAGTGCCCCCAAAGGAAGGCTTTGGGTACAAGTGAACTCCCCAGGGGAGCCTTTATGCAGCCCCACATGCAACTGGACCCTCCGGGTTCACTCTTTCACCGCAAGCCTAAATATAGCCCTCGGCGCAATGGGAGAAGACTGAAAAAGCGGGCCTAAGAAAACGCATTGCGATTCCCCTTGGACCATCCCAAAGTGCCCCCAAAGGAAGGCTTTGGGTACAACTGGACTCCCCAGGGGAGCCTTAACGCAGCCCCACATGCAACTGGACCCTCCGTATTCGCTCTTTCACAGCAACCCTAAATATAGCCCTGGCCCGCCTGGCAGTCGACTGAAAACTCGGGCCCCAGAAAAACTGTTAAAAGCCCAATACTCCCATCCAAAAGTGCCCCCAGAGGAAGGCTTTGGGTACAACTGAACTCCCCAGGGGAGCCTTTATGCAGCCCCACATGCAACTGGACCCTCCGGGTTCACTCTTTCACCGCAAGCCTAAATATAGCCCTAGCACGCCTGGCAGTCGACTGAAAGCTCGGGCCACAGAAAATGTGTTACGAGCCCCATTCGCCCATCCAAAAGTGCCCCCAAAGGAAGGCTTTGGGTACATCTGAACTCCCCAGGGGAGCCTTTACGCAGCCCCACATGCAACTGGACCCTCCTTGTTCACTGTTTACGAGCAACCCTAAATATACCCCTAGCCACCATGGCAGAAGACTGAAAATTCGGGCTCCAGAAAATGCGTTTCAAGCCCCATTCACCCATCCAGAAGTGCCCCCAAAGGAAGGCTTTGGGTACAAGTGAACTCCCCAGGGGAGCCTTTATGCAGCCCCACATGCAACTGGACCCTCCGGGTTCACTCTTTCACCACAAGCCTAAATATAGCCCTAACACGCCTGGCAGTCGACTGAAAGCTCGGGCCACAGAAAATGTGTTACGAGCCCCATTCGCCCATCCAAAAGTGCCCCCAAAGGAAGGCTTTGGGTACATCTGAACTCCCCAGGGGAGCCTTTACGCAGCCCCACTTGCAACTGGACCCTCCGTGTTCGCTCTTTACAGCAACCCTAAATATAACCCTAGCCAGCATGGCAGAAGACTGAAAACTCGGGCCACAGAAAAAGCGTTTCAGGCCCCATTCACCCATCCAGAAGTGCCCCCAAAGGAAGGCTTTGGGTACAAGTGAACTCCCCAGGGGAGCCTTTATGCAGGCCCACATGCAACTGGACCCTCCTTGTTCACTGTTTACGAGCAACCCTAAATATACCCCTAGCCACCATGGCAGAAGACTGAAAACTCGGGCTCCAGAAAATGCGTTTCAAGCCCCATTTACCCATCCAGAAGTGCCCCCAAAGGAAGGCTTTGGGTACAAGTGAACTCCCCAGGGGAGCCTTTATGCAGCCCCACATGCAACTGGACCCTCCGGGTTCACTCTTTCACCGCAAGCCGAAATATAGCCCTCGGCGCAATGGGAGAAGACTGAAAAAGCGGGCCTAACAAAACTCATTGCGATTCCCTTTGGACCATCCCAAAGTGCCCCCAAAGGAAGGCTTTGGGTACAACTGGACTCCCCAGGGGAGCCTTAACGCAGCCCCACATGCAACTGGACCCTCCGTATTCGCTCTTTCACAGCAACCCTAAATATAGCCCTGGCCCGCCTGGCAGTCGACTGAAAACTCGGGCCCCAGAAAAACTGTTAAAAGCCTAATTCGCCCATCCAAAAGTGCTCCCAGAGGAAGGCTTTGGGTACAACTGAACTCCCCAGGGGAGCCTTTACGCAGCCCCACATGCAACTGGACCCTCCTTGTTCACTGTTTACGAGCCACCCTAAATATACCCCTAGCCACCATGGCAGAAGACTGAAAACTCGGGCTCCAGAAAATGCGTTTCAAGCCCCATTCACCCATCCAGAAGTGCCCCCAAAGGAAGGCTTTGGGTACAAGTGAAGTCCCCAGGGGAGCCTTTATGCAGCCCCACATGCAACTGGACCCTCAGGATTCACTCTTTCACTGCAAGCCTAAATATAGCCCTAGCACACCTGGCAGTCGACTGAAAGCTCGGGCCACAGAAAATGTGTTACGAGCCCCATTCGCCCATCCAGAAGTGCCCCCAAAGGAAGGCTTTAGGTACAACTGAACTCCCCAGGGGAGCCTTTATGCAGCCCCACATGCAACTGGACCCTCCGTATTCGCTCTTTCACCGCAACCCTAAATATAACCCTGGCCCGCATGGCAGACGACTAAAAAATCGGGCCCCAGAAAACGTGCTACAAGCCCCATTCGACCATCCAAAAGTGCCCCCAAAGGAAGGCTTTGGGTACAACTGAACTCCCCAGGGGAGCCTTTATGCAGCCCCACATGCAACTGGACCCTCCGTGTTCGCTCTTTACAGCAACACTAAATATAACCCTATCCAGCATGGTAGAAGACTGAAAACTCGGGCCACAGAAAAAGCATTTCAAGCCCCTTTCGCCCATCCAGAAGTGCCCCCAAAGGAAGGCTTTGGGTACAACTGAACTCCCCAGGGGAGCCTTTACGCAGCCCCACATGCAACTGGACCCTCCGTATTCGCTCTTTCACCGCAACCCTAAATATAACCCTGGCCCGCATGGCAGACGACTAAAAAATCGGGCCCCAGAAAACGTGCTACAAGCCCCATTCGACCATCCAAAAGTGCCCCCAAAGGAAGGCTTTGGGTACAACTGAACTCCCCAGGGGAGCCTTTATGCAGGCCCATACGCAACTGGACCCCCCGTGTTCGCTGTTTACAAGCAACCCTAAATATAACACTAGCCAGCATGGCAGAAAACTGAAAACTCGGGCCACAGAAAAACTGTTAAAAGCCTAATTCGCCCATCCAAAAGTGCCCCCAGAGGAAGGCTTTGGGTACAACTGAACTCCCCAGGGGAGCCTTTATGCAGCCTTACATGCAACTGGACCCTCCGGGTTCACTCTTTCACAGCAACCCTAAATATAGCCCTGGCCCGCCTGGCAGACGACTGAAAAATCGGGCCCCAGAAAACGTGTAACAAGCCCCATTCAACCATCCAAAAGTGCCACAAAGGAAGGCTTTGGGTACAACTGAACTCCCCAGGGGAGCCTTTATGCAGGCCAATACGCAACTGAACCCCCCGTGTTCGCTGTTTACAAGCAACCCTAAATATAACACTAGCCACCATGGCAGAAAACTGAAAACTCGGGCCACAGAAAAACTGTTAAAAGCCTAATTCGCCCATTCAAAAGTGCCCCCAGAGGAAGGCTTTGGGTACAAGTGAACTCCCCAGGGGAGCCTTTATGCAGCCCCACATGCAACTGGACCCTCCGGGTTCACTCTTTCACAGCAACCCTAAATATAGCCCTGGCCCGCCTCGCAGTCGACTGAAAATTCGGGCCCCAGAAAATGCGTTAAAAGCCTAATTCGCCCATCCAAAAGTGCCCCCAGAGGAAGGCTTTGGGTACAACTGAACTCCCCAAGGGAGCCTTTACGCAGCCCCACATGCAACTGGACCCTCCTTCTTCACTGTTTACGAGCAACCCTAAATATACCCCTAGCCACCATGGCAGAAGACTGAAAACTCGGGCTCCAGAAAATGCGTTTCAAGCCCCATTCACCCACCCAGAAGTGCCCCCAGAGGAAGGCTTTGGGTACAACTGAACTCCCCAGGAGAGCCTTTATGCAGCCCCACATGCAACTGGACCCTCCGGGTTCACTCTTTAACCGCAAGCCTAAATATAGCCCTAGCACGCCTGGCAGTCGACTGAAAGCTCGGGTCACAGAAAATGTGTTAGGAGCCCCATTCGCCCATCCAAAAGTGCCCCCAAAGGAAGGCTTTGGGTACATCTGAACTCCCCAGGGGAGCCTTTACGCAGCCCCACATGCAACTGGACCCTCCGTGTTCGCTCTTTACAGCAACCCTAAATATAACCCTAGCCAGCATGGCAGAAGACTGAAAACTCGGGCCACAGAAAAAGCGTTTCAAGCCCCTTTCGCCCATCCAGAAGTGCCCCCAAAGGAAGGCTTTGGGTACAAGTGAACTCCCCAGGGGAGCCTTTATGCAGCCCCACATGCAACTGGACCCTCCGTATTCGCTCTTTCACAGCAACCCTAAATATAGCCCTGGCCCGCCTGGCAGTCGACTGAAAACTCGGGCCCCAGTGAAACTGTTAAAAGCCCAATACGCCCATCCAAAAGTGCCCCCAAAGGAAGGCTTAGGGTACAACTGAACTCCCCAGGGGAGCCTTTATGCAGCCCCACATGCAACTGGACCGTCCGGGTTCACTCTTTCACCGCAAGCCTAAATATAGCCCTAGCACGCCTGGCAGTCGACTGAAAGCTCGGGCCACAGAAAATGTGTTACGAGCCCCATTCGCCCATCCAAAAGTGCCCCCAAAGGAAGGCTTTGGGTACATCTGAACTCCCCAGGGGAGCCTTTACGCAGCCCCACATGCAACTGGACCCTCCTTGTTCACTGTTTACGAGCAACCCTAAATATACCCCTAGCCACCATGGCAGAAGACTGAAAATTCGGGCTCCAGAAAATGCGTTTCAAGCCCCATTCACCCATCCAGAAGTGCCCCCAAAGGAAGGCTTTGGGTACAAGTGAACTCCCCAGGGGAGCCTTTATGCAGCCCCACATGCAACTGGACCCTCCGGGTTCACTCTTTCACCACAAGCCTAAATATAGCCCTAACACGCCTGGCAGTCGACTGAAAGCTCGGGCCACAGAAAATGTGTTACGAGCCCCATTCGCCCATCCAAAAGTGCCCCCAAAGGAAGGCTTTGGGTACATCTGAACTCCCCAGGGGAGCCTTTACGCAGCCCCACTTGCAACTGGACCCTCCGTGTTCGCTCTTTACAGCAACCCTAAATATAACCCTAGCCAGCATGGCAGAAGACTGAAAACTCGGGCCACAGAAAAAGCGTTTCAGGCCCCATTCACCCGTCCAGAAGTGCCCCCAAAGGAAGGCTTTGGGTACAAGTGAACTCCCCAGGGGAGCCTTTATGCAGGCCCACATGCAACTGGACCCTCCTTGTTCACTGTTTACGAGCAACCCTAAATATACCCCTAGCCACCATGGCAGAAGACTGAAAACTCGGGCTCCAGAAAATGCGTTTCAAGCCCCATTTACCCATCCAGAAGTGCCCCCAAAGGAAGGCTTTGGGTACAAGTGAACTCCCCAGGGGAGCCTTTATGCAGCCCCACATGCAACTGGACCCTCCGGGTTCACTCTTTCACCGCAAGCCGAAATATAGCCCTCGGCGCAATGGGAGAAGACTGAAAAAGCGGGCCTAACAAAACTCATTGCGATTCCCTTTGGACCATCCCAAAGTGCCCCCAAAGGAAGGCTTTGGGTACAACTGGACTCCCCAGGGGAGCCTTAACGCAGCCCCACATGCAACTGGACCCTCCGTATTCGCTCTTTCACAGCAACCCTAAATATAGCCCTGGCCCGCCTGGCAGTCGACTGAAAACTCGGGCCACAGAAAATGCATTAAAAGCCTAATTCGCCCATCCAAAAGTGCTCCCAGAGGAAGGCTTTGGGTACAACTGAACTCCCCAGGGGAGCCTTTACGCAGCCCCACATGCAACTGGACCCTCCTTGTTCACTGTTTACGAGCTACCCTAAATATACCCCTAGCCACCATGGCAGAAGACTGAAAACTCGGGCTCCAGAAAATGCGTTTCAAGCCCCATTCACCCATCCAGAAGTGCCCCCAAAGGAAGGCTTTGGGTACAAGTGAAGTCCCCAGGGGAGCCTTTATGCAGCCCCACATGCAACTGGACCCTCAGGATTCACTCTTTCACTGCAAGCCTAAATATAGCCCTAGCACACCTGGCAGTCGACTGAAAGCTCGGGCCACAGAAAATGTGTTACGAGCCCCATTCGCCCATCCAGAAGTGCCCCCAAAGGAAGGCTTTAGGTACAACTGAACTCCCCAGGGGAGCCTTTATGCAGCCCCACATGCAACTGGACCCTCCGTATTCGCTCTTTCACCGCAACCCTAAATATAACCCTGGCCCGCATGGCAGACGACTAAAAAATCGGGCCCCAGAAAACGTGCTACAAGCCCCATTCGACCATCCAAAAGTGCCCCCAAAGGAAGGCTTTGGGTACAACTGAACTCCCCAGGGGAGCCTTTATGCAGCCCCACATGCAACTGGACCCTCCGTGTTCGCTCTTTACAGCAACACTAAATATAACCCTATCCAGCATGGTAGAAGACTGAAAACTCGGGCCACAGAAAAAGCGTTTCAAGCCCCTTTCGCCCATCCAGAAGTGCCCCCAAAGGAAGGCTTTGGGTACAACTGAACTCCCCAGGGGAGCCTTTATGCAGCCCCACATGCAACTGGACCCTCCGTATTCGCTCTTTCACCGCAACCCTAAATATAACCCTGGCCCGCATGGCAGACGACTAAAAAATCGGGCCCCAGAAAACGTGCTACAAGCCCCATTCGACCATCCAAAAGTGCCCCCAAAGGAAGGCTTTGGGTACAACTGAACTCCCCAGGGGAGCCTTTATGCAGGCCCATACGCAACTGGACCCCCCGTGTTCGCTGTTTACAAGCAACCCTAAATATAACACTAGCCAGCATGGCAGAAGACTGAAAACTCGGGCCACAGAAAAAGCGTTTCAAGCCCCTTTCGCCCATCCAGAAGTGCCCCCAAAGGAAGGCTTTGGGTACAAGTGAACTCCCCAGGGGAGCCTTTATGCAGCCCCACATGCAACTGGACCCTCCGTATTCGCTCTTTCACAGCAACCCTAAATATAGCCCTGGCCCGCCTGGCAGTCGACTGAAAACTCGGGCCCCAGTGAAACTGTTAAAAGCCCAATACGCCCATCCAAAAGTGCCCCCAAAGGAAGGCTTAGGGTACAACTGAACTCCCCAGGGGAGCCTTTATGCAGCCCCACATGCAACTGGACCGTCCGGGTTCACTCTTTCACCGCAAGCCTAAATATAGCCCTAGCACGCCTGGCAGTCGACTGAAAGCTCGGGCCACAGAAAATGTGTTACGAGCCCCATTCGCCCATCCAAAAGTGCCCCCAAAGGAAGGCTTTGGGTACATCTGAACTCCCCAGGGGAGCCTTTACGCAGCCCCACATGCAACTGGACCCTCCTTGTTCACTGTTTACGAGCAACCCTAAATATACCCCTAGCCACCATGGCAGAAGACTGAAAATTCGGGCTCCAGAAAATGCGTTTCAAGCCCCATTCACCCATCCAGAAGTGCCCCCAAAGGAAGGCTTTGGGTACAAGTGAACTCCCCAGGGGAGCCTTTATGCAGCCCCACATGCAACTGGACCCTCCGGGTTCACTCTTTCACCACAAGCCTAAATATAGCCCTAACACGCCTGGCAGTCGACTGAAAGCTCGGGCCACAGAAAATGTGTTACGAGCCCCATTCGCCCATCCAAAAGTGCCCCCAAAGGAAGGCTTTGGGTACATCTGAACTCCCCAGGGGAGCCTTTACGCAGCCCCACTTGCAACTGGACCCTCCGTGTTCGCTCTTTACAGCAACCCTAAATATAACCCTAGCCAGCATGGCAGAAGACTGAAAACTCGGGCCACAGAAAAAGCGTTTCAGGCCCCATTCACCCGTCCAGAAGTGCCCCCAAAGGAAGGCTTTGGGTACAAGTGAACTCCCCAGGGGAGCCTTTATGCAGGCCCACATGCAACTGGACCCTCCTTGTTCACTGTTTACGAGCAACCCTAAATATACCCCTAGCCACCATGGCAGAAGACTGAAAACTCGGGCTCCAGAAAATGCGTTTCAAGCCCCATTTAGCCATCCAGAAGTGCCCCCAAAGGAAGGCTTTGGGTACAAGTGAACTCCCCAGGGGAGCCTTTATGCAGCCCCACATGCAACTGGACCCTCCGGGTTCACTCTTTCACCGCAAGCCGAAATATAGCCCTCGGCGCAATGGGAGAAGACTGAAAAAGCGGGCCTAACAAAACTCATTGCGATTCCCTTTGGACCATCCCAAAGTGCCCCCAAAGGAAGGCTTTGGGTACAACTGGACTCCCCAGGGGAGCCTTAACGCAGCCCCACATGCAACTGGACCCTCCGTATTCGCTCTTTCACAGCAACCCTAAATATAGCCCTGGCCCGCCTGGCAGTCGACTGAAAACTCGGGCCACAGAAAATGCATTAAAAGCCTAATTCGCCCATCCAAAAGTGCTCCCAGAGGAAGGCTTTGGGTACAACTGAACTCCCCAGGGGAGCCTTTACGCAGCCCCACATGCAACTGGACCCTCCTTGTTCACTGTTTACGAGCTACCCTAAATATACCCCTAGCCACCATGGCAGAAGACTGAAAACTCGGGCTCCAGAAAATGCGTTTCAAGCCCCATTCACCCATCCAGAAGTGCCCCCAAAGGAAGGCTTTGGGTACAAGTGAAGTCCCCAGGGGAGCCTTTATGCAGCCCCACATGCAACTGGACCCTCAGGATTCACTCTTTCACTGCAAGCCTAAATATAGCCCTAGCACACCTGGCAGTCGACTGAAAGCTCGGGCCACAGAAAATGTGTTACGAGCCCCATTCGCCCATCCAGAAGTGCCCCCAAAGGAAGGCTTTAGGTACAACTGAACTCCCCAGGGGAGCCTTTATGCAGCCCCACATGCAACTGGACCCTCCGTATTCGCTCTTTCACCGCAACCCTAAATATAACCCTGGCCCGCATGGCAGACGACTAAAAAATCGGGCCCCAGAAAACGTGCTACAAGCCCCATTCGACCATCCAAAAGTGCCCCCAAAGGAAGGCTTTGGGTACAACTGAACTCCCCAGGGGAGCCTTTATGCAGCCCCACATGCAACTGGACCCTCCGTGTTCGCTCTTTACAGCAACACTAAATATAACCCTATCCAGCATGGTAGAAGACTGAAAACTCGGGCCACAGAAAAAGCGTTTCAAGCCCCTTTCGCCCATCCAGAAGTGCCCCCAAAGGAAGGCTTTGGGTACAACTGAACTCCCCAGGGGAGCCTTTATGCAGCCCCACATGCAACTGGACCCTCCGTATTCGCTCTTTCACCGCAACCCTAAATATAACCCTGGCCCGCATGGCAGACGACTAAAAAATCGGGCCCCAGAAAACGTGCTACAAGCCCCATTCGACCATCCAAAAGTGCCCCCAAAGGAAGGCTTTGGGTACAACTGAACTCCCCAGGGGAGCCTTTATGCAGGCCCATACGCAACTGGACCCCCCGTGTTCGCTGTTTACAAGCAACCCTAAATATAACACTAGCCAGCATGGCAGAAAACTGAAAACTCGGGCCACAGAAAAACTGTTAAAAGCCTAATTCGCCCATCCAAAAGTGCCCCCAGAGGAAGGCTTTGGGTACAACTGAACTCCCCAGGGGAGCCTTTATGCAGCCCCACATGCAACTGGACCCTCCGGGTTCACTCTTTCACAGCAACCCTAAATATAGCCCTGGCCCGCCTGGCAGACGACTGAAAAATCGGGCCCCAGAAAACGTGCTACAAGCCCCATTCAACCATCCAAAAGTGCCACAAAGGAAGGCTTTGGGTACAACTGAACTCCCCAGGGGAGCCTTTATGCAGGCCAATACGCAACTGGACCCCCCGTGTTCGCTGTTTACAAGCAACCCTAAATATAACACTAGCCAGCATGGCAGAAAACTGAAAACTCGGGCCACAGAAAAACTGTTAAAAGCCTAATTCGCCCATTCAAAAGTGCCCCCAGAGGAAGGCTTTGGGTACAAGTGAACTCCCCAGGGGAGCCTTTATGCAGCCCCACATGCAACTGGACCCTCCGGGTTCACTCTTTCACAGCAACCCTAAATATAGCCCTGGCCCGCCTCGCAGTCGACTGAAAACTCGGGCCCCAGAAAATGCGTTAAAAGCCTAATTCGCCCATCCAAAAGTGCCCCCAGAGGAAGGCTTTGGGTACAACTGAACTCCCCAAGGGAGCCTTTACGCAGCCCCACATGCAACTGGACCCTCCTTTTTCACTGTTTACGAGCAACCCTAAATATACCCCTAGCCACCATGGCAGAAGACTGAAAACTCGGGCTCCAGAAAATGCGTTTCAAGCCCCATTCACCCACCCAGAAGTGCCCCCAAATGAAGGCTTTGGGTACAACTGAACTCCCCAGGAGAGCCTTTATGCAGCCCCACATGCAACTGGACCCTCCGGGTTCACTCTTTAACCGCAAGCCTAAATATAGCCCTAGCACGCCTGGCAGTCGACTGAAAGCTCGGGTCACAGAAAATGTGTTAGGAGCCCCATTCGCCCATCCAAAAGTGCCCCCAAAGGAAGGCTTTGGGTACATCTGAACTCCCCAGGGGAGCCTTTACGCAGCCCCACATGCAACTGGACCCTCCGTGTTCGCTCTTTACAGCAACCCTAAATATAACCCTAGCCAGCATGGCAGAAGACTGAAAACTCGGGCTCCAGAAAAAGCGTTTCAAGCCCCTTTCGCCCATCCAGAAGTGCCCCCAAAGGAAGGCTTTGGGTACAAGTGAACTCCCCAGGGGAGCCTTTATGCAGCCCCACATGCAACTGGACCCTCCGTATTCGCTCTTTCACAGCAACCCTAAATATAACCCTGGCCCGCCTGGCAGTCGACTGAAAACTCGGGCCCCAGTGAAACTGTTAAAAGCCCAATACGCCCATCCAAAAGTGCCCCCAAAGGAAGGCTTAGGGTACAACTGAACTCCCCACGGGAGCCTTTATGCAGCCCCACATGCAACTGGACCCTCCGGGTTCACTCTTTCACCGCAAGCCTAAATATAGCCCTATCACGCCTGGCAGTCGACTGAAAGCTCGGGCCACAGAAAATGTGTTACGAGCCCCATTCGCCCATCCAAAAGTGCCCGCAAAGGAAGGCTTTGGGTACATCTGAACTCCCCAGGGGAGCCTTTACGCAGCCCCACATGCAACTGGACCCTCCTTGTTCACTGTTTACGAGCAACCCTAAATATACCCCTAGCCACCATGGCAGAAGACTGAAAACTCGGGCTCCAGAAAATGCGTTTCAAGCCCCATTTACCCAACCAGAAGTGCCCCCAAAGGAAGGCTTTGGGTACAAGTGAACTCCCCAGGGGAGCCTTTATGCAGCCCCACATGCAACTGGACCCTCCGGGTTCACTCTTTCACCGCAAGCCTAAATATAGCCCTCGGCGCAATGGGAGAAGACTGAAAAAGCGGGCCTAAGAAAACGCATTGCGATTCCCCTTGGACCATCCCAAAGTGCCCCCAAAGGAAGGCTGTGGGTACAACTGGACTCCCCAGGGGAGCCTTAACGCAGCCCCACATGCAACTGGACCCTCCGTATTTGCTCTTTCACAGCAACCCTAAATATAGCCCTGGCCCGCCTGGCAGTCGACTGAAAACTCGGGCCACAGAAAATGTGTTACGAGCCCCATTCGCCCATCCAAAAGTGCCCCCAGAAGAAGGCTTTGGGTACAAGTGAACTCCCCAGGGGAGCCTTTACGCAGCCCCACATGCAACTGGACCCTCCGTGTTCACTCTTTCACAGCAACCCTAAATATAGCCCTGGCCCGCCTCGCAGTCGACTGAAAATTCGGGCCCCAGAAAATGCGTTAAAAGCCTAATTCGCCCATCCAAAAGTGCCCCCAGAGGAAGGCTTTGGGTACAACTGAACTCCCCAGGGGAGCCTTTATGCAGCCCCACATGCAACTGGACCCTCCGGGTTCACTCTTTCACCACAAGCCTAAATATAGCCCTAACACGCCTGGCAGTCGACTGAAAGCTCGGGCCACAGAAAATGTGTTACGAGCCCCATTCGCCCATCCAAAAGTGCCCCCAAAGGAAGGCTTTGGGTACATCTGAACTCCCCAGGGGAGCCTTTACGCAGCCCCACTTGCAACTGGACCCTCCGTGTTCGCTCTTTACAGCAACCCTAAATATAACCCTAGCCAGCATGGCAGAAGACTGAAAACTCGGGCCACAGAAAAAGCGTTTCAGGCCCCATTCACCCGTCCAGAAGTGCCCCCAAAGGAAGGCTTTGGGTACAAGTGAACTCCCCAGGGGAGCCTTTATGCAGGCCCACATGCAACTGGACCCTCCTTGTTCACTGTTTACGAGCAACCCTAAATATACCCCTAGCCACCATGGCAGAAGACTGAAAACTCGGGCTCCAGAAAATGCGTTTCAAGCCCCATTTAGCCATCCAGAAGTGCCCCCAAAGGAAGGCTTTGGGTACAAGTGAACTCCCCAGGGGAGCCTTTATGCAGCCCCACATGCAACTGGACCCTCCGGGTTCACTCTTTCACCGCAAGCCGAAATATAGCCCTCGGCGCAATGGGAGAAGACTGAAAAAGCGGGCCTAACAAAACTCATTGCGATTCCCTTTGGACCATCCCAAAGTGCCCCCAAAGGAAGGCTTTGGGTACAACTGGACTCCCCAGGGGAGCCTTAACGCAGCCCCACATGCAACTGGACCCTCCGTATTCGCTCTTTCACAGCAACCCTAAATATAGCCCTGGCCCGCCTGGCAGTCGACTGAAAACTCGGGCCACAGAAAATGCATTAAAAGCCTAATTCGCCCATCCAAAAGTGCTCCCAGAGGAAGGCTTTGGGTACAACTGAACTCCCCAGGGGAGCCTTTACGCAGCCCCACATGCAACTGGACCCTCCTTGTTCACTGTTTACGAGCTACCCTAAATATACCCCTAGCCACCATGGCAGAAGACTGAAAACTCGGGCTCCAGAAAATGCGTTTCAAGCCCCATTCACCCATCCAGAAGTGCCCCCAAAGGAAGGCTTTGGGTACAAGTGAAGTCCCCAGGGGAGCCTTTATGCAGCCCCACATGCAACTGGACCCTCAGGATTCACTCTTTCACTGCAAGCCTAAATATAGCCCTAGCACACCTGGCAGTCGACTGAAAGCTCGGGCCACAGAAAATGTGTTACGAGCCCCATTCGCCCATCCAGAAGTGCCCCCAAAGGAAGGCTTTAGGTACAACTGAACTCCCCAGGGGAGCCTTTATGCAGCCCCACATGCAACTGGACCCTCCGTATTCGCTCTTTCACCGCAACCCTAAATATAACCCTGGCCCGCATGGCAGACGACTAAAAAATCGGGCCCCAGAAAACGTGCTACAAGCCCCATTCGACCATCCAAAAGTGCCCCCAAAGGAAGGCTTTGGGTACAACTGAACTCCCCAGGGGAGCCTTTATGCAGCCCCACATGCAACTGGACCCTCCGTGTTCGCTCTTTACAGCAACACTAAATATAACCCTATCCAGCATGGTAGAAGACTGAAAACTCGGGCCACAGAAAAAGCGTTTCAAGCCCCTTTCGCCCATCCAGAAGTGCCCCCAAAGGAAGGCTTTGGGTACAACTGAACTCCCCAGGGGAGCCTTTATGCAGCCCCACATGCAACTGGACCCTCCGTATTCGCTCTTTCACCGCAACCCTAAATATAACCCTGGCCCGCATGGCAGACGACTAAAAAATCGGGCCCCAGAAAACGTGCTACAAGCCCCATTCGACCATCCAAAAGTGCCCCCAAAGGAAGGCTTTGGGTACAACTGAACTCCCCAGGGGAGCCTTTATGCAGGCCCATACGCAACTGGACCCCCCGTGTTCGCTGTTTACAAGCAACCCTAAATATAACACTAGCCAGCATGGCAGAAAACTGAAAACTCGGGCCACAGAAAAACTGTTAAAAGCCTAATTCGCCCATCCAAAAGTGCCCCCAGAGGAAGGCTTTGGGTACAACTGAACTCCCCAGGGGAGCCTTTATGCAGCCCCACATGCAACTGGACCCTCCGGGTTCACTCTTTCACAGCAACCCTAAATATAGCCCTGGCCCGCCTGGCAGACGACTGAAAAATCGGGCCCCAGAAAACGTGCTACAAGCCCCATTCAACCATCCAAAAGTGCCACAAAGGAAGGCTTTGGGTACAACTGAACTCCCCAGGGGAGCCTTTATGCAGGCCAATACGCAACTGGACCCCCCGTGTTCGCTGTTTACAAGCAACCCTAAATATAACACTAGCCAGCATGGCAGAAAACTGAAAACTCGGGCCACAGAAAAACTGTTAAAAGCCTAATTCGCCCATTCAAAAGTGCCCCCAGAGGAAGGCTTTGGGTACAAGTGAACTCCCCAGGGGAGCCTTTATGCAGCCCCACATGCAACTGGACCCTCCGGGTTCACTCTTTCACAGCAACCCTAAATATAGCCCTGGCCCGCCTCGCAGTCGACTGAAAACTCGGGCCCCAGAAAATGCGTTAAAAGCCTAATTCGCCCATCCAAAAGTGCCCCCAGAGGAAGGCTTTGGGTACAACTGAACTCCCCAAGGGAGCCTTTACGCAGCCCCACATGCAACTGGACCCTCCTTTTTCACTGTTTACGAGCAACCCTAAATATACCCCTAGCCACCATGGCAGAAGACTGAAAACTCGGGCTCCAGAAAATGCGTTTCAAGCCCCATTCACCCACCCAGAAGTGCCCCCAAATGAAGGCTTTGGGTACAACTGAACTCCCCAGGAGAGCCTTTATGCAGCCCCACATGCAACTGGACCCTCCGGGTTCACTCTTTAACCGCAAGCCTAAATATAGCCCTAGCACGCCTGGCAGTCGACTGAAAGCTCGGGTCACAGAAAATGTGTTAGGAGCCCCATTCGCCCATCCAAAAGTGCCCCCAAAGGAAGGCTTTGGGTACATCTGAACTCCCCAGGGGAGCCTTTACGCAGCCCCACATGCAACTGGACCCTCCGTGTTCGCTCTTTACAGCAACCCTAAATATAACCCTAGCCAGCATGGCAGAAGACTGAAAACTCGGGCTCCAGAAAAAGCGTTTCAAGCCCCTTTCGCCCATCCAGAAGTGCCCCCAAAGGAAGGCTTTGGGTACAAGTGAACTCCCCAGGGGAGCCTTTATGCAGCCCCACATGCAACTGGACCCTCCGTATTCGCTCTTTCACAGCAACCCTAAATATAACCCTGGCCCGCCTGGCAGTCGACTGAAAACTAGGGCCCCAGTGAAACTGTTAAAAGCCCAATACGCCCATCCAAAAGTGCCCCCAAAGGAAGGCTTAGGGTACAACTGAACTCCCCACGGGAGCCTTTATGCAGCCCCACATGCAACTGGACCCTCCGGGTTCACTCTTTCACCGCAAGCCTAAATATAGCCCTATCACGCCTGGCAGTCGACTGAAAGCTCGGGCCACAGAAAATGTGTTACGAGCCCCATTCGCCCATCCAAAAGTGCCCGCAAAGGAAGGCTTTGGGTACATCTGAACTCCCCAGGGGAGCCTTTACGCAGCCCCACATGCAACTGGACCCTCCTTGTTCACTGTTTACGAGCAACCCTAAATATACCCCTAGCCACCATGGCAGAAGACTGAAAACTCGGGCTCCAGAAAATGCGTTTCAAGCCCCATTTACCCAACCAGAAGTGCCCCCAAAGGAAGGCTTTGGGTACAAGTGAACTCCCCAGGGGAGCCTTTATGCAGCCCCACATGCAACTGGACCCTCCGGGTTCACTCTTTCACCGCAAGCCTAAATATAGCCCTCGGCGCAATGGGAGAAGACTGAAAAAGCGGGCCTAAGAAAACGCATTGCGATTCCCCTTGGACCATCCCAAAGTGCCCCCAAAGGAAGGCTGTGGGTACAACTGGACTCCCCAGGGGAGCCTTAACGCAGCCCCACATGCAACTGGACCCTCCGTATTTGCTCTTTCACAGCAACCCTAAATATAGCCCTGGCCCGCCTGGCAGTCGACTGAAAACTCGGGCCACAGAAAATGTGTTACGAGCCCCATTCGCCCATCCAAAAGTGCCCCCAGAAGAAGGCTTTGGGTACAAGTGAACTCCCCAGGGGAGCCTTTACGCAGCCCCACATGCAACTGGACCCTCCGTGTTCGCTCTTTACAGCAACCCTAAATATAACCCTAGCCAGCAAGGCAGAAGACTGAAAACGGGCTCCAGAAAATGCGTTTCAAACCCCAATTACCCATCCAGAAGTGCCCCCAAAGGAAGGCTTTGGGTACAAGTGAACTCCCCAGGGGAGCCTTTATGCAGCCCCACATGCAACTGGACCCTCCGGGTTCACTCTTTCACCGCAAGCCTAAATATAGCCCTCGGCGCAATGGGAGAAGACTGAAAAAGCGGGCCTAAGAAAACGCATTGCGATTCCCCTTGTACCATCCCAAAGTGCCCCCAAAGGAAGGGTTTGGGTACAACTGGACTCCCCAGGGGAGCCTTAACGCAGCTCCACATGCAACTGGACCCTTTGTATTCGCTCTTTCACAGCAACCCTAAATATAGCCCTGGCCCGCCTGGCAGTCGATTGAAAACTCGGGCCCCAGAAAATGCATTAAAAGCCTAATTCGCCCATCCAAAAGTGCTCCCAGAGGAAGGCTTTGGGTACAAGTGAACTCCCCAGGGGAGCCTTTACGCAGCCCCACATGCAACTGGACCCTCCTTGTTCACTGTTTACGAGCAACCCTAAATATACCCCTAGCCACCATGGCAGAAGACTGAAAACTCGGGCTCCAGAAAATGCATTTCAAGCCCCATTCACCCATCCAGAAGTGCCCCCAAAGGAAGGCTTTGGGTACAAGTGAAGTCCCCAGGGGAGCCTTTATGCAGCCCCACATGCAACTGGACCCTCAGGATTCACTCTTTCACTGCAAGCCTAAATATAGCCCTAGCACACCTGGCAGTCGACTGAAAGCTCGGGCCACAGAAAATGTGTTACGAGCCCCATTCGCCCATCCAGAAGTGCCCCCAAAGGAAGGCTTTAGGTACAACTGAACTCCCCAGGGGAGCCTTTATGCAGCCCCACATGCAACTGGACCCTCCGTATTCGCTCTTTCACCGCAACCCTAAATATAACCCTGGCCCGCATGGCAGACGACTAAAAAATCGGGCCCCAGAAAACGTGCTACAAGCCCCATTCGACCATCCAAAAGTGCCCCCAAAGGAAGGCTTTGGGTACAACTGAACTCCCCAGGGGAGCCTTTATGCAGCCCCACATGCAACTGGACCCTCCGTGTTCGCTCTTTACAGCAACACTAAATATAACCCTATCCAGCATGGTAGAAGACTGAAAACTCGGGCCACAGAAAAAGCGTTTCAAGCCCCTTTCGCCCATCCAGAAGTGCCCCCAAAGGAAGGCTTTGGGTACAACTGAACTCCCCAGGGGAGCCTTTATGCAGCCCCACATGCAACTGGACCCTCCGTATTCGCTCTTTCACCGCAACCCTAAATATAACCCTGGCCCGCATGGCAGACGACTAAAAAATTGGGCCCCAGAAAACGTGCTACAAGCCCCATTCGACCATCCAAAAGTGCCCCCAAAGGAAGGCTTTGGGTACAACTGAACTCCCCAGGGGAGCCTTTATGCAGGCCCATACGCAACTGGACCCCCCGTGTTCGCTGTTTACAAGCAACCCTAAATATAACACTAGCCAGCATGGCAGAAAACTGAAAACTCGGGCCACAGAAAAACTGTTAAAAGCCCAATACGCCCATCCAAAAGTGCCCCCAGAGGAAGGCTTTGGGTACAACTGAACTCCCCAGGGGAGCCTTTATGCAGCCTTACATGCAACTGGACCCTCCGGGTTCACTCTTTCACAGCAACCCTAAATATAGCCCTGGCCCGCCTGGCAGACGACTGAAAAATCGGGCCCCAGAAAACGTGCTACAAGCCCCATTCAACCATCCAAAAGTGCCACAAAGGAAGGCTTTGGGTACAACTGAACTCCCCAGGGGAGCCTTTATGCAGGCCAATACGCAACTGGACCCCCCGTGTTCGCTGTTTACAAGCAACCCTAAATATAACACTAGCCACCATGGCAGAAAACTGAAAACTCGGGCCACAGAAAAACTGTTAAAAGCCTAATTCGCCCATTCAAAAGTGCCCCCAGAGGAAGGCTTTGGGTACAAGTGAACTCCCCAGGGGAGCCTTTATGCAGCCCCACATGCAACTGGACCCTCCGGGTTCACTCTTTCACAGCAACCCTAAATATATCCCTGGCCCGCCTGGCAGTCGACTGAAAACTCGGGCCCCAGAAAATGCGTTAAAAGCCTAATTTGCCCATCCAAAAGTGCCCCCAGAGGAAGGCTTTGGGTACAACTGGACTCCCCAGGGGAGCCTTAACGCAGCCCCACATGCAACTGGACCCTCCTTGTTCACTGTTTACGAGCAACCCTAAATATACCCCTAGCCACCATGGCAGAAAACTGAAAACTCGGGCCACAGAAAATGCGTTTCAAGCCCCATTCACCCATCCAGAAGTGCCCCCAAAGGAAGGCTTTGGGTACAACTGAACTCCCGAGGGGAGCCTTTATGCAGCCCCACATGCAACTGGACCCTCAGGGTTCACTCTTTCACCACAAGTCTAAATATATCCCTAGCACGCCTGGCAGTCGACTGAAATCTCGGGCCACAGGAAAAGTGTTACGAGCCCCATTCGACCATCCAAAAGTGCCCCCAAAGGAAGGCTTTGGGTACAACTGAACTCCCCAGGGGAGCCTTTATGCAGGCCCATACGCAACTGGACCCCCCGTGTTCGCTGTTTACTAGCAACCCTAAATATAACACTAGCCACCATGGCAGAAAACTGAAAACTCGGGCCACAGAAAAAATGTTAAAAGCCTTATTCGCCCATCCAAAAGTGCCCCCAGAGGAAGGCTTTGGGTACAACTGGACTCCCCAGGGGAGCCTTTATGCAGCCCCATATGCAACTGGACCCTCCGTATTCGCTCTTTCACAGCAACCCTAAATATAACCCTGGCCCGCATGGCAGACGACTGAAAAATCGGGCCCCAGAAAACGTGCTACAAGCCCCATTCGACCATCCAAAAGTGCCCACAAAGGAAGGCTTTGGGTACAACTGAACTCCCCAGGGGAGCCTTTATGCAGGCCCATACGCAACTGGACCCCCCGTGTTCGCTGTTTACAAGCAACCCTAAATATAACACTAGCCAGCATGGCAGAAAACTGAAAACTCGGGCCACAGAAAAAGCGTTTCAAGCCCCTTTCGCCCATCCAGAAGTGCCCCCAAAGGAAGGCTTTGGGTACAAGTGAACTCCCCAGGGGAGCCTTTATGCAGCCCCACATGCAACTGGACCCTCCTTGTTCACTGTTTACGAGCAACCCTAAATATAGCCCTAGCCACCATGGCAGAAGACTGAAAACTAGGGCTCCAGAAAATGCGTTTCAAGCCCCATTCACCCATCCAGAAGTGCCCCCAAAGGAAGGCTTTGGGTACAACTGAACTCCCCAGGGGAGCCTTTACGCAGCCCCACATGCAACTGGACCCTCCGGGTTCACTCTTTCACCGCAAGCCTAAATATAGCCCTCGGCGCAATGGGAGAAGATTGAAAATGCGGGCCTCAGAAAACGCATTGCGATTCCCCTTGGACCATCCCAACGTGCCCCCAAAGGAAGGCTTTGGGTACAACTGGACTCACCAGGGGAGCCTTAACGCAGCCCCACATGCAACTGGACCCTCCTTGTTCACTGTTTACGAGCAACCCTAAATATAACCCTAGCCAGCATGGCAGAAAACTGAAAACTCGGGCCATAGAAAAACTGTTAAAAGCCAAATTCGCCCATCCAAAAGTGCCCCCAGAGGAAGGCTTTGGGTACAAGTGAACTCCCCAGGGGAGCCTTTATGCAGCCCCACATGCAACTGGACCCTCCGGGTTCACTCTTTCACAGCAACCCTAAATATAGCCCTGGCCCGCCTGGCAGTCGACTGAAAACTCGGGCCCCAGAAAATGCTTTAAAAGCCTAATTCGCCCATCCAAAAGTGCCCCCAGAGGAAGGCTTTGGGTACAACTGAACACCCCAGGGGAGCCTTTACGCAGCCCCACATGCAACTGGACCCTCCGTGTTCGCTGTTTACAAGCAACCCTAAATATTACACTAGCCAGCATGGCAGAAAACAGAAAACTCGGGCCACAGAAAAAGTGTTTCAAGCCCCATTCACCCATCCAGAAGTGCCCCCAAAGGAAGGCTTTGGGTACAAGTGAACTCCCCAGGGGAGCCTTTATGCAGCCCCACATGCAACTGGACCCTCTGTATTCGCTCTTTCACAGCAACCCTAAATATAGCCCTAGCCCGCCTGGCAGTCGACTGAAAACTCGGGCCCAAGAAAAACTGTTAAAAGCCTAATTCGCCCATCCAGAAGTGCCCCCAAAGGAAGGCTTTGGGTACAAGTGAACTCCCCAGGGGAGCCTTTATGCAGCCCCACATGCAAATGGACCCTCCGGGTTCACTCTTTCACAGCAACCCTAAATATAGCCCTGGCCAGCCTGGCAGTCGACTGAAAACTCGGGCCCCAGAAAATGCATTAAAAGCCTAACTCGCCCATCCAAAAGTGCCCCAAAAGGAAGGCTTTGGGTACATCTGAACTCCCCAGGGGAGCCTTTACGCAGCCCCACATGAAACTGGACCCTCAGTGTTCGCTCTTTACAGCAACCCTAAATATAACCCTAGCCACCATGGCAGAAGACTGAAAACTAGGGCCACAGAAAAAGCGTTTCAAGCCCCATTTACCCATCCAGAAGTGCCCCCAAAGGAAGGCTTTGGGTACAACTGGACTCCCCAGGGGAGACTTAACACAGCCCCACATGCAACTGGACCCTCCGTATTCGCTCTTTCACAGCAACCCTAAATATAGCCCTGGCCCGCCTGGCAGTCGACTGAAAACTCGGGCCCCAGAAAATCTGTTAAAAGCCTAATTCGCCCATACAAAAGTGCCCCCAGAGGAAGGCTTTGGGTACAACTGAACTCCCCAGGGGAGCCTTTATGCAGCCCCACATGCAACTGGACCCTCCTTGTTCACTGTTTAAGAGCAACCCTAAACATACCCCTAGCAGCATGGCAGAAGACTGAAAACTCGGGCCACAGAAAAAGCGTTTCAAGCCCCTTTTGCCCTTCCAAAAGTGCCCCCAAAGGAAGGCTTTGGGTACAACTGAACTCCCCAGGGGAGCCTTTATGCAGCCCCACATGCAACTGGACCCTCCTTGTTCACTGTTTAAGAGCAACCCTAAACATACCCCTAGCCAGCATGGCAGAAGACTGAAAACTCGGGCCACAGAAAAAAACGTTTCAAGCCCCATTCACCCATCCAGAAGTGCCCCCAAACGGAAGGCTTTGGGTACAAGTGAACTCCCCAGGGGAGCCTTTATGCAGCCCCACATGCAACTGGACCCTCCGGGTTCACTCTTTCACCGCAAGCCTAAATATAGCCCTCGGCGCAATGGGAGAAGACTGAAAACTCGGGCTCCAGAAAAAGGGTTTCAAGCCCCATTCACTAATCCAGAAGTGCCCCAAAGGAAGGCTTTGGGTACAAGTGAACTCCCCAGGGGAGCCTTTATGCAGCCCCACATGCAACTGGACCCTCCGTATTCGCTCTTTCACAGCAACCCTAAATATATCCCTGGCCTGCCTGGCAGTCGACTGAAAATTCGGGCCCCAGAAAAACTGTTAAAAGCCTAATTCGCCCATCCAAAAGTGCCCCCAAACGAAGGCTTTGGGTACAAGTGAACTCCCCAGGGGAGCCTTTACGCAGCCCCACATGCAACTGGACCCTCCTTGTTCACTGTTTACGAGCAACCCTAAATATACCCCTAGCCACCATGGCAGAAGACTGAAAACTCGGGCTCCAGAAAATGCGTTTCAAGCCCCATTCACCCATCCAGAAGTGCCCCCAAAGGAAGGCTTTGGGTACAAGTGAACTCCCCAGGGGAGCCTTTATGCAGCCCCACATGCAACTGGACCCTCCGGGTTCACTCTTTCACCGCAAGCCTAAATATAGCCCTCGGCGCAATGGGAGAAGACTGAAAAACGGGCCTAAGAAAACGCATTACGATTCCCCTTGGACCATCCCAAAGTGCCCCCAAAGGAAGGCTTTGGGTACAACTGGACTCCCCAGGGGAGCCTTAACGCAGCCCCACATGCAACTGGACCCTTTGTATACGCTCTTTCACAGCAACCCTAAATATAGCCCTTGCCCGCCAGGCAGTCGACTGAAAACTCGGGCCCCAGAAAATGCATTAAAAGCCTAATTCGCCCATCCAAAAGGGCCCCCAGAGGAAGGCTTTGGGTACAAGTGAACTCCCCAGGGGAGCCTTTACGCAGCCCCACATGCAACTGGACCCTCCTTGTTCACTGTTTACGAGCAACCCTAAATATACCCCTAGCCATCTTGGCAGAAGACTGAAAACTCGGGCTCCAGAAAATGCGTTTCAAGCCCCATTCACCCATCCAGAAGTGCCCCCAAAGGAAGGCTTAGGGTACAACTGAACTCGTCAGGGGAGCCTTTATGCAGCCCCACATGCAACTGGACCCTCCGGGTTCACTCTTTCACCGCAAGCCTAAATATAGCCCTAGCCCGCCTGGCAGTCGACTGAAAGCTCGGGCCACAGAAAATGTGTTACGAGCCCCATTCGCCCATCCAAAAGTGCCCCCAAAGGAAGGCTTTGGGTACATCTGAACTCCCCAGGGGAACCTTAACGCAGCCCCACATGCAACTGGACCCTCCGTGTTCTCTCTTTACAGCAACCCTAAATATAACCCTAGCCAGCATGGCAGAAGACTGAAAGCTCGGGCCACAGAAAAAGCGTTTCAAGCTCCTTTCGCCCATCCAGAAGTGCCCCCAAAGGAAGGCTTTGGGTACAAGTGAACTCCCCAGGGGAGCCTTTATGCAGCCCCACATGCAACTGGACCCTCCTTGTTCAATGTTTACGAGCAACCCTAAATATACCCCTAGCCACCATGGCAGAAGACTGAAAACTCGGGCTCCAGAAAATGCGTTTCAAGCCCCATTCACCCATCCAGAAGTGCCCCCAAAGGAAGGCTTTGGGTACAAGTGAACTCCCCAGGGGAGCCTTTATGCAGCCCCACATGCAACTGGACCCTCCGTGTTCGCTCTTTACAGCAACCCTAATTATAACCCTAGCCAGCATGGCAGAAGACTGAAATCTCGGGCCACAGAAAAAGGGTTTCAAGAACCTTTCGCCCATCCAGAAGTGCCCCCAAAGGAAGGCTTTGGGTACAAGTGAACTCCCCAGGGGAGCCTTTATGCAGCCCCACATGCAACTGGACCCTCCGGGTTCGCTCTTTCACAGCAACCCTAAATATATCCCTGGCCCGCATGGCAGACGACTGAAAAATCGGGCCCCAGAAAACGTGCTACAAGCCCCATTCGCCCATCCAGAAGTGCCCCCAAAGGAAGGCTTTGGGTACAACTGAACTCCCCAGGGGAGCCTTTATGCAGCCCCACATGCAACTGGACCCTCCTTGTTCACTGTTTATGAGCAACCCTAAATATACCCCTAGCCAGCATGGCAGAAGACTGAAAACTCGGGCTCCAGAAAATGCGTTTCAAGCCCCATTCACCCATCCAGAAGTGTCCCCAAAGGAAGGCTTTAGGTACAACTGAACTCCCCAGGGGAGCCTTTATGCAGCCCCACATGCAACTGGACCCTCCGGGTTCACTCTTTCACCGCAAGCCTAAATATATCCCTCGGCGCAATGGGAGAAGACTGAAAAACGGACCTAAGAAAACGCATTGCGATTCCCCTTGGACCATCCCAAAGTGCCCCCAAAGGAAGGCTTTGGGTACAACTGGACTCCCCAGGGGAGCCTTAACGCAGCCCCACATGCAACTGGACCCTTTGTATACGCTCTTTCAAAGCAACCCTAAATATAGCCCTGGCCCGCCAGGCAGTCGACTGAAAACTCGGGCCCCAGAAAATGCATTAAAAGCCTAATTCGCCCATCCAAAAGTGCCCCCAGAGGAAGGCTTTGGGTACAAGTGAACTCCCCAGGGGAGCCTTTACGCAGCCCCACATGCAACTGGACCCTTTGTATACGCTCTTTCAAAGCAACCCTAAATATATCCCTGGCCCGCCTGGCAGTCGACTGAAAACTCGGGCCCCAGAAAATGCGTTTCAAGCCCCTTTCGCCCATCCAGAAGTGCCCCTAAAGGAAGGCTTTGGGTACAAGTGAACTCCCCAGGGGAGCCTTTATGCAGCCCCACATGCAACTGGACCCTCCGGGTTCAGTCCTTCACCGCAAGCCTAAATATAGCCCTCGGCGCAATGGGAGAAGACTGAAAAACGGGCCTAAGATAACGCATTGCGATTCCCCTTTGACCATCCCAAAGTGCACCCAAAGGAAGGCTTTGGGTACAACTGGACTCCCCAGGGGAGCTTTAACGCAGCCCCACATGCAACTGGACCCTCCGTATTTGCTCTTTCACAGCAACCCTATATATAGCCCTAGCACGCCTGGCAGTCGACTGAAAACTCGGGCCCCAGAAAATGCATTAAAAGCCTAATTCGCCCATCCAAAAGTGCCCCCAGAGGAAGGCTTTGGGTACAAGTGAACTCCCCAGGGGAGCCTTTACGCAGCCCCACATGCAACTGGACCCTCCTTGTTCACTGTTTACGAGCAACCCTAAATATACCCCTAGCCAGCATGGCAGAAGACTGAAAACTCGGGCCACAGAAAAAGCGTTTCAAGCTCCTTTCGCCCATCCAGAAGTGCCCCCAAAGGAAGGCTTTGGGTACAACTGGACTCCCCAGGGGAGCCTTTACGCAGCCCCACATGCAACTGGACCCTCCTTGTTCACTGTTTACGAGCAACCCTAAATATACCCCTAGCCACCATGGCAGAAGACTGAAAACTCGGGCTCCAGAAAATGCGTTTCAAATCCCATTCACCCATCCAGAAGTGCCCCCAGAGGAAGGCTTTGGGTACAACTGAACTCCCCAGGGGAGCCTTTATGCAGCCCCACATGCAACTGGACCCTCCGGGTTCACTCTTTCACCGCAAGCCTAAATATAGCCCTCGGCGCAATGGGAGAAGACTGAAAAAGGGGGCCTCAGAAAACGCATTGCGATTCCCCTTGGACCATCCAAAATAGACCCCAAAGGAAGGCTTTGGGTACAACTGGACTCCCCAGGGGAGCCTTTATGCAGCCCCACATGCAACTGGACCCTCCGTATTCGCTCTTTCACAGCAACCCTAAATATAGCCCTGGCCCGCCTGGCAGTCGACTGAAAACTCGGGCCCCAGAAAAACTGTTAAAAGCCTAATTCGCCCATCCAAAAGTGCCCCCAGAGGAAGGCTTTGGGTACAAGTGAACTCCCCAGGGGAGCCTTTACGCAGCCCCACATGCAACTGGACCGTCCGGGTTCACTCTTTCACCGCAAGCGTAAATATAGCCCTAGCACGCCTGGCAGTCGACTGAAAGCTCGGGCCACAGAAAATGTGTTACGAGCCCCATTCGCCCATCCAAAAGTGCCCCCAAAGGAAGGCTTTGGGTACATCTGAACTCCCCAGGGGAGCCTTTACACAGCCCCACATGCAACTGGACCCTCCGGGTTCGCTCTTTACAGCAACCCTAAATATAACCCTAGCCAGCATGGCAGAAGACTGAAAACTCGGGCCACAGAAAAAGCGTATCAAGCCCCTTTCGCCCATCCAGAAGTGCCCCCAAAGGAAGGCTTTGGGTACAAGTGAACTCCCCAGGGGAGCCTTTATGCAGCCCCACATGCAACTGGACCCTCCTTGTTCACTGTTTACGAGCAACCCTAAATATACCCCTAGCCACCATGGCAGAAGACTGAAAACTCGGGCCACAGAAAAAGCGTTTCAAGCCCCATTTAGCCATCCAGAAGTGCCCCCAAAGGAAGGCTTTGGGTACAACTGAACTCCCCAGGGGAGCCTTTATGCAGCCCCACATGCAACTGGACCCTCCGGGTTCACTCTTTCACAGCAACCCTAAATATAGCCCTGGCCCGCCTGGCAGTCGACTGAAAACTCGGGCCCCAGAAAATGCGTTAAACGCCTAATTCGCCCATCCAAAAGTGCCCCCAGAGGAAGGCTTTGGGTACAACTGAACTCCCCAGGGGAGCCTTAACGCAGCCCCACATGCAACTGGACCCTCCTTGTTCACTGTTTAAGAGCAACCCTAAATATAACCCTAGCCACCATGGCAGAAGACTGAAAACTCGGGCTCCAGAAAATATGTTTCAAGCCCCATTCACCCATCCAGAAGTGCCCCCAAAGGAAGGCTTTGGGTACAAGTGAACTCCCCAGGGGAGCCTTTATGCAGCCCCACATGCAACTGGACCCTCCGGGTTCACTCTTTCACAGCAAGCCTAAATATAGCCCTAGCACGCCTGGCAGTCGACTGAAAGCTCGGGCCACAGAAAATGTGTTACAAACCCGATTCGCCCATCCAAAAGTGCCCCCAAAGGAAGGCTTTGGGTACATCTGAACTCCCCAGGGGAGCCTTTACGCAGCCCCACATGCAACTGGACCCTCAGTGTTCGCTCTTTACAGCAACCCTAAATATAACCCTAGCCAGCATGGCAGAAGACTGAAAACTCGGGCCACAGAAAAAGCGTTTCAAGCCCCATTCACCCATCCAGAAGTGCCCCCAAATGAAGGCTTTGGGTACAAGTGAACTCCCCACGGGAGCCTTTATGCAGCCCCACATGCAACTGGACCCTCCGGGTTCACTCTTTCACCGCAAGCCTAAATATATATCCCTCGGCGCAATGGGAGAAGACTGAAAAACGGGCCTAAGAAAACACATTGCGATTCCCCTTGGACCATCCCAAAGTGCCCCTAAAGGAAGGCTTTGGGTACAACTGGACTCCCCAGGGGAGCCTTTATGCAGCCCCACATGCAACTGGACCCTCCGTATTCGCTCTTTCACAGCAACACTAAATATAGCCCTGGCCGGCCTGGAAGTCGACTGAAAACTCGGGCCCCAGAAAATGCATTAAAAGCCTAATTCGCCCATCCAAAAGTGCCCCCAGAGGAAGGCTTTGGGTACAACTGAACTCCCCAGGGGAGCCTTTATGCAGCCCCACATGCAACTGGACCCTCCGGGTTCACTCTGTCACCGCAAGCCTAAATATAGCCCTAGCACGCCTGGCAGTCGACTGAAAGCTCGGGCCACAGAAAATGTGTTACGAGCCCCATTCGCCCATCCAAAAGTGCCCCCAAAGGAAGGCTTTGGGTACATCTGAACTCCCCAGGGGAGGCTTTACACAGCCCCACATGCAACTGGACCCTCCGGGTTCGCTCTTTACAGCAACCCAAAATATAACCCTAGCCAGCATGGCAGACGACTGAAAACTCGGGCCACAGAAAAAGCGTTTCAAGCCCCTTTCGCCCATCCAGAAGTGCCCCCAAAGGAAGGCTTTGGGTACAAGTGAACGCCCCAGGGGAGCCTTTACGCAGCCCCACATGCAACTGGACCCTCCTTGTTCACTGTTTACGAGCAACCCTAAATATACCCCTAGCCACCATGGCAGAAGACTGAAAACTCGGGCCACAGAAAAAGAGTTTCAAGCCCCATTCACCCATCCAGAAGTGCCCCCAAAGGAAGGCTTTGGGTACAAGTGAACTCCCCAGGGGAGCCTTTATGCAGCCCCACATGCAACTGGACCCTCCGGGTTCACTCTTTCACCGCAAGCCTAAATATAGCCCTCGGCGCAATGGGAGAAGACTGAAAAAGCGGGCCTAAGAAAACGCATTGCGATTCCCCTTGGACCATCCCAAAGTGCCCCCAAAGGAAGGCTTTGGGTACAACTGGACTCCCCAGGGGAGCCTTAACGCAGCCCCACATGCAACTGGACCCTCCGTATTCACTCTTTCACAGCAACCCTAAATATAGCCCTGGCCCGCCTGGCAGTCGACTGAAAACTCGGGCCCCAGAAAATGCGTTAAACGCCTAATTCGCCCATCCAAAAGTGCCCCCAGAGGAAGGCTTTGGGTACAACTGAACTCCCCAGGGGAGCCTTAACGCAGCCCCACATGCAACTGGACCCTCCTTGTTCACTGTTTAAGAGCAACCCTAAATATAACCCTAGCCACCATGGCAGAAGACTGAAAACTCGGGCTCCAGAAAATATGTTTCAAGCCCCATTCACCCATCCAGAAGTGCCCCCAAAGGAAGGCTTTGGGTACAAGTGAACTCCACAGGGGAGCCTTTATGCAGCCCCACATGCAACTGGACCCTCCGGGTTCACTCTTTCACAGCAAGCCTAAATATAGCCCTAGCACGCCTGGCAGTCGACTGAAAGCTCGGGCCACAGAAAATGTGTTACAAACCCGATTCGCCCATCCAAAAGTGCCCCCAAAGGAAGGCTTTGGGTACATCTGAACTCCCCAGGGGAGCCTTTACGCAGCCCCACATGCAACTGGACCCTCAGTGTTCGCTCTTTACAGCAACCCTAAATATAACCCTAGCCAGCATGGCAGAAGACTGAAAACTCGGGCCACAGAAAAAGCGTTTCAAGCCCCATTCACCCATCCAGAAGTGCCCCCAAATGAAGGCTTTGGGTACAAGTGAACTCCCCACGGGAGCCTTTATGCAGCCCCACATGCAACTGGACCCTCCGGGTTCACTCTTTCACCGCAAGCCTAAATATATATCCCTCGGCGCAATGGGAGAAGACTGAAAAACGGGCCTAAGAAAACACATTGCGATTCCCCTTGGACCATCCCAAAGTGCCCCTAAAGGAAGGCTTTGGGTACAACTGGACTCCCCAGGGGAGCCTTTATGCAGCCCCACATGCAACTGGACCCTCCGTATTCGCTCTTTCACAGCAACACTAAATATAGCCCTGGCCGGCCTGGCAGTCGACTGAAAACTCGGGCCCCAGAAAATGCATTAAAAGCCTAATTCGCCCATCCAAAAGTGCCCCCAGAGGAAGGCTTTGGGTACAACTGAACTCCCCAGGGGAGCCTTTATGCAGCCCCACATGCAACTGGACCCTCCGGGTTCACTCTGTCACCGCAAGCCTAAATATAGCCCTAGCACGCCTGGCAGTCGACTGAAAGCTCGGGCCACAGAAAATGTGTTACGAGCCCCATTCGCCCATCCAAAAGTGCCCCCAAAGGAAGGCTTTGGGTACATCTGAACTCCCCAGGGGAGGCTTTACACAGCCCCACATGCAACTGGACCCTCCGGGTTCGCTCTTTACAGCAACCCTAAATATAACCCTAGCCAGCATGGCAGAAGACTGAAAACTCGGGCCACAGAAAAAGCGTTTCAAGCCCCTTTCGCCCATCCAGAAGTGCCCCCAAAGGAAGGCTTTGGGTACAAGTGAACGCCCCAGGGGAGCCTTTACGCAGCCCCACATGCAACTGGACCCTCCTTGTTCACTGTTTACGAGCAACCCTAAATATACCCCTAGCCACCATGGCAGAAGACTGAAAACTCGGGCCACAGAAAAAGAGTTTCAAGCCCCATTCACCCATCCAGAAGTGCCCCCAAAGGAAGGCTTTGGGTACAAGTGAACTCCCCAGGGGAGCCTTTATGCAGCCCCACATGCAACTGGACCCTCCGGGTTCACTCTTTCACCGCAAGCCTAAATATAGCCCTCGGCGCAATGGGAGAAGACTGAAAAAGCGGGCCTAAGAAAACGCATTGCGATTCCCCTTGGACCATCCCAAAGTGCCCCCAAAGGAAGGCTTTGGGTACAACTGGACTCCCCAGGGGAGCCTTAACGCAGCCCCACATACAACTGGACCCTCCGTATTCGCTCTTTCACAGCAACCCTAAATATAGCCCTGGCCCGCCTGGCAGTCGACTGAAAACTCGGGCTCCAGAAAATGCGTTTCAAGCCGCATTCACCCATCCAGAAGTACCCCCAAAGGAAGGCTTTGGGTACAAGTGAACTCCCCAGGGGAGCCTTTATGCAGCCCCACATGCAACTGGACCCTCCGTATTAGCTCTTTCACAGCAACCCTAAATATAGCCCTGGCCCGCCTGGCAGTCGACTGAAAACTCGGGCTCCAGAAAATGCATTAAAAGCCTAATTCGCCCATCCAAAAGTGCCCCCAGAGGAAGGCTTTGGGTACAAGTGAACTCCCCAGGGGAGCCTTTACGCAGCCCCACATGCAACTGGACCCTCCTTGTTCACTGTTTACGAGCAACCCTAAATATACCCCTAGCCACCATGGCAGAAGACTGAAAACTCGGGATCCAGAAAATGCGTTTCAAGCCCCATTCACCCATCCAGAAGTGCCCCCAAAGGAAGGCTTTGGGTACAAGTGAACTCCCCAGGGGAGCCTTTATGCAGCCCCACATGCAACTGGACCCTCCGTATTCGCTCTTTCACAGCAACCCTAAATATAGCCCTGGCCCGCCTGGCAGTCGACTGAAAACTCGGGCCCCAGAAAAACTGTTAAAAGCCCAATTCGCCCATCCAAAAGTGCCCCCAGAGGAAGGCTTTGGGTACAACTGAACTCCCCAGGGGTGCCTTTACGCAGCCCCACATGCAACTGGACCCTCCTTGTTCACTGTTTACGAGCAACCCTAAATATACCCCTAGCCACCTTGGCAGAAGACTGAAAACTCGGGCTCCAGAAAATGCGTTTCAAGCCCCATTCACCCATCCAGAAGTGCCCCCAAAGGAAGGCTTTGGGTACAAGTGAACTCCCCAGGGGAGCCTTTATGCAGCCCCACATGCAACTGGACCCTCCGGGTTCACTCTTTCACCGCAAGCCTAAATATAGCCCTTGCACGCCTGTCAGTCGACTGAAAGCTCGGGCCACAGAAAATGTGTTACGAGCCCCATTCGCCCATCGAGAAGTGCCCCCAAAGGAAGGCTTTGGGTACATCTGAACTCCCCAGGGGAGCCTTTACGCAGCCCCACATGCAACTGGACCCTCCTTGTTCACTGTTTACGAGCAACCCTAAATATACCCCTAGCCACCATGGCAGAAGACTGAAAACTCGGGCCCCAGAAAAACTGTTAAAAGCCTAATTCGCCCATCCAAAAGTGCCCCCAGAGGAAGGCTTTGGGTACAAGTGAACTCCCCAGGGGAGCCTTAACGCAGCCCCACATGCAACTGGACCCTCCTTGTTCACTGTTTACGAGCAACCCTAAATATACCCCTAGCCACCATGGCAGAAGACTGAAAACTCGGGCTCCAGAAAATGCGTTTCAAGCCCCATTCACCCATCCAGAAGTGCCCCCAAAGGAAGGCTTTGGGTACAAGTGAACTCCCCAGGGGAGCCTTTATGCAGCCCCACATGCAACTGGACCCTCCGTATTCGCTCTTTCACTGCAAGCCTAAATATAGCCCTGGCCCGCCTGGCAGTCGACTGAAAACTCGGGCCACAGAAAAACTGTTAAAAGCCCAATTCGCCCATCCAAAAGTGCCCCTAGAGGAAGGCTTTGGGTACAGCTGAACTCCCCAGGCGAGCCTTTACGCAGCCCCACATGCAACTGGACCCTCCTTGTTCACTGTTTACGAGCAACCCTAAATATACCCCTAGCCACCATGGCAGAAGACTGAAAACTCGGGCTCCAGAAAATGCGTTTCAAGCCCCATTCACCCATCCAGAAGTGCCCCCAGAGGAAGGCTTTGGGTACAAGTGAACTCCCCAGGGGAGCCTTTATGCAGCCCCACATGCAACTGGACCCTCCGGGTTCACTCTTTCACCGCAAGCCTAAATATAGCCCTAGCACGCCTGGCAGTCGACCGAAAGCTCGGGCCACAGAAAATGTGTTACGAGCCCCATTCGCCCATCCAAAAGTGCCCCCAAAGGAAGGCTTTGGGTACATCTGAACTCCCCAGGGGAGCCTTTACGCAGCCCCACATGCAACTGGACCCTCCGTGTTCGCTCTTTACAGCAACCCTAAATATAACACTAGCCACCATGGCAGAAGACTGAAAACTCGGGCCACAGAAAAAGTGTTTCAAGCCCCTTTCGCCCATCGAGAAGTGCCCCCAAAGGAAGGCTTTGGGTACAACTGAACTCCCCAGGGGAGCCTTTATGCAGCCCCACATGCAACTGGACCCTCCTTGTTCACTGTTTACGAGCAACCCTAAATATACCCCTAGCCAGCATGGCAGAAAACTGAAAACTCGGGCTCCAGAAAATGCGTTTCAAGCCCCATTCACCCATCCAGAAGTGCCCCCAAAGGAAGGCTTTGGGTACAAGTGAACTCCCCAGGGGAGCCTTTATGCAGCCCCACATGCATCTGGACCCTCCGGGTTCACTCTTTAACCGCAAGCCTAAATATAGCCCTGGCCCGCCTGGCAGTCGACTGAAAACTCGGGCCCCAGAAAAACTGTTAAAAGCCCAATACGCCCATCCAAAAGTGCCCCCAGAGGAAGGCTTAGGGTAAAACTGAACTCCCCAGGGGTGCCTTTATGCAGCCCCACATGCAACTGGACCCTCCGGGTTCACTCTTTCACCGCAAGCATAAATATAGCCCTAACACGCCTGGCAGTCGACTGAAAGCTCGGGCCACAGAAAATGTGTTACGAGCCCCATTCGCCCATCCAAAAGTGCCCCCAAAGGAAGGCTTTGGGTACATCTGAACTCCCCAGGGGAGCCTTTACGCAGCCCCACATGCAACTGGACCCTCCTTGTTCACTGTTTACGAGCAACCCTAAATATAACCCTCGCCACCATGGCAGAAGACTGAAAATTCGGGCTCCAGAAAATGCGTTTCAAGCCCCATTCACCCATCCAGAAGTGCCCCCAAAGGAAGGCTTTGGGTACAAGTGAACTCCCCAGGGGAGCCTTTATGCAGGCCCACATGCAACTGGACCCTCCTTGTTCACTGTTTACGAGCAACCCTAAATATACCCGTAGCCACCATGGCAGAAGACTGAAAACTCGGGCTCCAGAAAATGCGTTTCAAGCCCCATTTACCCATCCAGAAGTGCCCCCAAAGGAAGGCTTTGGGTACAAGTGAACTCCCCAGGGGAGCCTTTATGCAGCCCCACATGCAACTGGACCCTCCGGGTTCACTCTTTCACCGCAAGCCGAAATATAGCCCTAGCCAGCATGGCAGAAGACTGAAAACTCGGGCCACAGAAAAAGCGTTTCAAGCCCCTTTCGCCCATCCAGAAGTGCCCCCAAAGGAAGGCTTTGGGTACAAGTGAACGCCCCAGGGGAGCCTTTACGCAGCCCCACATGCAACTGGACCCTCCTTGTTCACTGTTTACGAGCAACCCTAAATATACCCCTAGCCACCATGGCAGAAGACTGAAAACTCGGGCCACAGAAAAAGTGTTTCAAGCCGCATTCACCCATCCAGAAGTGCCCCCAAAGGAAGGCTTTGGGTACAAGTGAACTCCCCAGGGGAGCCTTTATGCAGCCCCACATGCAACTGGACCCTCCGGGTTCACTCTTTCACCGCAAGCCTAAATATAGCCCTCGGCGCAATGGGAGAAGACTGAAAAAGCGGGCCTAAGAAAACGCATTGCGATTCCCCTTGGACCATCCCAAAGTGCCCCCAAAGGAAGGCTTTGGGTACAACTGGACTCCCCAGGGGAGCCTTAACGCAGCCCCACATGCAACTGGACCCTCCGTATTCGCTCTTTCACAGCAACCCTAAATATAGCCCTGGCCCGCCTGGCAGTCGACTGAAAACTCGGGCCCCAGAAAAACTGTTAAAAGCCTAATTCGTCCATCCAAAAGTGCCCCCAGAGGAAGGCTTTGGGTACAAGTGAACTCCCCAGGGGAGCCTTTACGCAGCCCCACATGGAACTGGACCCTCCTTGTTCACTGTTTACGAGCAACCCTAAATATACCCCTAGCCACCATGGCAGAAGACTGAAAACTCGGGCTCCAGAAAATGCGTTTCAAGCCGCATTCACCCATCCAGAAGTACCCCCAAAGGAAGGCTTTGGGTACAAGTGAACTCCCCAGGGGAGCCTTTATGCAGCCCCACATGCAACTGGACCCTCCGTATTAGCTCTTTCACAGCAAACCTAAATATAGCCCTGGCCCGCCTTGCAGTCGACTGAAAACTCGGGCTCCAGAAAATGCATTAAAAGCCTAATTCGCCCATCCAAAAGTGCCCCCAGAGGAAGGCTTTGGGTACAAGTGAACTCCCCAGGGGAGCCTTTACGCAGCCCCACATGCAACTGGACCCTCCTTGTTCACTGTTTACGAGCAACCCTAAATATACCCCTAGCCACCATGGCAGAAGACTGAAAACTCGGGATCCAGAAAATGCGTTTCAAGCCCCATTCACCCATCCAGAAGTGCCCCCAAAGGAAGGCTTTGGGTACAAGTGAACTCCCCAGGGGAGCCTTTATGCAGCCCCACATGCAACTGGACCCTCCGTATTCGCTCTTTCACAGCAACCCTAAATATAGCCCTGGCCCGCCTGGCAGTCGACTGAAAACTCGGGCCCCAGAAAAACTGTTAAAAGCCCAATTCGCCCATCCAAAAGTGCCCCCAGAGGAAGGCTTTGGGTACAACTGAACTCCCCAGGGGTGCCTTTACGCAGCCCCACATGCAACTGGACCCTCCTTGTTCACTGTTTACGAGCAACCCTAAATATACCCCTAGCCACCTTGGCAGAAGACTGAAAACTCGGGCTCCAGAAAATGCGTTTCAAGCCCCATTCACCCATCCAGAAGTGCCCCCAAAGGAAGGCTTTGGGTACAAGTGAACTCCCCAGGGGAGCCTTTATGCAGCCCCACATGCAACTGGACCCTCCGGGTTCACTCTTTCACCGCAAGCCTAAATATAGCCCTTGCACGCCTGTCAGTCGACTGAAAGCTCGGGCCACAGAAAATGTGTTACGAGCCCCATTCGCCCATCCAAAAGTGCCCCCAAAGGAAGGCTTTGGGTACATCTGAACTCCCCAGGGGAGCCTTTACGCAGCCCCACATGCAACTGGACCCTCCTTGTTCACTGTTTACGAGCAACCCTAAATATACCCCTAGCCACCATGGCAGAAGACTGAAAACTCGGGCCCCAGAAAAACTGTTAAAAGCCTAATTCGCCCATCCAAAAGTGCCCCCAGAGGAAGGCTTTGGGTACAAGTGAACTCCCCAGGGGAGCCTTTATGCAGCCCCACATGCAACTGGACCCTCCTTGTTCACTGTTTACGAGCAACCCTAAATATACCCCTAGCCACCATGGCAGAAGACTGAAAACTCGGGCTCCAGAAAATGCGTTTCAAGCCCCATTCACCCATCCAGAAGTGCCCCCAAAGGAAGGCTTTGGGTACAAGTGAACTCCCCAGGGGAGCCTTTATGCAGCCCCACATGCAACTGGACCCTCCGTATTCGCTCTTTCACTGCAAGCCTAAATATAGCCCTGGCCCGCCTGGCAGTCGACTGAAAACTCGGGCCACAGAAAAACTGTTAAAAGCCCAATTCGCCCATCCAAAAGAGCCCCTAGAGGAAGGCTTTGGGTACAGCTGAACTCCCCAGGCGAGCCTTTACGCAGCCCCACATGCAACTGGACCCTCCTTGTTCACTGTTTACGAGCAACCCTAAATATACCCCTAGCCACCATGGCAGAAGACTGAAAACTCGGGCTCCAGAAAATGCGTTTCAAGCCCCATTCACCCATCCAGAAGTGCCCCCAGAGGAAGGCTTTGGGTACAAGTGAACTCCCCAGGGGAGCCTTTATGCAGCCCCACATGCAACTGGACCCTCCGGGTTCACTCTTTCACCGCAAGCCTAAATATAGCCCTAGCACGCCTGGCAGTCGACCGAAAGCTCGGGCCACAGAAAATGTGTTACGAGCCCCATTCGCCCATCCAAAAGTGCCCCCAAAGGAAGGCTTTAGGTACATCTGAACTCCCCAGGGGAGCCTTTACGCAGCCCCACATGCAACTGGACCCTCCGGGTTCGCTCTTTACAGCAACCCTAAATATAACCCTAGCCACCATGGCAGAAGACTGAAAACTCGGGCCACAGAAAAAGTGTTTCAAGCCCCTTTCGCCCATCGAGAAGTGCCCCCAAAGGAAGGCTTTGGGTACAACTGAACTCCCCAGGGGAGCCTTTATGCAGGCCCACATGCAACTGGACCCTCCTTGTTCACTGTTTACGAGCAACCCTAAATATACCCGTAGCCACCATGGCAGAAGACTGAAAACTCGGGCTCCAGAAAATGCGATTCAAGCCCCATTCACCCATCCAGAAGTGCCCCCAAAGGAAGGCTTTGGGTACAACTGAACTCCCCAGGGGAGCCTTTATGCAGCCCCACATGCAACTGGACCCTCAGGATTCACTCTTTCACTGCAAGCCTAAATATAGCCCTAGCACACCTGGCAGTCGACTGAAAGCTCGGGCCACAGAAAATGTGTTACGAGCCCCATTCGCCCATCCAAAAGTGCCCCCAAAGGAAGGCTTTGGGTACATCTGAACTCCCCAGGGGAGCCTTTATTCAGCCCCACATGCAACTGGACCCTCCGTGTTCGCTCTTTACAGCAACACTAAATATAACCCTATCCAGCATGGTAGAAGACTGAAAACTCGGGCCACAGAAAAAGCGTTTCAAGCCCCTTTCGCCCATCCAGAAGTGCCCCCAAAGGAAGGCTTTGGGTACAACTGAACTCCCCAGGGGAGCCTTTATGCAGCCCCACATGCAACTGGACCCTCCGTATTCGCTCTTTCACCGCAACCCTAAATATAACCCTGGCCCGCATGGCAGACGACTGAAAAATCGGGCCCCAGAAAACGTGCTACAAGCCCCATTCGACCATCCAAAAGTGCCCCCAAAGGAAGGCTTTGGGTACAACTGAACTCCCCAGGGGAGCCTTTATGCAGGCCCATACGCAACTGGACCCCCCGTGTTCGCTGTTTACAAGCAACCCTAAATATAACACTAGCCAGCATGGCAGAAAACTGAAAACTCGGGCCACAGAAAAACTGTTAAAAGCCTAATTCGCCCATCCAAAAGTGCCCCCAGAGGAAGGCTTTGGGTTCAACTGAACTCCCCAGGGGAGCCTTTATGCAGCCTTACATGCAACTGGACCCTCCGGGTTCACTCTTTCACAGCAACCCTAAATATAGCCCTGGCCCGCCTGGCAGACGACTGAAAAATCGGGCCCCAGAAAACGTGCTACAAGCCCCATTCAACCATCCAAAAGTGCCACAAAGGAAGGCTTTGGGTACAACTGAACTCCCCAGGGGAGCCTTTATGCAGGCCCATACGCAACTGGACCCCCCGTGTTCGCTGTTTACAAGCAACCCTAAATATAACACTAGCCACCATGGCAGAAAACTGAAAACTCGGGCCACAGAAAAACTGTTAAAAGCCTAATTCGCCCATTCAAAAGTGCCCCCAGAGGAAGGCTTTGGGTACAAGTGAACTCCCCAGGGGAGCCTTTATGCAGCCCCACATGCAACTGGACCCTCCGGGTTCACTCTTTCACAGCAACCCTAAATATAGCCCTGGCCCGCCTCGCAGTCGACTGAAAACTCGGGCTCCAGAAAATGCATTAAAAGCCTAATTCGCCCATCCAAAAGTGCCCCCAGAGGAAGGCTTTGGGTACAACTGAACTCCCCAGGGGAGCCTTTACGCAGCCCCACATGCAACTGGACCCTCCTTTTTCACTGTTTACGAGCAACCCTAAATATACCCCTAGCCACCATGGCAGAAGACTGAAAACTCGGGCTCCAGAAAATGCGTTTCAAGCCCCATTCACCCACCCAGAAGTGCCCCCAAATGAAGGCTTTGGGTACAAGTGAACTCCCCAGGAGAGCCTTTATGCAGCCCCACATGCAACTGGACCCTCCGGGTTCACTCTTTAACCGCAAGCCTAAATATAGCCCTAGCACGCCTGGCAGTCGACTGAAAGCTCGGGCCACAGAAAATGTGTTACGAGCCCCATTCGCCCATCCAAAAGTGCCCCCAAAGGAAGGCTTTGGGTACATCTGAACTCCCCAGGGGAGGCTTTACACAGCCCCACATGCAACTGGACCCTCCGTGTTCGCTCTTTACAGCAACCCTAAATATAACCCTAGCCAGCATGGCAGAAGACTGAAAACTCGGGCCACAGAAAAAGCGTTTCAAGCCCCTTTCGCCCATCCAGAAGTGCCCCCAAAGGAAGGCTTTGGGTACAAGTGAACTCCCCAGGGGAGCCTTTATGCAGCCCCACATGCAACTGGACCCTCCGGGTTCACTCTTTCACCGCAAGCCTAAATATAGCCCTAGCACGCCTGGCAGTCGACTGAAAACTCGGGCCCCAGAGAAACTGTTAAAAGCCCAATACGCCCATCCAAAAGTGCCCCCAGAGGAAGGCTTAGGGTACAACTGAACTCCCCACGGGAGCCTTTATGCAGCCCCACATGCAACTGGACCCTCCGGGTTCACTCTTTCACCGCAAGCCTAAATATAGCCCTATCACGCCTGGCAGTCGACTGAAAGCTCGGGCCACAGAAAATGTGTTACGAGCCCCATTCGCCCATCCAGAAGTGCCCCCAAACGAAGGCTTTGGGTACATCTGAACTCCCCAGGGGAGCCTTTACGCAGCCCCACATGCAACTGGACCCTCCTTGTTCACTGTTTACGAGCAACCCTAAATATACCCCTAGCCACCATGGCAGAAGACTGAAAACTCGGGCTCCAGAAAATGCGTTTCAAGCCCCATTTACCCAACCAGAAGTGCCCCCAAAGGAAGGCTTTGGGTACAAGTGAACTCCCCAGGGGAGCCTTTATGCATCCCCACATGCAACTGGACCCTCCGGGTTCACTCTTTCACCGCAAGCCTAAATATAGCCCTCGGCGCAATGGGAGAAGACTGAAAAAGCGGGCCTAAGAAAACGCATTGCGATTCCCCTTGGACCATCCCAAAGTGCCCCCAAAGGAAGGCTGTGGGTACAACTGGACTCCCCAGGGGAGCCTTAACGCAGCCCCACATGCAACTGGACCCTCCGTATTTGCTCTTTCACAGCAACCCTAAATATCGCCCTGGCCGGCCTGGCAGTCGACTTAAAACTCGGGCCCCAGAAAAACTGTTAAAAGCCTAATTTGCCCATCCAAAAGTGCCCCCAGAAGAAGGCTTTGGGTACAACTGAACTCCCCAGGGGAGCCTTTACGCAGCCCCACATGCAACTGGACCCTCCTTGTTCACTGTTTACGAGCAACCCTAAATATACCCCTAGCCACCATGGCAGAAGACTGAAAACTCGGGCTCCAGAAAATGCGTTTCAAGGCCCATTCACCCATCCAGAAGTGCCCCCAGAGGAAGACTTTGGGTACAAGTGAACTCCCCAGGGGAGCCTTTATGCAGCCCCACATGCAACTGGACCCTCCGTATTTGCTCTTTCACAGCAACTCTAAATATATCCCTGGCCCGCCTGGCAATCGACTGAAAACTCGGGCCCCAGAAAAACTGTTAAAAGCCCAATACGCCCATCCAAAAGTGCCCCCAGAGGAAGGCTTAGGGTACAACTGAACTCCCCACGGGAGCCTTTATGCAGCCCCACATGCAACTGGACCCTCCGGGTTCACTCTTTCACCGCAAGCCTAAATATAGCCCTAGCACGCCTGACAGTCGACTGAAAGCTCGGGCCACAGAAAATGTGTTACGAGCCCCATTCGCCCATCCAAAAGTGCCCCCAAAGGAAGGCTTTGGGTACATCTGAACTCCCCAGGGGAGCCTTTACGCAGCCCCACATGCAACTGGACCCTCCGTGTTCGCTCTTTACAGCAACCCTAAATATAACCCTAGCCAGCATGGCAGAAGACTGAAAACTCGGGCCACAGAAAAAGCGTTTCAAGCCCCTTTCGCCCATCCAGAAGTGCCCCCAGAGGAAGACTTTGGGTACAACTGAACTCCCCAGGGGAGCCTTTATGCAGCCCCACATGCAACTGGACCCTCCGTATTCGCTCTTTCACAGCAACCCTAAATATATCCCTCGCCCGCCTGGCAGTCGACTGAAAACTCGGGCCCCAGAGAAACTGTTAAAAGCCCAATACGCCCATCCAAAAGTGCCCCCAGAGGAAGGCTTAGGGTACAACTGAACTCCCCAGGGGAGCCTTTATGCAGCCCCACATGCAACTGGACCCTCCGGGTTCACTCTTTCACCGCAAGCCTAAATATAGCCCTAGCACGCCTGAGAGTCGACTGAAAGCTCGGGCCACAGAAAATGTGTTACGAGCCCCATTCGCCCATCCAAAAGTGCCCCCAGAGGAAGGCTTTGGGTACAACTGATCTCCCCAGGGGAGCCTTTACGCAGCCCCACATGCAACTGGACCCTCCGTGTTCGCTCTTTACAGCAACCCTAAATATAACCCTAGCCAGCAAGGCAGAAGACTGAAAACGGGCTCCAGAAAATGCGTTTCAAACCCCAATTACCCATCCAGAAGTGCCCCCAAAGGAAGGCTTTGGGTACAAGTGAACTCCCCAGGGGAGCCTTTATGCAGCCCCACATGCAACTGGACCCTCCGGGTTCACTCTTTCACCGCAAGCCTAAATATAGCCCTCGGCGCAATGGGAGAAGACTGAAAAAGCGGGCCTCAGAAAACGCATTGCGATTCCACTTGTACCATCCCAAAGTGCCCCCAAAGGAAGGGTTTGGGTACAACTGGACTCCCCAGGGGAGCCTTAACGCAGCTCCACATGCAACTGGACCCTTTGTATTCGCTCTTTCACAGCAACCCTAAATATAGCCCTAGCCACCATGGCAGAAGACTGAAAACTCGGGCTCCAGAAAATGCGTTTCAAGCCCCATTCACCCATCCAGAAGTGCCCCCAAAGGAAGGCTTTGGGTACAAGTGAACTCCCCAGGGGAGCCTTTATGCAGCCCCACATGCAACTGGACCCTCAGGGTTCACTCTTTCACTGCAAGCCTAAATATAGCCCTAGCACGCCTGGCAGTCGACTGAAAGCTCGGGCCACAGAAAATGTGTTACGAGCCCCATTCGCCCATCCAAAAGTGCCCCCAAAGGAAGGCTTTGGGTACATCTGAACTCCCCAGGGGAGCCTTTACGCAGCCCCACATGCAACTGGACCCTCCGTATTCGCTCTTTACATCAACCCTAAATATAACCCTAGCCAGCATGGTAGAAGACTGAAAACTCGGGCCACAGAAAAAGAGTTTCAAGCCCCTTTCGCCCATCCAGAAGTGCCCCCAAAGGAAGGCTTTGGGTACAAGTGAACTCCCCAGGGGAGCCTTTATGCAGCCCCACATGCAACTGGACCCTCCGTATTCGCTCTTTCACAGCAACCCTAAATAAAACACTAGCCAGCATGGCAGAAAACTGAAAACTAGGGCCCCAGAAAAACTGTTAAAAGCCTAATTCGCCCATCCAGAAGTGCCCCCAAAGGAAGGCTTTGGGTACAAGTGAACTCCCCAGAGGAGCCCTTATGCAGCCCCACATGCAACTGGACCCTCCGGGTTCACTCTTTCACAGCAACCCTAAATATACCCCTAGACACCATTGCAGTCGACTGAAAACTCGGGCGTCAGAAAATGCGTTAAAAGCCTAATTCGCCCATCCAAAAGTGCCCCCAGAGGAAGGCTTTGGGTACAACTGAACTCCCCAAGGGAGCCTTTACGCAGCCCCACTTGCAACTGGACCCTCCTTTTTCACTGTTTACGAGCAACCCTAAATATACCCCTAGCCACCATGGCAGAAGACTGAAAACTCGGGCTCCAGAAAATGCGTTTCAAGCCCCATTCACCCATCCAGAAGTGCCCCCAAAGGAAGGCTTTGGGTACAACTGAACTCCCCAGGGGAGCCTTTATGCAGCCCCACATGCATCTGGACCCTCCGGGTTCACTCTTTAACCGCAAGCCTAAATATAGCCCTCGGCGCAATGGGAGAAGACTGAAAAAGCGGGCCTCAGAAAACGCATTGCGATTCCCCTTGGACCATCCCAAAGTGCCCCCAAAGGAAGGCTTTGGGTACAACTGGACTCCCCAGGGGAGCCTTAACGCAGCCCCACATGCAACTGGACCCTCCGTATTCGCTCTTTCACAGCAACCCTAAATATATCCCTGGCCCGCCTGGCAGTCGACTGAAAACTCGGGCCCCAGAAAAACTGTTAAAAGCCCAATACGCCCATCCAAAAGTGCCCCCAGAGGAAGGCTTTGGGTACAACTGAACTCCCCAGGGGAGCCTTTATGCAGCCCCACATGCAACTGGACCCTCCGGGTTCACTCTTTCACCGCAAGCCTAAATATAGCCCTAGCACGCCTGGCAGTCGACTGAAAGCTCGGGCCACAGAAAATGTGTTACGAGCCCCATTCGCCCATCCAAAAGTGCCCCCAAAGGAAGGCTTTGGGTACATCTGAACTCCCCAGGGGAGCCTTTACGCAGCCCCACATGCAACTGGACCCTCCTTGTTCACTGTTTACGAGCAACCCTAAATATACCCCTAGCCACCATGGCAGAAGACTGAAAATTCGGGCTCCAGAAAATGCGTTTCAAGCCCCATTCACCCATCCAGAAGTGCCCCCAAAGGAAGGTTTTGGGTACAAGTGAACTCCCCAGGGGAGCCTTTATGCAGCCCCACATGCAACTGGACCCTCCGGGTTCACTCTTTCACCGCAAGCCTAAATATAGCCCTAACACGCCTGGCAGTCGACTGAAAGCTCGGGCCACAGAAAATGTGTTACGAGCCCCATTCGCCCATCCAAAAGTGCCCCCAAAGGAAGGCTTTGGGTACATCTGAACTCCCCAGGGGAGCCTTTACGCAGCCCCACTTGCAACTGGACCATCCGTGTTCGCTCTTTACAGGAACCCTAAATATAACCCTAGCCAGCATGGCAGAAGACTGAAAACTCGGGCCACAGAAAAAGCGTTTCAGGCCCCATTCACCCATCCAGAAGTGCCCCCAAAGGAAGGCTTTGGGTACAAGTGAACTCCCCAGGGGAGCCTTTATGCAGGCCCACATGCAACTGGACCCTCCTTGTTCACTGTTTACGAGCAACCCTAAATATACCCCTAGCCACCATGGCAGAAGACTGAAAACTCGGGCTCCAGAAAATGCGTTTCAAGCCCCATTTACCCATCCAGAAGTGCCCCCAAAGGAAGGCTTTGGGTACAAGTGAACTCCCCAGGGGAGCCTTTATGCAGCCCCACATGCAACTGGACCCTCCGGGTTCACTCTTTCACCGCAAGCCGAAATATAGCCCTCGGCGCAATGGGAGAAGACTGAAAAAGCGGGCCTAACAAAACTCATTGCGATTCCCCTTGGACCATCCCAAAGTGCCCCCAAAGGAAGGCTTTGGGTACAACTGGACTCCCCAGGGGAGCCTTAACGCAGCCCCACATGCAACTGGACCCTCCGTATTCGCTCTTTCACAGCAACCCTAAATATAGCCCTGGCCCGCCTGGCAGTCGACTGAAAACTCGGGCCCCAGAAAATGCATTAAAAGCCTAATTCGCCCATCCAAAAGTGCTCCCAGAGGAAGGCTTTGGGTACAACTGAACTCCCCAGGGGAGCCTTTACGCAGCCCCACATGCAACTGGACCCTCCTTGTTCACTGTTTACGAGCAACCCTAAATATACCCCTAGCCACCATGGCAGAAGACTGAAAACTCGGGCTCCAGAAAATGCGTTTCAAGCCCCATTCACCCATCCAGAAGTGCCCCCAAAGGAAGGCTTTGGGTACAACTGAACTCCCCAGGAGAGCCTTTATGCAGCCCCACATGCAACTGGACCCTCAGGATTCACTCTTTCACTGCAAGCCTAAATATAGCCCTAGCACGCCTGGCAGTCGACTGAAAGCTCGGGCCACAGAAAATGTGTTAGGAGCCCCATTCGCCCATCCAAAAGTGCCCCCAAAGGAAGGCTTTGGGTACATCTGAACTCCCCAGGGGAGCCTTTACGCAGCCCCACATGCAACTGGACCCTCCGTGTTCGCTCTTTACAGCAACCCTAAATATAACCCTAGCCAGCATGGCAGAAGACTGAAAACTCGGGCCACAGAAAAAGCGTTTCAAGCCCCTTTCGCCCATCCAGAAGTGCCCCCAAAGGAAGGCTTTGGGTACAAGTGAACTCCCCAGGGGAGCCTTTATGCAGCCCCACATGCAACTGGACCCTCCGGGTTCACTCTTTCACCGCAAGCCTAAATATAGCCCTAGCACGCCTGGCAGTCGACTGAAAACTCGGGCCCCAGAGAAACTGTTAAAAGCCCAATACGCCCATCCAAAAGTGCCCCCAGAGGAAGGCTTAGGGTACAACTGAACTCCCCACGGGAGCCTTTATGCAGCCCCACATGCAACTGGACCCTCCGGGTTCACTCTTTCACCGCAAGCCTAAATATAGCCCTATCACGCCTGGCAGTCGACTGAAAGCTCGGGCCACAGAAAATGTGTTACGAGCCCCATTCGCCCATCCAAAAGTGCCCGCAAAGGAAGGCTTTGGGTACATCTGAACTCCCCAGGGGAGCCTTTACGCAGCCCCACATGCAACTGGACCCTCCGTATTCGCTCTTTACATCAACCCTAAATATAACCCTAGCCAGCATGGTAGAAGACTGAAAACTCGGGCTACAGAAAAAGAGTTTCAAGCCCCTTTCGCCCATCCAGAAGTGCCCCCAAAGGAAGGCTTTGGGTACAAGTGAACTCCCCAGGGGAGCCTTTATGCAGCCCCACATGCAACTGGACCCTCCGTATTCGCTCTTTCACAGCAACCCTAAATAAAACACTAGCCAGCATGGCAGAAAACTGAAAACTAGGGCCCCAGAAAAACTGTTAAAAGCCTAATTCGCCCATCCAGAAGTGCCCCCAAAGGAAGGCTTTGGGTACAAGTGAACTCCCCAGAGGAGCCTTTATGCAGCCCCACATGCAACTGGACCCTCCGGGTTCACTCTTTCACAGCAACCCTAAATATACCCCTAGACACCATTGCAGTCGACTGAAAACTCGGGCGTCAGAAAATGCGTTAAAAGCCTAATTCGCCCATCCAAAAGTGCCCCCAGAGGAAGGCTTTGGGTACAACTGAACTCCCCAAGGGAGCCTTTACGCAGCCCCACATGCAACTGGACCCTCCTTTTTCACTGTTTACGAGCAACCCTAAATATACCCCTAGCCACCATGGCAGAAGACTGAAAACTCGGGCTCCAGAAAATGCGTTTCAAGCCCCATTCACCCATCCAGAAGTGCCCCCAAAGGAAGGCTTTGGGTACAAGTGAACTCCCCAGGGGAGCCTTTATGCAGCCCCACATGCATCTGGACCCTCCGGGTTCACTCTTTAACCGCAAGCCTAAATATAGCCCTCGGCGCAATGGGAGAAGACTGAAAAAGCGGGCCTCAGAAAACGCATTGCGATTCCCCTTGGACCATCCCAAAGTGCCCCCAAAGGAAGGCTTTGGGTACAACTGGACTCCCCAGGGGAGCCTTAACGCAGCCCCACATGCAACTGGACCCTCCGTATTCGCTCTTTCACAGCAACCCTAAATATAGCCCTGGCCCGCCTGGCAGTCGACTGAAAACTCGGGCCCCAGAAAAACTGTTAAAAGCCCAATACGCCCATCCAAAAGTGCCCCCAGAGGAAGGCTTTGGGTACAACTGAACTCCCCAGGGGAGCCTTTATGCAGCCCCACATGCAACTGGACCCTCCGGGTTCACTCTTTCACCGCAAGCCTAAATATAGCCCTAGCACGCCTGGCAGTCGACTGAAAGCTCGGGCCACAGAAAATGTGTTACGAGCCCCATTCGCCCATCCAAAAGTGCCCCCAAAGGAAGGCTTTGGGTACATCTGAACTCCCCAGGGGAGCCTTTACGCAGCCCCACATGCAACTGGACCCTCCTTGTTCACTGTTTACGAGCAACCCTAAATATACCCCTAGCCACCATGGCAGAAGACTGAAAATTCGGGCTCCAGAAAATGCGTTTCAAGCCCCATTCACCCATCCAGAAGTGCCCCCAAAGGAAGGTTTTGGGTACAAGTGAACTCCCCAGGGGAGCCTTTATGCAGCCCCACATGCAACTGGACCCTCCGGGTTCACTCTTTCACCGCAAGCCTAAATATAGCCCTAACACGCCTGGCAGTCGACTGAAAGCTCGGGCCACAGAAAATGTGTTACGAGCCCCATTCGCCCATCCAAAAGTGCCCCCAAAGGAAGGCTTTGGGTACATCTGAACTCCCCAGGGGAGCCTTTACGCAGCCCCACTTGCAACTGGACCCTCCGTGTTCGCTCTTTACAGGAACCCTAAATATAACCCTAGCCAGCATGGCAGAAGACTGAAAACTCGGGCCACAGAAAAAGCGTTTCAGGCCCCATTCACCCATCCAGAAGTGCCCCCAAAGGAAGGCTTTGGGTACAAGTGAACTCCCCAGGGGAGCCTTTATGCAGGCCCACATGCAACTGGACCCTCCTTGTTCACTGTTTACGAGCAACCCTAAATATACCCCTAGCCACCATGGCAGAAGACTGAAAACTCGGGCTCCAGAAAATGCGTTTCAAGCCCCATTTACCCATCCAGAAGTGCCCCCAAAGGAAGGCTTTGGGTACAAGTGAACTCCCCAGGGGAGCCTTTATGCAGCCCCACATGCAACTGGACCCTCCGGGTTCACTCTTTCACCGCAAGCCGAAATATAGCCCTCGGCGCAATGGGAGAAGACTGAAAAAGCGGGCCTAACAAAACTCATTGCGATTCCCCTTGGACCATCCCAAAGTGCCCCCAAAGGAAGGCTTTGGGTACAACTGGACTCCCCAGGGGAGCCTTAACGCAGCCCCACATGCAACTGGACCCTCCGTATTCGCTCTTTCACAGCAACCCTAAATATAGCCCTGGCCCGCCTGGCAGTCGACTGAAAACTCGGGCCCCAGAAAATGCATTAAAAGCCTAATTCGCCCATCCAAAAGTGCTCCCAGAGGAAGGCTTTGGGTACAACTGAACTCCCCAGGGGAGCCTTTACGCAGCCCCACATGCAACTGGACCCTCCTTGTTCACTGTTTACGAGCAACCCTAAATATACCCCTAGCCACCATGGCAGAAGACTGAAAACTCGGGCTCCAGAAAATGCGTTTCAAGCCCCATTCACGCATCCAGAAGTGCCCCCAAAGGAAGGCTTTGGGTACAACTGAACTCCCCAGGAGAGCCTTTATGCAGCCCCACATGCAACTGGACCCTCAGGATTCACTCTTTCACTGCAAGCCTAAATATAGCCCTAGCACGCCTGGCAGTCGACTGAAAGCTCGGGCCACAGAAAATGTGTTAGGAGCCCCATTCGCCCATCCAAAAGTGCCCCCAAAGGAAGGCTTTGGGTACATCTGAACTCCCCAGGGGAGCCTTTACGCAGCCCCACATGCAACTGGACCCTCCGTGTTCGCTCTTTACAGCAACCCTAAATATAACCCTAGCCAGCATGGCAGAAGACTGAAAACTCGGGCCACAGAAAAAGCGTTTCAAGCCCCTTTCGCCCATCCAGAAGTGCCCCCAAAGGAAGGCTTTGGGTACAAGTGAACTCCCCAGGGGAGCCTTTATGCAGCCCCACATGCAACTGGACCCTCCGGGTTCACTCTTTCACCGCAAGCCTAAATATAGCCCTAGCACGCCTGGCAGTCGACTGAAAACTCGGGCCCCAGAGAAACTGTTAAAAGCCCAATACGCCCATCCAAAAGTGCCCCCAGAGGAAGGCTTAGGGTACAACTGAACTCCCCACGGGAGCCTTTATGCAGCCCCACATGCAACTGGACCCTCCGGGTTCACTCTTTCACCGCAAGCCTAAATATAGCCCTATCACGCCTGGCAGTCGACTGAAAGCTCGGGCCACAGAAAATGTGTTACGAGCCCCATTCGCCCATCCAAAAGTGCCCGCAAAGGAAGGCTTTGGGTACATCTGAACTCCCCAGGGGAGCCTTTACGCAGCCCCACATGCAACTGGACCCTCCTTGTTCACTCTTTACGAGCAACCCTAAATATACCCCTAGCCACCATGGCAGAAGACTGAAAACTCGGGCTCCAGAAAATGCGTTTCAAGCCCCATTTACCCAACCAGAAGTGCCCCCAAAGGAAGGCTTTGGGTACAAGTGAACTCCCCAGGGGAGCCTTTATGCATCCCCACATGCAACTGGACCCTCCGGGTTCACTCTTTCACCGCAAGCCTAAATATATCCCTCGGCGCAATGGGAGAAGACTGAAAAAGCGGGCCTAAGAAAACGCATTGCGATTCCCCTTGGACCATCCCAAAGTGCCCCCAAAGGAAGGCTTTGGGTACAACTGGACTCCCCAGGGGAGCCTTAACGCAGCCCCACATGCAACTGGACCCTCCGTATTTGCTCTTTCACAGCAACCCTAAATATAGCCCTGGCCCGCCTGGCAGTCGACTTAAAACTCGGGCCCCAGAAAAACTGTTAAAAGCCTAATTTGCCCATCCAAAAGTGCCCCCAGAAGAAGGCTTTGGGTACAAGTGAACTCCCCAGGGGAGCCTTAACGCAGCCCCACATGCAACTGGACACTCCTTGTTCACTGTTTACGAGCAACCCTAAATATACCCCTAGCCACCATGGCAGAAGACTGAAAACTCGGGCTCCAGAAAATGCGTTTCAAGGCCCATTCACCCATCCAGAAGTGCCCCCAGAGGAAGACTTTGGGTACAAGTGAACTCCCCAGGGGAGCCTTTATGCATCCCCACATGCAACTGGACCCTCCGTATTCGCTCTTTCACAGCAACCCTAAATATATCCCTGGCCCGCCTGGCAGTCGACTGAAAACTCGGGCCCCAGAAAAACTGTTAAAAGCCCAATACGCCCATCCAAAAGTGCCCCCAGAGGAAGGCTTAGGGTACAACTGAACTCCCCACGGGAGCCTTTATGCAGCCCCACATGCAACTGGACCCTCCGGGTTCACTCTTTCACCGCAAGCCTAAATATAGCCCTAGCACGACTGACAGTCGACTGAAAGCTCGGGCCACAGAAAATGTGTTACGAGCCCCATTCGCCCATCCAAAAGTGCCCCCAAAGGAAGGCTTTGGGTACATCTGAACTCCCCAGGGGAGCCTTTACGCAGCCCCACATGCAACTGGACCCTCCGTGTTCGCTCTTTACAGCAACCCTAAATATAACCCTAGCCAGCATGGCAGAAGACTGAAAACTCGGGCCACAGAAAAAGCGTTTCAAGCCCCTTTCGCCCATCCAGAAGTGCCCCCAGAGGAAGACTTTGGGTACAAGTGAACTCCCCAGGGGAGCCTTTATGCAGCCCCACATGCAACTGGACCCTCCGTATTCGCTCTTTCACAGCAACCCTAAATATATCCCTGGCCCGCCTGGCAGTCGACTGAAAACTCGGGCCCCAGAGAAACTGTTAAAAGCCCAATACGCCCATCCAAAAGTGCCCCCAGAGGAAGGCTTAGGGTACAACTGAACTCCCCACGGGAGCCTTTATGCAGCCCCACATGCAACTGGACCCTCCGGGTTCACTCTTTCACCGCAAGCCTAAATATAGCCCTAGCACGCCTGACAGTCGACTGAAAGCTCGGGCCACAGAAAATGTGTTACGAGCCCCATTCGCCCATCCAAAAGTGCCCCCAAAGGAAGGCTTTGGGTACATCTGAACTCCCCAGGGGAGCCTTTACGCAGCCCCACATGCAACTGGACCCTCCGTGTTCGCTCTTTACAGCAACCCTAAATATAACCCTAGCCAGCAAGGCAGAAGACTGAAAACGGGCTCCAGAAAATGCGTTTCAAACCCCAATTACCCATCCAGAAGTGCCCCCAAAGGAAGGCTTTGGGTACAAGTGAACTCCCCAGGGGAGCCTTTATGCAGCCCCACATGCAACTGGACCCTCCGGGTTCACTCTTTCACCGCAAGCCTAAATATAGCCCTCGGCGCAATGGGAGAAGACTGAAAAAGCGGGCCTCAGAAAACGCATTGCGATTCCACTTGTACCATCCCAAAGTGCCCCCAAAGGAAGGGTTTGGGTACAACTGGACTCCCCAGGGGAGCCTTAACGCAGCTCCACATGCAACTGGACCCTTTGTATTCGCTCTTTCACAGCAACCCTAAATATAGCCCTGGCCCGCCTGGCAGTCGATTAAAAACTCGGGCCCCAGAAAATGCATTAAAAGCCTAATTCGCCCATCCAAAAGTGCTCCCAGAGGAAGGTTTTGGGTACAAGTGAACTCCCCAGGGGAGCCTTTACGCAGCCCCACATGCAACTGGACCCTCCTTGTTCACTGTTTACGAGCAACCCTAAATATACCCCTAGCCACCATGGCAGAAAACTGAAAACTCGGGCCACAGAAAAACTGTTAAAAGCCTAATTCGCCCATACAAAAGTGCCCCCAGAGGAAGGCTTTGGGTACAACTGAACTCCCCAGGGGAGCCTTTATGCAGCCCCACATGCAACTGGACCCTCCGGGTTCACTCTTTCACAGCAACACTAAATATAGCTCTGGCCCGCCTGGCAGACGACTGAAAAATCGGGCCCCAGAAAACGTGCTACAAGCCCCATTCGACCATCCAAAAGTGCCCCCAAACGAAGGCTTTGGGTACAACTGAACTCCCCAGGGGAGCCTTTATGCAGGCCCATACGCAACTGGACCCCCCGTGTTCGCTGTTTACAAGCAACCCTAAATATAACACTAGCCACCATGGCAGAAAACTGAAAACTCGGGCCACAGAAAAACTGTTAAAAGCCTAATTCGCCCATCCAAAAGTGCCCCCAGAGGAAGGCTTTGGGTACAACTGAACTCCCCAGGGGAGCCTTTACGCAGCCCCACATGCAACTGGACCCTCCTTGTTCACTGTTTGCGAGCAACCCTAAATATAACCCTAGCCACCATGGCAGAAGACTGAAAACTCGGGCTCCAGAAAATGCGTTTCAAGCCCCATTCACCCATCCAGAAGTGCCCCCAAAGGAAGGCTTTGGGTACAAGTGAACTCCCCAGGGGAGCCTTTATGCAGCCCCACATGCAACTGGACCCTCCGGGTTCACTCTTTCACAGCAACACTAAATATAACCCTGGCCCCCCTGGCAGTCGACTGAAAATTCGGGCCCCATAAAATGCCTTAAAAGCCTAATTCGCCCATCGAAAAGTGCCCCCAGAGGAAGGCTTTGGGTACAACTGGACTCCCCAGGGGAGCCTTTATGCAGCCCCACATGCAACTGGACCCTCCGGGTTCACTCTTTCACCGCAAGCCTAAATATATCCCTAGCACGCCTGGCAGTCGCCTGAAAGCTCGGGCCACAGAAAATGTGTTACGAGCCCCATTCGCCCATCTAAAAGGGCCCCAAAGGAAGGCTTTGGGTACATCTGAACTCCCCAGGGGATCCTTTACGCAGCCCCACATGCAACTGGACCCTCCGTGTTCGCTATTTACAGCAACCCTAAATATAACCGTGGCCCGCATGGCAGACGACTGAAAAATCGGGCCCCAGAAAATGTGCTACAAGCCCCATTCACCCATCCAGAAGTGCCCCCAAAGGAAGGCTTTGGGTACAACTGAACTCCCCAGGGGAGCCTTTATGTAGGCCCATACGCAACTGGACCCCCCGTGTTCGCTGTTTACAAGCAACCCTAAATATAACACTAGCCAGCATGGCAGAAAACTGAAAACTCGGGCCACAGAAAAAGCGTTTCAAGCCCCTTTCGCCCATCCAGAAGTGCCCCCAAAGGAAGGCTTTGGGTACAAGTGAACTCCCCAGGGGAGCCTTTATGCAGCCCCACATGCAACTGGACCCTCCTTGTTCACTGTTTACGAGCAACCCTAAATATAGCCCTAGCCACCATGGCAGAAGACTGAAAACTCGGGCTCCAGAAAATGCGTTTCAAGCCCCATTCACCCATCCAGAAGTGCCCCCAAAGGAAGGCTTTGGGTACAACTGAACTCCCCAGGGGAGCCTTTACGCAGCCCCACATGCAACTGGACCCTCCGGGTTCACTCTTTCACCGCAAGCCTAAATATAGCCCTCGGCGCAATGGGAGAAGATTGAAAAAGCGGGCCTCAGAAACCGCATTGCGATTCCCCGTTGACCATCCCAACGTGCCCCCAAAGGAAGGCTTTGGGTACAACTGGACTCCCCAGGGGAGCCTTAACGCAGCTCCACATGCAACTGGACCCTCCTTGTTCACTGTTTACGAGCAACCCTAAATATACCCCTAGCCACCATGGCAGAAAACTGAAAACTCGGGCCACAGAAAATGCGTTTCAAGCCCCATTCACCCATCCAGAAGTGCCCCCAAAGGAAGGCTTTGGGTACAACTGAACTCCCCAGGGGAGCCTTTATGCAGCCCCACATGCAACTGGACCCTCAGGGTTCACTCTTTCACCACAAGTCTAAATATATCCCTAGCACGCCTGGCAGTCGACTGAAATCTCGGGCCACAGAAAAAGTGTTACGAGCCCCATTCGACCATCCAAAAGTGCCCCCAAAGGAAGGCTTTGGGTACAACTGAACTCCCCAGGGGAGCCTTTATGCAGGCCCATACGCAACTGGACACCCCGTGTTCGCTGTTTACTAGCAACCCTAAATATAACACTAGCCACCATGGAAGAAAACTGAAAACTCGGGCCAAGAAAAAATGTTAAAAGCCTTATTCGCCCATCCAAAAGTGCCCCCAGAGGAAGGCTTTGGGTACAACTGGACTCCCCAGGGGAGCCTTTATGCAGCCCCATATGCAACTGGACCCTCCGTATTCGCTCTTTCACAGCAACCCTAAATATAACCCTGGCCCGCATGGCAGACGACTGAAAAATCGGGCCCCAGAAAACGTGCTACAAGCCCCATTCGACCATCCAAAAGTGCCCACAAAGGAAGGCTTTGGGTACAACTGAACTCCCCAGGGGAGCCTTTATGCAGGCCCATACGCAACTGGACCCCCCGTGTTCGCTGTTTACAAGCAACCCTAAATATAACACTAGCCAGCATGGCAGAAAACTGAAAACTCGGGCCACAGAAAAAGCGTTTCAAGCCCCTTTCGCCCATCCAGAAGTGCCCCCAAAGGAAGGCTTTGGGTACAAGTGAACTCCCCAGGGGAGCCTTTATGCAGCCCCACATGCAACTGGACCCTCCTTGTTCACTGTTTACGAGCAACCCTAAATATAGCCCTAGCCACCATGGCAGAAGACTGAAAACTCGGGCTCCAGAAAATGTGTTTCAAGCCCCATTCACCCATCCAGAAGTGCCCCCAGAGGAAGGCTTTGGGTACAACTGAACTCCCCAGGGGAGCCTTTACGCAGCCCCACATGCAACTGGACCCTCCGGGTTCACTCTTTCACCGCAAGCCTAAATATAGCCCTCGGCGCAATGGGAGAAGGTTGAAAATGCGGGCCTCAGAAAACGCATTGCGATTCCCCTTGGACCATCCCAACGTGCCCCCAAAGGAAGGCTTTGGGTACAACTGGACTCACCAGGGGAGCCTTAACGCAGCCCCACATGCAACTGGACCCTCCTTGTTCACTGTTTACGAGCAACCCTAAATATAACCCTAGCCACCATGGCAGAAAACTGAAAACTCGGGCCACAGAAAATGCGTTTCAAGCCCCATTCACCCATCCAGAAGTGCCCCCAAAGGAAGGCTTTGGGTACAACTGAACTCCCCAGGGGAGCCTTTATGCAGCCCCACATGCAACTGGACCCTCAGGGTTCACTCTTTCACCGCAAGTCTAAATATAGCCCTAGCACGCCTGGCAGTAGACTGAAATCTCGGGCCACAGAAAAAGTGTTACGAGCCCCATTCGACCATCCAAAAGTGCCCCCAAAGGAAGGCTTTGGGTACAACTGAACTCCCCAGGGGAGCCTTTATGCAGGCCCATACGCAACTGGACCCCCCGTGTTCGCTGTTTACTAGCAACCCTAAATATAACACTAGCCACCATGGCAGAAAACTGAAAACTCGGGCCACAGAAAAACTGTTAAAAGCCTTATTCGCCCATCCAAAAGTGCCCCCAGAGGAAGGCTTTGGGTACAACTGGACTCCCCAGGGGAGCCTTTATGCAGCCCCATATGCAACTGGACCCTCCGTATTCGCTCTTTCACAGCAACCCTAAATATAACCCTGGCCCGCATGGCAGACGACTGAAAAATCGGGCCCCAGAAAACGTGCTACAAGCCCCATTCGACCATCCAAAAGTGCCCCCAAAGGATGGCTTTGGGTACAACTGAACTCCCCAGGGGAGCCTTTATGCAGGCCCATACGCAACTGGACCCCCCGTGTTCGCTGTTTACTAGCAACCCTAAATATAACACTAGCCACCATGGAAGAAAACTGAAAACTCGGGCCACAGAAAAACTGTTAAAAGCCTTATTCGCCCATCCAAAAGTGCCCCCAGAGGAAGGCTTTGGGTACAACTGGACTCCCCAGGGGAGCCTTTATGCAGCCCCATATGCAACTGGACCCTCCGTATTCGCTCTTTCACAGCAACCCTAAATATAACCCTGGCCCGCATGGCAGACGACTGAAAAATCGGGCCCCAGAAAACGTGCTACAAGCCCCATTCGACCATCCAAAAGTGCCCACAAAGGAAGGCTTTGGGTACAACTGAACTCCCCAGGGGAGCCTTTATGCAGGCCCATACGCAACTGGACCCCCCGTGTTCGCTGTTTACAAGCAACCCTAAATATAACACTAGCCAGCATGGCAGAAAACTGAAAACTCGGGCCACAGAAAAAGCGTTTCAAGCCCCTTTCGCCCATCCAGAAGTGCCCCCAAAGGAAGGCTTTGGGTACAAGTGAACTCCCCAGGGGAGCCTTTATGCAGCCCCACATGCAACTGGACCCTCCTTGTTCACTGTTTACGAGCAACCCTAAATATAGCCCTAGCCACCATGGCAGAAGACTGAAAACTCGGGCTCCAGAAAATGCGTTTCAAGCCCCATTCACCCATCCAGAAGTGCCCCCAGAGGAAGGCTTTGGGTACAACTGAACTCCCCATGGGAGCCTTTACGCAGCCCCACATGCAACTGGACCCTCCGGGTTTACTCTTTCACCGCAAGCCTAAATATAGCCCTCGGCGCAATGGGAGAAGGTTGAAAATGCGGGCCTCAGAAAACGCATTGCGATTCCCCTTGGACCATCCCAACGTGCCCCCAAAGGAAGGCTTTGGGTACAACTGGACTCACCAGGGGAGCCTTAACGCAGCCCCACATGCAACTGGACCCTCCTTGTTCACTGTTTACGAGCAACCCTAAATATAACCCTAGCCACCATGGCAGAAAACTGAAAACTCGGGCCACAGAAAATGCGTTTCAAGCCCCATTCACCCATCCAGAAGTGCCCCCAAAGGAAGGCTTTGGGTACAACTGAACTCCCCAGGGGAGCCTTTATGCAGCCCCACATGCAACTGGACCCTCAGGGTTCACTCTTTCACCGCAAGTCTAAATATAGCCCTAGCACGCCTGGCAGTAGACTGAAATCTCGGGCCACAGAAAAAGTGTTACGAGCCCCATTCGACCATCCAAAAGTGCCCCCAAAGAAAGGCTTTGGGTACAACTGAACTCCCCAGGGGAGCCTTTATGCAGGCCCATACGCAACTGGACCCCCCGTGTTCGCTGTTTACTAGCAACCCTAAATATAACACTAGCCACCATGGCAGAAAACTGAAAACTCGGGCCACAGAAAAACTGTTAAAAGCCTTATTCGCCCATCCAAAAGTGCCCCCAGAGGAAGGCTTTGGGTACAACTGGACTCCCCAGGGGAGCCTTTATGCAGCCCCACATGCAACTGGACGCTCCGTATTCGCTCTTTCACAGCAACCCTAAATATAACCCTGGCCCGCATGGCAGACGACTGAAAAGTCGGGCCCCAGAAAACGTGCTACAAGCCCCATTCGACCATCCAAAAGTGCCCCCAAAGGATGGCTTTGGGTCCAACTGAACTCCCCAGGGGAGCCTTTATGCAGGCCCATACGCAACTGGACCGCCCGTGTTCGCTGTTTACAAGCAACCCTAAATATAACACTAGCCATCATGGCAGAAAACAGAAAACTCGGGCCACAGAAAAAGTGTTTCAAGCCCCATTCACCCATCCAGAAGTGCCCCCAAAGGAAGGCTTTGGGTACAAGTGAACTCCCCAGGGGAGCCTTTATGCAGCCCCACATGCAACTGGACCCTCTGTATTCGCTCTTTCACAGCAACCCTAAATATAGCCCTGGCCCGCCTGGCAGTCGACTGAAAACTCGGGCCCAAGAAAAACTGTTAAAAGCCTAATTCGCCCATCCAGAAGTGCCCCCAAAGGAAGGCTTTGGGTACAAGTGAACTCCCCAGGGGAGCCTTTATGCAGCCCCACATGCAAATGGACCCTCCGGGTTCACTCTTTCACAGCAACCCTAAATATAGCCCTGGCCCGCCTGGCAGTCGACTGAAAACTCGGGCCCCAGAAAATGCATTAAAAGCCTAACTCGCCCATCCAAAAGTGCCCCCAGAGGAAGGCTTTGGGTACAACTGAACTCCCCAGGGGAGCCTTAACGCAGCCCCACATGCAACTGGACCCTCAGTATTCTCTCTTTCACAGCAACCCTAAATATAGCCCTGGCCCGCCTGGCAGTCGACTGAAAACTCGGGCCCCAGAAAATGCATTAAAAGCCTAATTCGCCCATCCAAAAGTGCTCCCAGAGGAAGGCTTTGGGTACAACTGAACTCCCTAGGGGAGCCTTTACGCAGCCCCACATGCAACTGGACCCTCCTTGTTCACTGTTTACGAGCAACCCTAAATATACCCCTAGACACCATGGCAGAAGACTGAAAACTCGGGCTCCAGAAAATGCGTTTCAAGCCCCATTCACCCATCCAGAAGTGCCCCCAAAGGAAGGCTTTGGGTACAACTGAACTCCCCAGGGGAGCCTTTATGCAGCCCCACATGCAGCTGGACCCTCCGGGTTCACTCTTTCACCGCAAGCCTAAATATAGCCCTAGCACGCCTGGCAGTCGACTGAAAGCTCGGGCCACAGAAAATGTGTTACGAGCCCCATTCGCCCATCCAAAAGTGCCCCCAAAGGAAGGCTTTGGGTACATCTGAACTCCCCAGGGGAGCCTTTACGCAGCCCCACATGCAACTGGACCCTCCGTGTTCGCTGTTTACAGCAACCATAAATATAACCCTAGCCAGCATGGCAGAAGACTTAAAACTCGGGCCACAGAAAAAGCGTTTCAAGCTCCTTTCGCCCATCCAGAAGTACCCCAAATGAAGGCTTTGGGTACAACTGAACTCCCCAGGGGAGCCTTTATGCAGCCCCACATGCAACTGGACCCTCCTTGTTCACTGTTTACGAGCAACCCTAAATATACCCCTAGCCACCATGGCAGAAGACTGAAAACTCGGGCTCCAGAAAATGCGTTTCAAGCCCCATTCACCCATCCAGAAGTGCCCCCAAAGGAAGGCTTTGGGTACAAGTGAACTCCCCAGGGGAGCCTTTATGCAGCCCCACATGCAACTGGACCCTCCGGGTTCACTCTTTCACCGCAAGCCTAAATATAGCCCTAGCACGCCTGGCAGTCGACTGAAAGCTCGGGCCACAGAAAATGTGTTACGAGCCCCATTCGCCCATCCAAAAGTGCCCCCAAAGGAAGGCTTTGGGTACATCTGAACTCCCCAGGGGAGCCTTTACGCAGCCCCACATGCAACTGGACCCTCCGTATTCGCTCTTTCACAGCAACCCTAAATATAACCCTAGCCAGCATGGTAGAAGACTGAAAACTAGGGCCACAGAAAAAGCATATCAAGCCCCTTTCGCCCATCCAGAAGTGCCCCCAAAGGAAGGCTTTGGGTACAAGTGAACTCCCCAGGGGAGCCTTTATGCAGCCCCACATGCAACTGGACCCTCCAGGTTCACTCTTTCACAGCAACCCTAAATATAACCCTGGCCCGCCTGGCATTTGACTGAAAACTCGGGCCCCAGAAAATGCACTAAAAGCCTAATTCGCCCATCCAAAAGTGCCCCCAGAGGAAGGCTTTGGGTACAAGTTAACTCCCCAGGGGAGCCTTTACGCAGCCCCACATGCAACTGGACCCTCCTTGTTCACTGTTTACGAGCAACCCTAAATATAACACTAGCCACCATGGCAGAAGACTGAAAACTCGGGCTCCAGAAAATGCGTTTCAAGCCCCATTCACCCATCCAGAAGTGCCCCCAAAGGAAGGCTTTGGGTACAACTGAACTCCCCAGGGGAGCCTTTATGCAGGCCCATACGCAACTGGACCCCCCGTGTTCGCTGTTTACAAGCAACACTAAATGTAACACTAGCAGGCATGGCAGAAAACTGAAAACTCGGGCCACAGAAAAAGCGTTTCAAGCCCCTTTCACCCATCCAGAAGTGCCCCCAAAGGAAGGCTTTGGGTACAACTGAACTCCCCAGGGGAGCCTTTATGCAGCCCCACATGCAACTGGACCCTCCGGGTTCACTCTTTCACAGCAACCGTAAATATAGCCCTGGCCCGCCTGGCAGTCGACTGAAAACTCAGGCCCCAGAAAATGCATTAAAATCATAATTTCCCCATCCAAAAGTGCCCCCAGAGGAAGGCTTTGGGTACAACTGAACTCCCCAGGGGAGCCTTTATGCAGCCCCACATGCAACTGGACCCTCCTTGTTCACTGTTTACGAGCAACCCTAAATATACCCCTAGCCACCATGGCAGAAGACTGAAAACTCGGGCTCCAGAAAATGCGTTTCAAGCCCCATTCACCCATCCAGAAGTGCCCCCAAAGGAAGGCTTAGGGTACAACTGAACTCCCCAGGGGAGCCTTTATGCAGCCCCACATGCAACTGGACCCTCCGGGTTCACTCTTCAACAGCAATCCTAAATATAGCCCTGGCCCGCCTGGCAGTCGACTGAAAACTCGGGCCACAGAAAATGCATTAAAAGCCTAATTCGCCCATCCAAAAGTGCCCCCAAAGGAAGGCTTTGGGTACATCTGAACTCCCCAGGGGAGCCTTTACGCAGCCCCACATGCAACTGGACCCTCCGTGTTCGCTCTTTACAGCAACCTTAAATATAACCCTAGCCAGCATGGTAGAAGACTGAAAACTCGGGCCACAGAAAAAGCGTATCAAGATCCTTTCGCCCATCCAGAAGTGCCTCCAAAGGAAGGCTTTGGGTACAACTGAACTCCCCAGGGGAGCCTTTATGCAGCCCCACATGCAACTGGACCCTCCGTATTCGCTCGTTCACAGCAACCCTAAATATAACCCTGGCCCGCATGGCAGACGACTGAAAAATCGGGCCCCAGAAAACGTGCTACAAGCCCCATTCACCCATCCAGAAGTGCCCACAAAGGAAGGCTTTGGGTACAACTGAACTCCCCAGGGGAGCATTTATGCAGGCCGATACGCAACTGGACCCCCCGTTTTCGCTGTTTACAAGCAACACTGAATATAACACTGGCCAGCATGGCAGAAAACTGAAAACTCGGGCCACAGAAAAAGCGTTTCAAGCCCCTTTAGCCCATCCAGAAGTGCCCCCAAAGGAAGGCTTTGGGTACAACTGAGCTCCCCAGGGGAGCCTTTACACAGCCCCACATGCAACTGGACCCTCCGGGTTCACTCTTTCACAGCAACCCTAAATATAGCCCTGGCCCGCCTGGCAGTCGACTGAAAACTCGGGCCCCAGAAAATGCATTAAAATCATAATTTCCCCATCCAAAAGAGCCCCCAGAGGAAGGCTTTGGGTACAAGTTAACTCCCCATGGGAGCCTTTATGCAGCCCCACATGCAACTGGACCCTCCTTGTTCACTGTTTACGAGCAACCCTAAATATACCCCTAGCCACCATGGCAGAAGACTGAAAACTCGGGCTCCAGAAAATGCGTTTCAAGCCCCATTCACCCATCCAGAAGTGCCCCCAAAGGAAGGCTTTGGGTACAAGTGAACTCCCCAGGGGAGCCTTTATGCAGCCCCACATGCAACTGGACCCTCCGGGTTCACTCTTTCACCGCAAGCCTAAATATAGCCCTCGGCGCAATGGGAGAAGACTGAAAAAGCGGGCCTCAGAAAACGCACTGCGATTCCCCTTGGACCATCCCAAAGTGCCCCCAAAGGAAGGCTTTGGGTACAACTGGACTCCCCAGGGGAGCCTTAACGCAGCCCCACATGCAACTGGACCCTCCGTATTCGCTCTTTCACAGCAACCCTAAATATAGCCCTGGCCCGCCTGGCAGTCGACTGAAAACTCGGGCCACAGAAAATGCATTAAAAGCCTAATTTGCCCATCCAAAAGTGCCCCCAGAGGAAGGCTTTGGGTACAAGTGAACTCCCCAGGGGAGCCTTTACGCAGCCCCACATGCAACTGGACCCTCCTTGTTCACTGTTTACGAGCAACCCTAAATATACCCATAGCCACCATGGCAGAAGACTGAAAACTCGGGCTCCAGAAAATGCGTTTCAAGCCCCATTCACCCATCCAGAAGTGCCCCCAAAGGAAGGCTTTGGGTACAAGTGAACTCCCCAGGGGAGCCTTTATGCAGCCCCACATGCAACTGGACCCTCCGGGTTCACTCTTTCACCGCAAGCCTAAATATAGCCCTGGCCCGCCTGGCAGTCGACTGAAAACTCAGGCCCCAGAAAATGCGTAAAAAGCCTAATTCGCCCATCCAAAAGTGCCCCCAAACGAAGGCTTTGGGTACAACTGAACTCCCCAGGGGAGCCTTTATGCAGCCCCACATGCAACTGGACCCTCCGGGTTCACTGTTTACGAGCAACCCTAAATATACCCCTAGCCAGCATGGCAGAAAACTGAAAACCTGGGATCCAGAAAATGCGTTTCAAGCCCCATTCACCCATCCAGAAGTGCCCCCAAAGGAAGGCTTTGGGTACAAGTGAACTCCCCAGGGGAGCCTTTATGCAGCCCCACATGCAACTGGACCCTCCGGGTTCACTCTTTCACCGCAAGCCTAAATATAGCCCTAGCACGCCTGGCAGTCGACTGAAAGCTCGGGCCCCAGAAAATGTGTTACGAGCCCCATTCGCCCATCCAAAAGTGCCCCCAAAGGAAGGCTTTGGCTACAAGTGAAATCCCCAGGGGAGCCTTTATGCAGCCCCACATGCAACTGGACCCTCCGTGTTCGCTCTTTACAGCAACCCTAAATATAACCCTAGCCAGCATGGCAGAAGACTGAAAACTCGGGCCACAGAAAAAGCGTTTCAAGCCCCTTTCGCCCATCCAGAAGTGCCCCCAAAGGAAGGCTTTGGGTACAAGTGAACTCCCCAGGGGAGCCTTTATGCAGCCCCACATGCAACTGGACCCTCCGTATTCGCTCTTTCACAGCAACCCTAAATATAACCCTGGCCCGCATGGCAGAAGACTGAAAAATCGGGCCCCAGAAAATGTGCTACAAGCCCCATTCGACCATCCAAAAGTGCCCCCAAACGAAGGCTTTGGGTACAAGTGAACTCCCCAGGGGAGCCTTTATGCAGGCCCATACGCAACTGGACCCCCCGTGTTCGCTGTTTAAAAGCAACCCTAAATATAACACTAGCCAGCATGGCAGAAAACTGAAAACTCGGGCCACAGAAAAAGCGTTTCAAGCCCCATTCGCCCATCCAGAAGTGCCCCCAAAGGAATGCTTTGGGTACAAGTGAACTCCCCAGGGGAGCATTTATGCAGCCCCACATGCAACTGGACCCTCCGGGTTCACTCTTTCACAGCAATCCTAAATATAGCCCTGGCCCACCTGGCAGTCGACTGAAAACTCGGGCTCCAGAAAATGCATTAAAAGCCTAATTCGCCCATCCAAAAGTGCCCCCAGAGGAAGGCTTTGGGTACAAGTGAACTCCCCAGGGGAGCCTTTATGCAGCCCCACATGCAACTGGACCCTCCTTCTTCACTGTTTACGAGCAACCCTAAATATACCCCTAGCCACCATGGCAGAAGACTGAAAACTCGGACTCCAGAAAATGCGTTTCAAGCCCCATTCACCCATCCAGAAGTGCCCCCAAAGGAAGGCTTTGGGTACAACTGAACTCCCCAGGGGAGCCTTTATGCAGCCCCACATGCAACTGGACCCTCCGTGTTCACTGTTTACGAGCAACCCTAAATATACCCCTAGCCAGCATGGCAGAAGACTGAAAACTCGGACTCCAGAAAATGCGTTTCAAGCCCCATTCACCCATCCAGAAGTGCCCCCAAAGGAAGGCTTTGGGTACAAGTGAACTCCCCAGGGGAGCCTTTATGCAGCCCCACATGCAACTGGACCCTCCGGGTTCACTCTTTCACTGCAAGCCTAAATATAGCCCTGGCCCGCATGGCAGACGACTGAAAAATCGGGCCCCAGAAAACGTGCTTCAAGCCCCATTTGACCATCCAAAAGTGCCCCCAAAGGAAGGCTTTGGGTACAACTGAACTCCCCAGGGGAGCCTTTATGCAGGCCCATACGCAACTGGACCCCCCGTGTTCGCTGTTTACAAGCAACCCTAAATATAGCACTAGCCAGCATGGCAGAAAACTGAAAACTCGGGCCACAGAAAAAGCGTTTCACGCCCCATTCACCCATCCAGAAGTGCCCCCAAAGGAATGCTTTGGGTACAAGTGAACTCCCCAGGGGAGCCTTTATGCAGCCCCACATGCAACTGGACCCTCCGGGTTCACTCTTCACCGCAAGCCTAAATATAGCCCTCGGCGCAATGGGAGAAGACTGAAAAAGCGGGCCTCAGAAAACGCATTGCGATTCCCCTTGGACCATCCAAAAGTGCCCCCAGAGGAAGGCTTTGGGTACAACTGGACTCCCCAGGGGAGCCTTAACGCAGCCCCACATGCAACTGGACCCTCCGTATTCGCTCTTTCACAGGAACCCTAAATATAGCCCTGGCCCGCCTGGCAGTCGACTGAAAACTCGGGCCTCAGAAAATGCATTAAAAGCCTAATTTGCCCATCCAAAAGTGCCCCCAGAGGAAGGTTTTGGGTACAACTGAACTCCCCAGGGGAGCCTTAACGCAGCCCCACATGCAACTGGACCCTCCTTGTTCACTGTTTACGAGCAACCCTAAATATACCCCTAGCCACCATGGCAGAAGACTGAAAACTCGGGCTCCAGAAAATGCGTTTCAAGCCCCATTCACCCATCCAGAAGTGCCCCAAAAGGAAGGCTTTGGGTCCAACTGAACTCCCCAGGGGAGCCTTTATGCAGCCCCACATGCAACTGGACCCTCCGGGTTCACTCTTTCACCGCAAGCCTAAATATAGCCCTAGCACGCCTGGCAGTCGACTGAAAGCTCGGGCCACAGAAAATGTGTTACGAGCCCCATTCGCCCATCCAAAAGTGCCCCCAAAGGAAGGCTTTGGCTACAAGTGAAATCCCCAGGGGAGCCTTTATGCAGCCCCACATGCAACTGGACCCTCCGTGTTCGCTCTTTCACAGCAACCCTAAATATAACCCTAGCCAGCATGGCAGACGACTGAAAACTCGGGCTCCAGAAAATGCGTTTCAAGCCCCATTCACCCATCCAGAAGTGCCCCAAAAGGAAGGCTTTGGGTACAACTGAACTCCCCAGGGGAGCCTTTATGCAGCCCCACATGCAACTGGACCCTCCTTGTTCACTGTTTACGAGCAACCCTAAATATACCCCTAGCCACCATGGCAGAAGACTGAAAACTCGGGCTCCAGAAAATGCGTTTCAAGCCCCATTCACCCATCCAGAAGTGCCCCCAAAGGAAGGCTTTGGGTACAAGTGAACTCCCCAGGGGAGCCTTTATGCAGCCCCACATGCAACTGGACCCTCCGGGTTCACTCTTTCACCGCAACCTAAATATAGCCCTCGGCGCAATGGGAGAAGACTGAAAAAGCGGGCCTCAGAAAACGCATTGCGATTCCCATTGGACCATCCCAAAGTGCCCCCAAAGGAAGGCTTTGGGTACAACTGGACTCCCCAGGGGAGCCTTAACGCAGCCCCACATGCAACTGGACCCTCCATATTTGCTCATTCACAGCAACCCTAAATATAACCCTGGCCCGCCTGGCAGTCGACTGAAAACTCGGGCCCCAGAAAATGCATTAAAAGCCTAATTTGCCCATCCAAAAGTGCCCCCAGAGGAAGGCTTTGGGTACAACTGAACTCCCCAGGGGAGCCTTAACGCAGCCCCACATGCAACTGGACCCTCCGGGTTCACTCTTTCACCGCAAGCCTAAATATAACCCTGGCCCGCCTGGCAGTCGACTGAAAACTCGGGCTCCAGAAAATGCGTTAAAAGCCTAATTCGCCCATCCAAAAGTGCCCCCAGAGGACGGCTTTGGGTACAACTGAACTCCCCAGGGGAGCCTTTATGCAGCCCGACCTGCAACTGGACCCTCCGGGTTCACTCTTTCACTGCAACCCTAAATATAACCCTGGCCCGCCTGGCAGTCGACTGAAGACTCGTGCCCCAGAAAATGCCTTAAAAGCCTAATTCGCCCATGCAAATGTGCCCCCAGAAGAAGGCTTTGGGTACAACTGAACTCCCCAGGGGAGCCTTAACGCAGCCCCACATGCAACTGGACCCTGCGTATTCGCTCTTTCACAGCAACCCTAAATATAGCCCTGGCCCGCATAGCAGACGACTGAAAAATCGGGCCCCAGAAAACGTGCTTCAAGCCCCATTTGACCATCCAAAAGTGCCCCCAAAGGAAGGTTTTGGGTACAAGTGAACTCCCCAGGGGAGCCTTTATGCAGGCCCATACGCAACTGGACCCCCCGTGTTCGCTGTTTACAAGCAACCCTAAATATAACACTAGCCAGCATGGCAGAAAACTGAAAACTCGGGCCACAGAAAAAGCGTTTCAAGCCCCATTCACCCATCCCGAAGTGCCCCCAAAGGAAGGCTTTGGGTACAACTGAACTCCCCAGGGGAGCCTTTATGCAGGCCCACATGCAACTGGACCCTCCGGGTTCACTCTTTCACCGCAAGCCTAAATATAGCCCTAGCACGCCTGGCAGTCGACTGAAAGCTCGGGCCACAGAAAATGTGTTACGAGCCCCATTCGCCCATCCAAAAGTGCCCCCAAAGGAAGGCTTTGGCTACAAGTGAAATCCCCAGGGGAGCCTTTATGCAGCCCCACATGCAACTGGACCCTCCAGGTTCACTCTTTCACCGCAAGCCTAAATATAACCCTCGGCCCAATGGGAGAAGACTGAAAAAGCGGGCCACAGAAAACGAATTGCGATTCCCCTTGGACCATCCAAAAGTGCCCCCAAAGGAAGGCTTTGGGTACAACTGGACTCCCCAGGGGAGCCTTAACGCAGCCCCACATGCAACTGGACCCTCCCGGTTCACTCTTTCACAGCAACCCTAAATATAGCCCTGGCCCGCCTGGCAGTCGACTGAAAACTCGGGCCACAGAAAATGCATTAAAAGCCTAATTTGCCCATCCAAAAGTGCCCCCAGAGGAAGGCTTTGGGTACAAGTGAACTCCCCAGGGGAGCCTTTACGCAGCCCCACATGCAACTGGACCCTCCTTGTTCACTGTTTACGAGCAACCCTAAATATACCCATAGCCACCATGGCAGAAGACTGAAAACTCGGGCTCCAGAAAATGCGTTTCAAGCCCCATTCACCCATCCAGAAGTGCCCCCAAAGGAAGGCTTTGGGTACAAGTGAACTCCCCAGGGGAGCCTTTATGCAGCCCCACATACAACTGGACCCTTAGGGTTCACTCGTTCACCGCAAGCCTAAATATAGCCCTGGCCCGCCTGGCAGTCGACTGAAAACTCGGGCCCCAGAAAATGCGTTAAAAGCCTAATTCGCCCATCCAAAAGTGCCGCCAGAGGAAGGCTTTGGGTACAACTGAACTCCCCAGGGGAGCCTTTATGCAGCCCCACATGCAACTGGACCCTCCTTGTTCACTGTTTTCGAGAAACCCTAAATATACCCCTAGGCACCATGGCAGAAGACTGAAAACTCGGGCTCCAGAAAATGCGTTTCAAGCCCCATTCACCCATCCAGAAGTGCCCCCAGAGGAAGGCTTTGGGTACAACTGAACTCCCCAGGGGAGCCTTTACGCAGCCCCACATGCAACTGGACCCTCCGTGTTCGCTCTTTACAGCAACCCTAAATATATCCCTAGCCAGCATGGCAGAAGACTGAAAACTCGGGCTCCAGAAAATGCGTTTCAAGCCCCATTCACCCATCCAAAAGTGCCCCCAGAAGAAGGCTTTGGGTACAAGTGAACTCTCCAGGGGAGCCTTAACGCAGCCCCACATGCAACTGGACCCTCCGTATTCGCTCTTTCACAGCAACCCTAAATATAGACCTGGCCCGCATGGCAGACGACTGAAAAATCGGGCCCCAGAAAACGTGCTTCAAGCCCCATTCGACCATCCAAAAGTGCCTCCAAACGAAGCCTTTGGGTACAAGTGAACTCCCCAGGGGAGCCTTTATCCAGGCCGATATGCAACTGGACCCCCCGTGTTCGCTGTTTACAAGCAACCCTAAATATAACACTAGCCAGCATGGCAGAAAACTGAAAACTCGGGCTCCAGAAAAAGCGTTTCAAGCCGCATTCACCCATCCCGAAGTGCCCCCAGAGGAAGGCTTTGGGTACAAGTGAACTCCCCAGGGGAGCCTTTATGCAGCCCCACATGCAACTGGACCCTCCGGGTTCACTCTTTCACCGCAAGCCTAAATATAGCCCTAGCACGCCTGGCAGTCGACTGAAAGCTCGGGCCACAGAAAATGTGTTACGAGCCCCATTCGCCCATCCAAAAGTGCCCCCAAAGGAAGGCTTTGGGTACATCTGAACTCCCCAGGGGAGCCTTTACGCAGCCCCACATGCACTGGACCCTCCGTGTTCGCTCTTTACAGCAACCCTAAATATAACCCTAGCCAGCATGGCAGAAGACTGAAAACTCGGGCCACAGAAAAAGAGTTTCAAGCCCCTTTCGCCCATCCAGAAGTGCCCCCAAAGGAAGGCTTTGGGTACAACTAAACTCCCCAGGGGAGCCTTTATGCAGCCCCACATGCAACTGGACCCTCCGGGTTCACTCTTTCACCGCAAGCCTAAATATAACCCTCGGCGCAATGGGAGAAGACTGAAAAAGCGGGCCTCAGAAAACACATTGCGATTCCCCTTGAACCATCCCAAAGTGCCCCCAAAGGAAGGCTTTGGGTACAACTGGACTCCCCAGGGAAGCCTTAACGCAGCCCCACATGCAACTGGACCCTCCGTATTCGCTCTTTCACAGCAACCCTAAATATAGCCCTGGCCCGCCTGGCAGTCGACTGAAAACTCGGGGCCCCGAAAATGCATTGAAAGCCTAATTTGCCCATCCAAAAGTGCCCCCAGAGGAAGGCTTTGGGTACAACTGAACTCCCCAGGGGAGCCTTTACGCAGCCCCACATGCAACGGGACCCTCCTTGTTCACTGTTTACGAGCAACCCTAAATATACCCCTAGCAACCATGGCAGAAAACTGAAAACTCGGGCTCCAGAAAATGCGTTTCAAGCCCCATTCACCCATCCAGAAGTGCCCCCAAAGGAAGGCTTTGGGTACAAGTGAACTCCCCAGGGGAGCCTTTATGCAGCCCCACATGCAACTGGACCCTCCGGGTTCACTCTTTCACCGCAAGCCTAAATATAGCCCTAGCACGCCTGGCAGTCGACTGAAAGCTCGGGCCACAGAAAATGTGTTACGAGCCCCATTCGCCCATCCAGAAGTGCCCCCAAAGGAAGGCTTTGGGTACAAGTGAACTCCCCAGGGGAGCCTTTATGCAGCCCCACATGCAACTGGACCCTCCGTATTCGCTCTTTCACAGCAACCCTAAATATAACCCTGGCCCGCATGGCAGACGACTGAAAAATCGGGCCCCAGAAAACGTGCTACAAGCCCCATTCGACCATCCAAAAGTGCCCCCAGAGGAAGGCTTTGGGTACAACTGAACTCCCCAGGGGATCCTTTATGCAGGCCCATACGCAACTGGACCCCCCGTGTTCGCTGTTTACAAGCAACCCTAAATATAACACTAGCCAGCATGGCAGAAAACTGAAAACTCGGGCCACAGAAAAAGCGTTTCAAGCCCCATTCACCCATCCAGAAGTGCCCCCAAAGGAAGGCTTTGGGTACAAGTGAACTCCCCAGGGGAGCCTTTATGCAGCCCCACATGCAACTGGACCCTCCGGGTTCACTCTTTCACAGCAACCCTAAATATATCCCTGGCCCGCCTGGCAGTCGACTGAAAACTCGGGCCCCAGAAAATGCATTAAAAGCCTAATTCGCCCATCCAAAAGTGCCCCCAAAGGAAGGCTTTGGGTACAAGTGAACTCCCCAGGGGAGCCTTTACGCAGCCCCACATGCAACTGGACCCTCCTTGTTCACTGTTTACGAGCAACCCTAAATATACCCCTAGCCACCATGGCAGAAGACTGAAAACTCGGGCTCCAGAAAATGCGTTTCAAGCCCCATTCACCCATCCAGAAGTGCCCCCAAAGGAAGGCTTTGGGTACAAGTGAACTCCCCAGGGGAGCCTTTATGCAGCCCCACATGCAACTGGACCCTCCGGGTTCACTCTTTCACCGCAAGCCTAAATATAGCCCTAGCACGCCTGGCAGTCGACTGAAAGCTCGGGCCACAGAAAATGTGTTACGAGCCCCATTCACCCATCCAGAAGTGCCCCCAAAGGAAGGCTTTGGGTACAACTGAACTCCCCAGGGGAGCCTTTATGCAGCCCCACATGCAACTGGACCCTCCTTGTTCACTGTTTACGAGCAACCCTAAATATACCCCTAGCCACCGTGGCAGAAGACTGAAAACTCGGGCTCCAGAAAATGCGTTTCAAGCCCCATTCACCCATCCAGAAGTGCCCCCAAAGGAAGGCTTTGGGTACAACTGAACTCCCCAGGGGAGCCTTTATGCAGCCCCACATGCAACTGGACCCTCCGGGTTCACTCTTTCACCGCAAGCCTAAATATAGCCCTACCAAGCCTGGCAGTCGACTAAAGCTCGGGCCACAGAAAAAGTGTTACGAGCCCCATTCGCCCATCCAAACGTGCCCCCAAAGGAAGGCTTTGGGTACATCTGAACTCCCCAGGGGAGCCTTTACGCAGCCCCACATGCAACTGGACCCTCCGTGTTCGCTCTTTACAGCAACCCTAAATATAACCCTAGCCAGCATGGCAAACGACTGAAAAATCGGGCCCCAGAAAACGTGCTACAAGCCCCATTCGACCATCCAAAAGTGCCCCCAAACGAAGGCTTTGGGTACAACTGAACTCCCCAGGGGAGCCTTTATGCAGGCCCATACGCAACTGGACCCCCCGTGTTCGCTGTTTACAAGCAACCCTAAATATAACACTAGCCACCATGGCAGAAAACTGAAAATTCGGGCCACAGAAAAAGCGTTTCAAGCCCCATTCACCCATCCAAAAGTGACCCCAAAGGAAGGCTTTGGGTACAAGTGAACTCCCCAGGGGAGCCTTTACGCAGCCCCACATGCAACTGGACCCTCCTTGTTCACTCTTTACGAGCAACCCTAAATATACCCCTAGCCACCATGGCAGAAGACTGAAAACTGGGGCTCCAGAAAATGCGTTTCAAGCCCCATTCACCCATCCAGAAGTGCCCCCAAAGGAAGGCTTTGGGTACAACTGAACTCCCCAGGGGAGCCTTTATGCAGCCCCACATGCAACTGGACCCTCCGGGTTCACTCTTTCACCGCAACCCTATATATAGCCCTCGGCGCAATGGGAGAAGACTGAAAAAGCGGGCCTCAGAAAACGCATTGCGATTCCCCTTGGACCATCCAAACGTGCCCCCAAAGGAAGGCTTTGGGTACAACTGGACTCCCCAGGGGAGCCTTAACGCAGCCCCACATGCAACTGGACCCTCCGTATTCGCTCTTTCACCGCAACCCTAAATATAGCCCTGGCCCGCCTGGCAGTCGACTGAAAACTCGGGCCCCAGAAAATGCATTCAAAGCCTAATTTGCCCATCCAAAAGTGCCCCCAGAGGAATGCTTTGGGTACATCTGAACTCCCCAGGGGAGCCTTTACGCAGCCCCACATGCAACTGGACCCTCCTTGTTCACTGTTTACGAGCAACCCTAAATATACCCCTAGCCACCATGGCAGAAGACTGAAAACTCGGGCTCCAGAAAATGCGTTTCAAGCCCCATTCACCCATCCAGAAGTGCCCCCAAAGGAAGGCTTTGGGTACAACTGAACTCCCCAGGGGAGCCTTTATGCAGCCCCACATGCAACTGGACCCTTCGGGTTCACTCTTTCACCGCAAGCCTAAATATAGCCCTAGCACGCCTGGCAGTCGACTGAAAGCTCGGGCCACAGAAAATGTGTTACGAGCCCCATTCGCCCATCCAAAAGTGCCCCCAAAGGAAGGCTTTGGGTACATCTGAACTCCCCAGGGGAGCCTTTACGCAGCCCCACATGCAACTGGACCCTCCGTGTTCGCTCTTTACAGCAACCCTAAATATAACCCTAGCCAGCATGGCAGAAGACTGAAAACTCGGCCACAGAAAAAGCGTTTCAAGCCCCTTTCGCCCATCCAGAAGTGCCCCCAAAGGAAGGCTTTGGGTACAAGTGAACTCCCCAGGGGAGCCTTTATGCAGCCCCACATGCAACTGGACCCTCCGTATTCGCTCTTTCACAGCAACCCTAAATATAACCCTGGCCCGCATGGCAGACGACTGAAAAATCGGGCCCCAGAAAACGTGCTACAAGCCCCATTCGACCATCCAAAAGTGCCCCCAGAGGAAGGCTTTGGGTACAACTGAACTCCCCAGGGGAGCCTTTATGCAGGCCCATACGCAACTGGACCGCCCGTGTTCGCTGTTTACAAGCAACCCTAAATATAACACTAGCCAGCATGGCAGAAAACTGAAAACTCGGGCTCCAGAAAATGCGTTTCAAGCCCCATTCACCCATCAAGAAGTGCGCCCAAAGGAAGGCTTTGGGTACAACTGAACTCCCCAGGGGAGCCTTTATGCAGCCCCACATGCAACTGGACCCTCCGGGTTCACTCTTTCACAGCAACCCTAAATATAGCCCTCGGCGCAATGGGATAAGACTGAAAAAGAGGGCCTCAGAAAACGCATTGCGATTAACCTTGGACCATCCCAAAATGCCCCCAAAGGAAGGCTTTGGGTACAACTGGACTCCCCAGGGGAGCCTTTATGCAGCCCCACATGCAACTGGACCCTCCGTATTCGCTCTTTCACAGCAACCCTAAATACACCCCTAGCCGCCATGGCAGAAGACTGAAAACCTGAACTCCAGAAAATGCGTTAAAAGCCTAATTCGCCCATCCAGAAGTGCCCCCAGAGGAAGGCTTTGGGTACAACTGAACTCCCCAGGGGAGCCTTTACGCAGCCCCACATGCAACTGGACCCTCCTTGTTCACTGTTTACGAGCAACCCTAAATATACCCCTAGCCACCATGGCAGAAGACTGAAAACTCGGGCTCCAGAAAATGCGTTTCAAGCCCCATTCACCAATCCAGAAGTGCCCCCAAACGAAGGCTTTGGGTACAAGTGAAATCCCCAGGGGAGACTTTATGCAGCCCCACATGCAACTGGACCCTCCGGGTTCACTCTTTCACCGCAAGCCTAAATATATCCCTGGGCGCAATGGGAGAAGACTGAAAACTCGGGCTCCAGAAAATGCGTTTCAAGCCCCTTTCACCAATCCAGAAGTGCCCCCAAAGGAAGGCTTTGGGTACAAGTGAACTCCCCAGGGGACCATTTATGCAGCCCCACATGCAACTGGACCCTCCGTATTCGCTCTTTACAGCAACCCTAAATATAACCCTGGCCCGCATGGCAGACGACTGAAAAATCGGGCCCAGAAAACGTGCTTCAAGCCCCATTTGACCATCCAAAAGTGCCCCCAAAGGAAGGCTTTGGGTACAACTGAACTCCCCAGGGGAGCCTTTATGCAGGCCCATACGCAACTGGACCCCCCGTGTTCGCTGTTTACAAGCAACCCTAAATATAACACTAGCCAGCATGGCAGAAAACTGAAAACTCGGGCCACAGAAAAAGTGTTTCAAGCCCCATTCACCCATCCAGAAGTGACCCCAAAGGAAGGCTTTGGGTACAAGTGAACTCCCCAGGGGAGCCTTTATGCAGCCCCGCATGCAACTGGACCCTCCTTGTTCACTGTTTACGAGCAACCCTAAATATAGCCCTAGACACCATGGCAGAAGACTGAAAACTGGGGCTCCAGAAAATGCGTTTCAAGCCCCATTCACCCATCCAGAAGTGCCCCCAAAGGAAGGCTTTGGGTACAACTGAACTCCCCAGGGGAGCCTTTATGCAGCCCCACATGCAACTGGACCCTCCGGGTTCACTCTTTCACCGCAACCCTATATATAGCCCTCGGCGCAATGGGAGAAGACTGAAAAAGCGGGCCTAAGAAAACGCATTGCGATTCCCCTTGGACCATCCAAACGTGCCCCCAAAGGAAGGCTTTGGGTACAACTGGACTCCCCAGGGGAGCCTTAACGCAGCCCCACATGCAACTGGACCCTCCGTATTCGCTATTTCACCGCAACCCTAAATATAGCCCTGGCCCGCCTGGCAGTCGACTGAAAACTCGGGCCACAGAAAATGCATTCAAAGCCTAATTTGCCCATCCAAAAGTGCCCCCAGAGGAATGCTTTGGGTACATCTGAACTCCCCAGGGGAGCCTTTACGCAGCCCCACATGCAACTGGACCCTCCTTGTTCACTGTTTACGAGCAACCCTAAATATACCCCTAGCCACCATGGCAGAAGACTGAAAACTCGGGCTCCAGAAAATGCGTTTCAAGCCCCATTCACCCATCCAGAAGTGCCCCCAAAGGAAGGCTTTGGGTACAACTGAACTCCCCAGGGGAGCCTTTATGCAGCCCCACATGCAACTGGACCCTTCGGGTTCACTCTTTCACCGCAAGCCTAAATATAGCCCTAGCACGCCTGGCAGTCGACTGAAAGCTCGGGCCACAGAAAATGTGTTACGAGCCCCATTCGCCCATCCAAAAGTGCCCCCAAAGGAAGGCTTTGGGTACATCTGAACTCCCCAGGGGAGCCTTTACGCAGCCCCACATGCAACTGGACCCTCCGTGTTCGCTCTTTACAGCAACCCTAAATATAACCCTAGCCAGCATGGCAGAAGACTGAAAACTCGGGCCACAGAAAAAGCGTTTCAAGCCCCTTTCGCCCATCCAGAAGTGCCCCCAAAGGAAGGCTTTGGGTACAAGTGAACTCCCCAGGGGAGCCTTTATGCAGCCCCACATGCAACTGGACCATCCGTATTCGCTCTTTCACAGCAACCCTAAATATAACCCTGGCCCGCATGGCAGACGACTGAAAAATCGGGCCCCAGAAAACGTGCTACAAGCCCCATTCGACCATCCAAAAGTGCCCCCAAAGGAAGGCTTTGGGTACAACTGAACTCCCCAGGGGATCCTTTATGCAGGCCCATACGCAACTGGACCCCCCGTGTTCGCTGTTTACAAGCAACCCTAAATATAACACTAGCCAGCATGGCAGAAAACTGAAAACTCGGGCCACAGAAAAAGCGTTTCAAGCCCCATTCACCCATCCAGAAGTGCCCCCAAAGGAAGGCTTTGGGTACAACTGAACTCCCCAGGGGAGCCTTTATGCAGCCCCACATGCAACTGGACCCTCCGGGTTCACTCTTTCACAGCAACCCTAAATATATCCCTGGCCCGCCTGGCAGTCGACTGAAAACTCGGGCCCCAGAAAATGCATTAAAAGCCTAATTCGCCCATCCAAAAGTGCCCCCAAAGGAAGGCTTTGGGTACAACTGAACTCCCCAGGGGAGCCTTTACGCAGCCCCACATGCAACTGGACCCTCCTTGTTCACTGTTTACGAGCAACCCTAAATATACCCCTAGCCACCATGGCAGAAGACTGAAAACTCGGGCTCCAGAAAATGCGTTTCAAGCCCCATTCACCCATCCAGAAGTGCCCCCAAAGGAAGGCTTTGGGTACAAGTGAACTCCCCAGGGGAGCCTTTATGCAGCCCCACATGCAACTGGACCCTCCGGGTTCACTCTTTCACCGCAAGCCTAAATATAGCCCTAGCACGCCTGGCAGTCGACTGAAAGCTCGGGCCACAGAAAATGTGTTACGAGCCCCATTCACCCATCCAGAAGTGCCCCCAAAGGAAGGCTTTGGGTACAACTGAACTCCCCAGGGGAGCCTTTATGCAGCCCCACATGCAACTGGACCCTCCTTGTTCACTGTTTACGAGCAACCCTAAATATACCCCTAGCCACCGTGGCAGAAGACTGAAAACTCGGGCTCCAGATAATGCGTTTCAAGCCCCATTCACCCATCCAGAAGTGCCCCCAAAGGAAGGCTTTGGGTACAACTGAACTCCCCAGGGGAGCCTTTATGCAGCCCCACATGCAACTGGACCCTCCGGGTTCACTCTTTCACCGCAAGCCTAAATATAGCCCTACCAAGCCTGGCAGTCGACTAAAGCTAGGGCCACAGAAAAAGTGTTACGAGCCCCATTCGCCCATCCAAACGTGCCCCCAAAGGAAGGCTTTGGGTACATCTGAACTCCCCAGGGGAGCCTTTACGCAGCCCCACATGCAACTGGACCCTCCGTGTTCGCTCTTTACAGCAACCCTAAATATAACCCTAGCCAGCATGGCAAACGACTGAAAAATCGGGCCCCAGAAAACGTGCTACAAGCCCCATTCGACCATCCAAAAGTGCCCCCAAACGAAGGCTTTGGGTAAAACTGAACTCCCCAGGGGAGCCTTTCTGCAGGCCCATACGCAACTGGACCCCCCGTGTTCGCTGTTTACAAGCAACCCTAAATATAACACTAGCCACCATGGCAGAAAACTGAAAATTCGGGCCACAGAAAAAGCGTTTCAAGCCCCATTCACCCATCCAAAAGTGACCCCAAAGGAAGGCTTTGGGTACAAGTGAACTCCCCAGGGGAGCCTTTACGCAGCCCCACATGCAACTGGACCCTCCTTGTTCACTCTTTACGAGCAACCCTAAATATACCCCTAGCCACCATGGCAGAAGACTGAAAACTGGGGCTCCAGAAAATGCGTTTCAAGCCCCATTCACCCATCCAGAAGTGCCCCCAAAGGAAGGCTTTGGGTACAACTGAACTCCCCAGGGGAGCCTTTATGCAGCCCCACATGCAACTGGACCCTCCGGGTTCACTCTTTCACCGCAACCCTATATATAGCCCTCGGCGCAATGGGAGAAGACTGAAAAAGCGGGCCTCAGAAAACGCATTGCGATTCCCCTTGGACCATCCAAACGTGCCCCCAAAGGAAGGCTTTGGGTACAACTGGACTCCCCAGGGGAGCCTTAACGCAGCCCCACATGCAACTGGACCCTCCGTATTCGCTCTTTCACCGCAACCCTAAATATAGCCCTGGCCCGCCTGGCAGTCGACTGAAAACTCGGGCCACAGAAAATGCATTCAAAGCCTAATTTGCCCATCCAAAAGTGCCCCCAGAGGAATGCTTTGGGTACATCTGAACTCCCCAGGGGAGCCTTTACGCAGCCCCACATGCAACTGGACCCTCCTTGTTCACTGTTTACGAGCAACCCTAAATATACCCCTAGCCACCATGGCAGAAGACTGAAAACTCGGGCTCCAGAAAATGCGTTTCAAGCCCCATTCACCCATCCAGAAGTGCCCCCAAAGGAAGGCTTTGGGTACAACTGAACTCCCCAGGGGAGCCTTTATGCAGCCCCACATGCAACTGGACCCTTCGGGTTCACTCTTTCACCGCAAGCCTAAATATAGCCCTAGCACGCCTGGCAGTCGACTGAAAGCTCGGGCCACAGAAAATGTGTTACGAGCCCCATTCGCCCATCCAAAAGTGCCCCCAAAGGAAGGCTTTGGGTACAACTGAACTCCCCAGGGGAGCCTTTACGCAGCCCCACATGCAACTGGACCCTCCGTGTTCGTTCTTTACAGCAACCCTAAATATAACCCTAGCCAGCATGGCAGAAGACTGAAAACTCGGGCCACAGAAAAAGCGTTTCAAGCCCCTTTCGCCCATCCAGAAGTACTTCCAAAGGAAGGCTTTGGGTACAAGTGAACTCCCCAGGGGAGCCTTTATGCAGCCCCACATGCAACTGGACCCTCCGTATTCGCTCTTTCACAGCAACCCTAAATATAACCCTGGCCCGCATGGCAGACGACTGAAAAATCGGGCCCCAGAAAACGTGCTACAAGCCCCATTCGACCATCCAAAAGTGCCCCCAGAGGAAGGCTTTGGGTACAACTGAACTCCCCAGGGGAGCCTTTATGCAGGCCCATACGCAACTGGACCGCCCGTGTTCGCTGTTTACAAGCAACCCTAAATATAACACTAGCCAGCATGGCAGAAAACTGAAAACTCGGGCTCCAGAAAATGCGTTTCAAGCCCCATTCACCCATCAAGAAGTGCCCCCAAAGGAAGGCTTTGGGTACAACTGAACTCCCCAGGGGAGCCTTTATGCAGCCCCACATGCAACTGGACCCTCCGGGTTCACTCTTTCACAGCAACCCTAAATATAGCCCTCGGCGCAATGGGATAAGACTGAAAAAGAGGGCCTCAGAAAACGCATTGCGATTAACCTTGGACCATCCCAAAATGCCCCCAAAGGAAGGCTTTGGGTACAACTGGACTCCCCAGGGGAGCCTTTATGCAGCCCCACATGCAACTGGACCCTCCGTATTCGCTCTTTCACAGCAACCCTAAATACACCCCTAGCCGCCATGGCAGAAGACTGAAAACCTGAACTCCAGAAAATGCGTTAAAAGCCTAATTCGCCCATCCAGAAGTGCCCCCAGAGGAAGGCTTTGGGTACAACTGAACTCCCCAGGGGAGCCTTTACGCAGCCCCACATGCAACTGGACCCTCCTTGTTCACTGTTTACGAGCAACCCTAAATATACCCCTAGCCACCATGGCAGAAGACTGAAAACTCGGGCTCCAGAAAATGCGTTTCAAGCCCCATTCACCAATCCAGAAGTGCCCCCAAACGAAGGCTTTGGGTACAAGTGAAATCCCCAGGGGAGACTTTATGCAGCCCCACATGCAACTGGACCCTCCGGGTTCACTCTTTCACCGCAAGCCTAAATATATCCCTGGGCGCAATGGGAGAAGACTGAAAACTCGGGCTCCAGAAAATGCGTTTCAAGCCCCATTCACCAATCCAGAAGTGCCCCCAAAGGAAGGCTTTGGGTACAAGTGAACTCCCCAGGGGACCATTTATGCAGCCCCACATGCAACTGGACCCTCCGTATTCGCTCTTTACAGCAACCCTAAATATAACCCTGGCCCGCATGGCAGACGACTGAAAAATCGGGCCCAGAAAACGTGCTTCAAGCCCCATTTGACCATCCAAAAGTGCCCCCAAAGGAAGGCTTTGGGTACAACTGAACTCCCCAGGGGAGCCTTTATGCAGGCCCATACGCAACTGGACCCCCCGTGTTCGCTGTTTACAAGCAACCCTAAATATAACACTAGCCAGCATGGCAGAAAACTGAAAACTCGGGCCACAGAAAAAGTGTTTCAAGCCCCATTCACCCATCCAGAAGTGACCCCAAAGGAAGGCTTTGGGTACAAGTGAACTCCCCAGGGGAGCCTTTATGCAGCCCCGCATGCAACTGGACCCTCCTTGTTCACTGTTTACGAGCAACCCTAAATATACCCCTAGCCACCATGGCAGAAGACTGAAAACTCGGGCTCCAGAAAATGCGTTTCAAGCCCCATTCACCCATCCAGAAGTGCCCCCAGAGGAAGGCTTTGGGTACAACTGAACTCCCCAGGGGAGCCTTTATGCAGCCCCACATGCAACTGGACCCTCCGGGTTCACTCTTTCACCGCAAGCCTAAATATAGCCCTAGCACGCCTGGCAGTCGACTGAAAGCTCGGGCCACAGAAAATGTGTTACGAGCCCCATTCGCCCATCCAAAAGTGCCCCCAAAGGAAGGCTTTGGGTACAACTGAACTCCCCAGGGGAGCCTATACCCAGCCCCACATGCAACTGGACCCTCCGTGTTCGCTCTTTACAGCAACCCTAAATATAACACTAGCCACCATGGCAGAAGACTGAAAACTCGGGCCACAGAAAAAGCGTTTCAAGCCCCTTTCGCCCATCCAGAAGTGCTTCCAAAGGAAGGCTTTGGGTACAAGTGAACTCCCCAGGGGAGCCTTTATGCAGCCCCACATGCAACTGGACCCTCCGTATTCGCTCTTTCACAGCAACCCTAAATATAACCCTGGCCCGCATGGCAGACGACTGAAAAATCGGGCCCCAGAAAACATGCTACAAGCCCATTTCGCCCATCCAAAAGTGCCCCCAGAAGAAGGCTTTGGGTACAACTGAACTCCCCAGGAGAGACTTTATGCAGGCCCATACGCAACTGGACCCTCCTTGTTCACTGTTTACGAGCAACCCTAAATATACCCCTAGCCACCATGGCAGAAGACTGAAAACTCGGGCTCCAGAAAATGCGTTTCAAGCCCCATTCACCAATCCAGAAGTGCCCCCAAAGGAAGGCTTTGGGTACAACTGAACTCCCCAGGGGAGCCTTAACGCAGCCCCACATGCAACTGGACCCTCCGGGTTCACTCTTTCACAGCAACCCTAAATATAGCCCTGGCCCACCTGGCAGTCGACTGAAAACTCGGGCCCCAGAAAATGCCTTAAAAGCCTAATTCGCCCATCCAAAAGTGCCCCCAGAGGAAGGCTTTGGGTACAACTGAACTCCCCAGGGGAGCCTTAACGCAGCCCCACATGCAACTGGACCCTCCGTATTCGCTCTTTCACAGCAACCCTAAATATAACCCTGGCCCGCATGGCAGACGACTGAAAAATCGGGCCCAGAAAACGTGCTTCAAGCCCCATTTGACCATCCAAAAGTGCCCCCAAAGGAAGGCTTTGGGTACAACTGAACTCCCCAGGGGAGCCTTTATGCAGGCCCATACGCAACTGGACCCCCCGTGTTCGCTGTTTACAAGCAACCCTAAATATAACACTAGCCAGCATGGCAGAAAACTGAAAACTCGGGCCACAGAAAAAGCGTTTCAAGCCCCATTCACCCATCCAGAAGTGCCACCAAAGGAAGGCTTTGGGTACAAGTGAACTCCCCACGGGAGCCTTTATGCAGCCCCACATGCAACTGGACCCTCCTTGTTCACTGTTTACGAGCAACCCTAAATATACCCCTAGCCACCATGGCAGAAGACTGAAAACTCGGGCTCCAGAAAATGCGTTTCAAGCCCCATTCACCCATCCAGAAGTGCCCCCAAAGGAAGGCTTTGGGTCCAACTGAACTCCCCAGGGGAGCCTTTATGCAGCCCCACATGCAACTGGACCCTCCGGGTTCACTCTTTCACCGCAAGCCTAAATATAGCCCTAGCACGCCTGGCAGTCAACTGAAATCTCGGGCCACAGAAAATGTGTTACGAGCCCCATTCGCCCATCCAAAAGTGCCCCCAAAGGAAGGCTTTGGGTACAACTGAACTCCCCAGGGGAGCCTATACGCAGCCCAACATGCAACTGGACCCTCCGTATTCGCTCTTTACAGCAACCCTAAATATAACCCTAGCCAGCATGGCAGAAGACTGAAAACTCGGGCCACAGAAAAAGCGTTTCAAGCCCCTTTCGCCCATCCAGAAGTGCCCCCAAAGGAAGGCTTTGGGTACAAGTGAACTCCCCAGGGGTGCCTTTATGCAGCCCCACATGCAACTGGACCCTCCGTATTCGCTCTTTCACAGCAAACCTAAATATAACCCTGGCCCGCATGGCAGACGACTGAAAAATCGGGCCACAGAAAACATGCTACAAGCCCATTTCGCCCATCCAAATGTGCCCCCAAACGAAGGCTTTGGGTACAAGTGAACTCCCCAGGGGAGCCTTTATGCAGGCCCATACGCAACTGGACCGCCCGTGTTCGCTGTTTACAAGCAACCCTAAATATAACACTAGCCAGCATGGCAGAAAACTGAAAACTCGGGCCACAGAAAAAGCGTTTCAAGCCCCATTCACCCATCCAGAAGTGCCCCCAAAGGAAGGCTTTGGGTACAAGTGAACTCCCCAGGGGAGCCTTTATGCAGCCCCACATGCAACTGGACCCTCCGGGTTCACTCTTTCACAGCAACCCTAAATATAGCCCTGGCCCGCCTGGCAGTCGACTGAAAACTCGGGCCCCAGAAAATGCGTTAAAAGCCTAATTCGCCCATCCAAAAGTGCCCCCAAAGGAAGGCTTTGGGTACATCTGAACTCCCCAGGGGAGCCTTTACGCAGCCCCACATGCAACTGGACCCTCCTTGTTCACTGTTTACGAGCAACCCTAAATATACCCCTAGCCACCATGGGAGAAGACTGAAAACTCGGGCTCCAGAAAATGCGTTTCAAGCCCCATTCACCAATCCAGAAGTGCCCCCAAAGGAAGGCTTTGGGTACAAGTGAAATCCCCAGGGGAGACTTTATGCAGCCCCACATGCAACTGGACCCTACGGGTTCACTCTTTCACCGCAAGCCTAAATATAGCCCTCGGCGCAATGGGAGAAGACTGAAAACTCGGGCTCCAGAAAATGCGTTTCAAGCCCCATTCACCAATCCAGAAGTGCCCCCAAAGGAAGGCTTTGGGTACAACTGAACTCCCCAGGGGAGCCTTTATGCAGGCCCATACGCAACTGGACCCCCCGTGTTCGCTGTTTACAAGCAACCCTAAATATAACACTAGCCAGCATGGCAGAAAACTGAAAACTCGGGCCACAGAAAAAGCGTTTCAAGCCCCATTCACCCATCCAGAAGTGACCCCAAAGGAAGGCTTTGGGTACAAGTGAACTCCCCACGGGAGCCTTTATGCAGCCCCGCATGCAACTGGACCCTCCTTCTTCACTGTTTACGAGCAACCCTAAATATACCCCTAGCCACCATGGCAGAAGACTGAAAACTCGGGCTCCAGAAAATGCGTTTCAAGCCCCATTCACCCATCCAGAAGTGCCCCCAGAGGAAGGCTTTGGGTACAACTGAACTCCCCAGGGGAGCCTTTATGCAGCCCCACATGCAACTGGACCCTCCGGGTTCACTCTTTCACCGCAAGCCTAAATATAGCCCTAGCACGCCTGGCAGTCGACTGAAAGCTCGGGCCACAGAAAATGTGTTACGCCCCATTCGCCCATCCAAAAGTGCCCCCAAAGGAAGGCTTTGGGTACAACTGAACTCCCCAGGGGAGCCTATACCCAGCCCCACATGCAACTGGACCCTCCGTGTTCGCTCTTTACAGCAACCCTAAATATAACACTAGCCACCATGGCAGAAGACTGAAAACTCGGGCCACAGAAAAAGCGTTTCAAGCCCCTTTCGCCCATCCAGAAGTACTTCCAAAGGAAGGCTTTGGGTACAAGTGAACTCCCCAGGGGAGCCTTTATGCAGCCCCACATGCAACTGGACCCTCCGTATTCGCTCTTTCACAGCAACCCTAAATATAACCCTGGCCCGCATGGCAGACGACTGAAAAATCGGGCCCCAGAAAACATGCTACAAGCCCATTTCGCCCATCCAAAAGTGCCCCCAGAAGAAGGCTTTGGGTACAACTAAACTCCCCAGGGGAGCCTTTATGCAGGCCCATACGCAACTGGACCCTCCTTGTTCACTGTTTACGAGCAACCCTAAATATACCCCTAGCCACCATGGCAGAAGACTGAAAACTAGGGCTCCAGAAAATGCGTTTCAAGCCCCATTCACCAATCCAGAAGTGCCCCCAAAGGAAGGCTTTGGGTACAACTGAACTCCCCAGGGGAGCCTTAACGCAGCCCCACATGCAACTGGACCCTCCGGGTTCACTCTTTCACCGCAAGCCTAAATATAGCCCTGGGCGCAATGGGAGAAGACTGAAAACTCGGGCTCCAGAAAATGCCTTAAAAGCCTAATTCGCCCATCCAAAAGTGCCCCCAGAGGAAGGCTTTGGGTACAACTGAACTCCCCAGGGGAGCCTTAACGCAGCCCCACATGCAACTGGACCCTCCGTATTCGCTCTTTCACAGCAACCCTAATTATAACACTGGCCCGCATGGCAGACGACTGAAAAATCGGGCCCAGAAAACGTGCTTCAAGCCCCATTTGACCATCCAAAAGTGCCCCCAAAGGAAGGCTTTGGGTACAACTGAACTCCCCAGGGGAGCCTTTACGCAGCCCCACATGCAACTGGACCCTCCGTGTTCGCTGTTTACAGCAACCCTAAATATAACCCTAGCCAGCATGGCAGAAGACTTAAAACTCGGGCCACAGAAAAAGCGTTTCAAGCCCCATTCACCCATCCAGAAGTGCCCCCAAAGGAAGGCTTTGGGTACAAGTGAACTCCCCACGGGAGCCTTTATGCAGCCCCACATGCAACTGGACCCTCCTTGTTCACTGTTTACGAGCAACCCTAAATATACCCCTAGCCACCATGGCAGAAGACTGAAAACTGGGGCTCCAGAAAATGCGTTTCAAGCCCCATTCACCCATCCAGAAGTGCCCCCAAAGGAAGGCTTTGGGTACAAGTGAACTCCCCAGGGGAGCCTTTATGCAGCCCCACATGCAACTGGACCCTCCGGGTTCACTCTTTCACCGCAAGCCTATATATAGCCCTAGCACGCCTGGCAGTCGACTGAAAGCTCGGGCCACAGAAAATGTGTTACGAGCCCCATTCGCCCATCCAAAAGTGCCCCCAAAGGAAGGCTTTGGGTACAACTGAACTCCCCAGGGGAGCCTATACCCAGCCCCACATGCAACTGGACCCTCCGTGATCGCTCTTTACAGCAACCCTAAATATAACACTAGCCACCATGGCAGAAGACTGAAAACTCGGGCCACAGAAAAAGCGTTTCAAGCCACTTTCGCCCATCCAGAAGTGCCCCCAAAGGAAGGCTTTGGGTACAAGTGAACTCCCCAGGGGAGCCTTTATGCAGCCCCACATGCAACTGGACCCTCCGTATTCGCTCTTTCACAGCAACCCTAAATATAACCCTGGCCCGCATGGCAGACGACTGAAAAATCGGGCCCCAGAAAACATGCTACAAGCCCATTTCACCCATCCAAAAGTGCCCCCAAACGAAGGCTTTGGGTACAACTGAACTCCCCAGGGGAGCCTTTATGCAGGCCAGTACGCAACTGGACCGCCCGTGTTCGCTGTTTACAAGCAACCCTAAATATAACACTAGCCAGCATGGCAGAAAACTGAAAACTCGGGCCACAGAAAAAGCGTTTCAAGCCCCATTCACCCATCCAGAAGTGCCCCCAAAGGAAGGCTTTGGGTACAACTGAACTCCCCAGGGGAGCATTTATGCAGCCCCACATGCAACTGGACCCTCCGGGTTCACTCTTTCACAGCAACCCTAAATATAGCCCTGGCCCGCCTGGCAGTCGACTGAAAACTCGGGCCCCAGAAAATGCGTTAAAAGCCTAATTCGCCCATCCAAAAGTGCCCCCAGAGGAAGGCTTTGGGTACATCTGAACTCCCCAGGGGAGCCTTTACGCAGCCCCACATGCAACTGGACCCTCCTTGTTCACTGTTTACGAGCAACCCTAAATATAACACTAGCCACCATGGCAGAAGACTGAAAACTCGGGCTCCAGAAAATGCGTTTCAAGCCCCATTCACCAAACCAGAAGTGCCCCCAAACGAAGGCTTTGGGTACAAGTGAAATCCCGAGGGGAGCCTTTATGCAGCCCCACATGCAACTGGACCCTCCGGGTTCACTCTTTCACCGCAAGCCTAAATATAGCCCTGGGCGCAATGGGAGAAGACTGAAAACTCGGGCTCCAGAAAATGCGTTTCAAGCCCCATTCACCAATCCAGAAGTGCCCCCAAAGGAAGGCTTTGGGTACAAGTGAACTCCCCAGGGGACCATTTATGCAGCCCCACATGCAACTGGACCCTCCGGGTTCACTCTTTCACCGCAAGCCTAAATATAGCCCTCGGCGCAATGGGAGAAGACAGAAAAAGCGGGCCTCAGAAAACGCATTGTGATTCCCATTGGACCATCCAGAAGTGCCCCCAAAGGAAGGCTTTGGGTACAACTGGACTCCCCAGGGGAGCCTTTATGCAGCCCCACATGCAACTGGACCCTCCGTATTCGCTCTTTACAGCAACCCTAAATATAGCCCTGGCCCGCCTGGCAGTCGACTGAAAACTCGGGCCCCTGAAAATGCATTAAAAGCCTAATTCGCCGATCCAAAAGTGCCCCCAGAGGAAGGCTTTGGGTACAACTGAACTCCCCAGGGGAGCCTTTACGCAGCCCCACATGCAACTGGACCCTCCGTATTCGCTCTTTCACAGCAACCCTAAATATAACCCTGGCCCGCATGGCAGACAACTGAAAAATCGGGCCACAGAAAAACGGGCTACAAGCCCCATTCGACCATCCAAAAGAGCCCCCAAACGAAGGCTTTGGGTACAACTGAAGTCACCAGGGGAACCTTTATGCAGACCCATACGCAACTGGACCCCCCGTGTTCGCTGTTTACAAGCAACCCTAAATATAACACTAGCCAGCATGGCAGAAAACTGAAAACTCGGGCTCCAGAAAATGCCTTAAAAGCCTAATTCGCCCATCCAAAAGTGCCCCCAGAGGAAGGCTTTGGGTACAACTGAACTCCCCAGGGGAGCCTTTACGCAGCCCCACATGCAACTGGACCCTCCGTGTTCACTGTTTACGAGCAACCCTAAATATACCCCTAGCCACCATGGCAGAAGACTGAAAACTCGGGCTCCAGAAAATGCATTTCAAGCCCCATTCACCCATCCAGAAGTGCCCCCAAAGGAAGGCTTTGGGTACAACTGAACTCCCCAGGGGAGCCTTTATGCAGCCCCACATGCAACTGGACCCTCCGGGTTCACTCTTTCACCGCAAGCCTAAATATAGCCCTCGGCGCAATGGGAGAAGACTGAAAAAGCGGGCCTCAGAAAACGCATTGCGATTCCCCTTGGACCATCCCAAAATGCCCCCAAAGGAAGGCTTTGGGTACAACTGGACTCCCCAGGGGAGCCTTAACGCAGCCCCACATGCAACTGGACCCTCCGGGTTCACTCTTTCACCGCAAGCCTAAATATAGCCCTGGCCCGCCTGGCAGTCGACTGAAAACTCGGGCTCCAGAAAATGCGTTAAAAGCCTAATTCGCCCATCCAAAAGTGCCCCCAAAGGAAGGCTTTGGGTACAACTGAACTTCCCAGGGGAGCCTTTATGCAGGCCCATACGCAACTGGACCCCCCGTGTTCGCTGTTTACAAGCAACCCTAAATATAACACTAGCCAGCATGGCAGAAAACTGAAAACTCGGGCTCCAGAAAATGCGTTTCAAGCCCCATTCACCCATCCAGAAGTGCCCCCAAAGGAAGGCTTTGGGTACAACTGAACTCCCCAGGGGAGCCTTTATGCAGCCCCACATGCAACTGGACCCTCCGGGTTCACTCTTTCACCGCAAGCCTAAATATAGCCCTAGCACGCCTGGCAGTCGACTGAAAGATCGGGCCACAGAAAATGTGTTACGAGCCCCATTCGCCCATCCAAAAGTGCCCCCAGAGGAAGGCTTTGGGTACAAGTGAACTCCCCAGGGGAGCCTTTACGCAGCCCCACATGCAACTGGACCCTCCTTGTTCACTGTTTACGAGCAACCCTAAATATACACCTAGCCACCATGGCAAAAGACTGAAAACTCGGGCTCCAGAAAATGCGTTTCAAGCCCCATTCACCCATCCAGAAGTGCCCCCAAAGGAAGGCTTTGGGTAAAAGTGAACTCCCCAGGGGAGCCTTAACGCAGCCCCACATGCAACTGGACCCTCTGGGTTCACTCTTTCACAGCAACCCTAAATATAGCCCTGGCCCGCCTGGCAGTCGACTGAAAACTCGGGTCCCAGAAAATGCCTTAAAAGCCTAATTCGCCCATCCAAAAGTGCCCCCAGAGGAAGGCTTTGGGTACAACTGAACTCCCCAGGGGAGCCTTAACGCAGCCCCACATGCAACTGGACCCTCCGTATTCGCTCTTTCACAGCAAACCTAAATATAACCCTGGCCCGCATGGCAGACGACTGAAAAATCGGGCCCAGAAAACGTGCTTTAAGCCCCATTTGACCATCCAAAAGTGCCCCCAAACGAAGGCTTTGGGTACAAGTGAACTCCCCAGGGGAGCCTTTATGCAGGCCCATACGCAACTGGACCCCCCGTGTTCGCTGTTTACAAGCAACTTTATATATAACACTAGCCAGCATGGCAGAAAACTGAAAACTCGGGCCACAGAAAAAGCGTTTCAAGCCCCATTCACCCATCCAGAAGTGCCCCCAAAGGAAGGCTTTGGGTACAACTGAACTCCCCAGGGGAGCCTTTATGCAGCCCCACATGCAACTGGACCCTCCTTGTTCACTGTTTACGAGCAACCCTAAATATACCCCTAGCCACCATGGCAGAAGACTGAAAACTCGGGCTCCAGAAAATGCGTTTCAAGCCCCATTCACCCATCCATAAGTGCCCCCAGAGGAAGGCTTTGGGTACAACTGAACTCCCCAGGGGAGCCTTTATGCAGCCCCACATGCAACTGGACCCTCCGGGTTCACTCTTTCACCGCAAGCCTAAATATAGCCCTCGGCGCAATGGGAGAAGACTGAAAAAGCGGGCCTCAGAAAACGCATTGCGATTCCCCTTGGACCATCCAAAAGTGCCCCCAAAGGAAGGCTTTGGGTACAACTGGACTCCCCAGGGGAGCCTTAACGCAGCCCCACATGCAACTGGACCCTCCGTATTCGCTCTTTCAAAGCAACCCTAAATATAGCCCTGGCCCGCCTGGCAGTCGACTGAAAATTCGGGCCCCTGAAAATGCATTAAAAGCCTAATTCGCCCATCCAAAAGTGCCCCCAGAGGAAGGCTTTGGGTACAACTGAACTCCCCAGGGGACCTTTACGCAGCCCCACATGCAACTGGACCCTCCTTGTTCGCTGTTTACGAGCAACCCTAAATATACCCCTAGCCACCATGGCAGAAGACTGAAAATTCGGGCCACAGAAAAAGCGTTTCAAGCCCCTTTTGCCCATCCAGAAGTGCCCCCAAAGGAAGGCTTTGGGTACAAGTGAACTCCCCAGGGGAGCCTTTATGCAGCCCCACATGCAACTGGACCCTCCGTATTCGCTCTTTCACAGCAACCCTAAATATAACCCTGGCCCGCATGGCAGACGACTGAAAAATCGGGCCCCAGAAAACATGCTACAAGCCCATTTCGCCCATCCAAAAGTGCCCCCAGAGGAAGGCTTTGGGTACAACTGAACTCCCCAGGGGGGCCTTTATGAAGGCCCATACGCAACTGGACCGCCCGTGTTCGCTGTTTACAAGCAACCCTAAATATAACACTAGCCAGCATGGCAGAAAACAAAAAACTCGGGCCACAGAAAAAGCGTTTCAAGCCCCATTCACCCATCCAGAAGTGCCCCCAAAAGAAGGCTTTGGGTACAAGTGAACTCCCCAGGGGAGCATTTATGCAGCCCCACATGCAACTGGACCCTCCGGGTTCACTCTTTCACCGCAAGCCGAAATATAACCCTGGCCCGCCTGGCAGTCGACTGAAAATTCGGGCCCCAGAAAATGCATTAAAAGCCTAATTCGCCCATCCAAAATTGCCCCCAAAGGAAGGCTTTGGGTACAACTGAACTCCCCAGAGGAGCCTTTATGCAGGCCCATACGCAACTGGACCCCCCGTGTTCGCTGTTTACAAGCAACCCTAAATATAACACTAGCCAGCATGGCAGAAAACTGAAAACTCGGGCCACAGAAAAAGCGTTTCAAGCCCCATTCACCCATCCAGAAGTGACCCCAAAGGAAGGCTTTGGGTACAAGTGAACTCCCCACGGGAGCCTTTATGCAGCCCCACATGCAACTGGACCCTCCTTGTTCACTGTTTACGAGCAACCCTAAATATACCCCTAGCCACCATGGCAGAAGACTGAAAACTGGGGCTCCAGAAAATGCGTTTCAAGCCCCATTCACCCATCCAGAAGTGCCCCCAGAGGAAGGCTTTGGGTACAACTGAACTCCCCAGGAGAGCCTTTATGCAGCCCCACATGCAACTGGACCCTCTGGGTTCACTCTTTCACCGCAAGCCTAAATATAGCCCTAGCACGCCTGGCAGTCGACTGAAAGCTCGGGCCACAGAAAATGTGTTACGAGCCCCATTCGCCCATCCAAAAGTGCCCCCAAAGGAAGGCTTTGGGTACATCTGAACTCCCCAGGGGAGCCTTTATGCAGCCCCACATGCAACTGGACCCTCCGTGTTCGCTCTTTACAGCAACCCTAAATATAACACTAGCCACCATGGCAGAAGACTGAAAACTCGGGCCACAGAAAAAGCGTTTCAAGCCCCTTTCGCCCATCCAGAAGTGCTTCCAAAGGAAGGCTTTGGGTACAAGTGAACTCCCCAGGGGAGCCTTTATGCAGCCCCACATGCAACTGGACCCTCCGTATTCGCTCTTTCACAGCAACCCTAAATATAACCCTGGCCCGCATGGCAGACGACTGAAAAATCGGGCCCCAGAAAACATGCTACAAGCCCATTTCGCCCATCCAAAAGTGCCCCCAAAGGAAGGCTTTGGGTACAACTGAACTCCCCAGGGGAGCCTTTATGCAGGGCCATACGCAACTGGACCCTCCTTGTTCACTGTTTACGAGCAACCCTAAATATAACCCTAGCCACCATGGCAGAAGACTGAAAACTCGGGCTCCAGAAAATGCGTTTCAAGCCCCATTCACCAATCCAGAAGTGCCCCCAAAGGAAGGCTTTGGGTACAACTGGACTCCCCAGGGGAGCCTTAACGCAGCCCCACATGCAACTGGACCCTCTGGGTTCACTCTTTCACAGCAACCCTAAATATAACCCTGGCCCGCCTGGCAGTCGACTGAAAACTCGGGCCCCAGAAAATGCCTTAAAAGCCTAATTCGCCCATCCAAAAGTGCCCCCAGAGGAAGGCTTTGGGTACAACTGAACTCCCCAGGGGAGCCTTAACGCAGCCCCACATGCAACTGGACCCTCCGTATTCGCTCTTTACAGCAACCCTAAATATAACCCTGGCCCGCATGGCAGATGACTGAAAAATCGGGCCCAGAAAACGTGCTTCAAGCCCCATTTGACCATCCAAAAGTGCCCCCAAAGGAAGGCTTTGGGTACAACTGAACTCCCCAGGGGAGCCTTTATGCAGGCCCATACGCAACTGGACCCCCCGTGTTCGCTGTTTACAAGCAACTTTAAATATAACACTAGCCAGCATGGCAGAAAACTGAAAACTCGGGCCACAGAAAAAGCGTTTCAAGCCCCATTCACCCATCCAGAAGTGCCCCCAAAGGAAGGCTTTGGGTACAACTGAACTCCCCACGGGAGCCTTTATGCAGCCCCACATGCAACTGGACCCTCCTTGTTCACTGTTTACGAGCAACCCTAAATATAGCCCTAGCCACCATGGCAGAAGACTGAAAACTCGGGCTCCAGAAAATGCGTTTCAAGCCCCATTCACCAATCCAGAAGTGCCCCCAAAGGAAGGCTTTGGGTCCAACTGAACTCCCCAGGGGAGCCTTTATGCAGCCCCACATGCAACTGGACCCTCCGGGTTCACTCTTTCACCGCAAGCCTAAATATAGCCCTAGCACGCCTGGCAGTCGACTGAAAGCTCGGGCCACAGAAAATGTGTTACGAGCCCCATTCACCCATCCAGAAGTGCCCCCAGAGGAAGGCTTTGGGTACAACTGAACTCCCCAGGGGAGCCTTTACGCAGCCCCACATGCAACTGGACCCTCCTTGTTCACTGTTTACGAGCAACCCTAAATATACCCCTAGCCACCATGGCAGAAGACTGAAAATTCGGGCCACAGAAAAAGCGTTTCAAGCCCCTTTCGCCCATCCAGAAGTGCCCCCAAAGGAAGGCTTTGGGTACAAGTGAACTCCCCAGGGGAGCCTTTATGCAGCCCCACATGCAACTGGACCCTCCGTATTCGCTCTTTCACAGCAACCCTAAATATAACCCTGGCCCGCATGGCAGACGACTGAAAAATCGGGCCCCAGAAAACATGCTACAAGCACATTTCGCCCATCCAAAAGTGCCCCCAAACGAAGGCTTTGGGTACAAGTGAACTCCCCAGGGGAGCCTTTATGCAGGCCCATACGCAACTGGACCGCCCGTGTTCGCTGTTTACAAGCAACCCTAAATATAACACTAGCCAGCATGGCAGAAAACTGAAAACTCGGGCCACAGAAAAAGCGTTTCAAGCCCCATTCACCCATCCAGAAGTGTCCCCAAAGGAAGGCTTTGGGTACAACTGAACTCCCCAGGGGAGCATTTATGCAGCCCCACATGCAACTGGACCCTCCGGGTTCACTCTTTCACAGCAACCCTAAATATAGCCCTGGCCCGCCTGGCAGTCGACTGAAAACTCGGGCCCCAGAAAATGCGTTAAAAGCCTAATTCGCCCATCCAAAAGTGCCCCAAGAGGAAGGCTTTGGGTACAACTGAACTACCCAGGGGAGCCTTTACGCAGCCCCACATGCAACTGGACCCTCCTTGTTCACTGTTTACGAGCAACCCTAAATATACCCCTAGCCACCATGGGAGAAGACTGAAAACTCGGGCTCCAGAAAATGCGTTTCAAGCCCCATTCACCAATCCAGAAGTGCCCCCAAAGGAAGGCTTTGGGTACAAGTGAACTCCCCAGGGGAGCCTTTATGCAGCCCCACATGCAACTGGACCCTCCGGGTTCACTCTTTCACCGCAAGCCTAAATATAGCCCTGGGCGCAATGGGAGAAGACTGAGAACTCGGGCACCAGAAAATGCGTTTCAAGCCCCATTCACCAATCCAGAAGTGCCCCCAAAGGAAGGCTTTGGGTACAAGTGAACTCCCCAGGGGACCATTTATGCAGCCCCACATGCAACTGGACCCTCCGGGTTCACTCTTTCACCGCAAGCCTAAATATAGCCCTCGGCGCAAAGGGAGAAGACTGAGAAAGCGGGCCTCAGAAAACGCATTGTGATTCCCCTTGGACCATCCAAAAGTGCCCCCAAAGGAAGGCTTTTGGTACAACTGGACTCCCCCGGGGAGCCTTTATGCAGCCCCACATGCAACTGGACCCTCCGTATTCGCTCTTTACAGCAACCCTAAATATAGCCCTGGCCCGCCTGGCAGTCGACTGAAAACTCGGGCCCCAGAAAATGCATTAAAAGCCTAATTCGCAGATCCAAAAGTGCCCCCAGAGGAAGGCTTTGGGTACAACTGAACTCCCCAGGGGAGCCTTTACGCAGCCCCACATGCAACTGGACCCTCCGTATTCGCTCTTTCACAGCAACCCTAAATATAACCCTGGCCCGCATGGCAGACAACTGAAAAATCGGGCCACAGAAAACGGGCTACAAGCCCCATTCGACCATCCAAAAGAGCCCCCAAACGAAGGCTTTCGGTACAACTGAAGTCCCCAGGGGAACCTTTATGCAGGCCCATACGCAACTGGACCCCCCGTGTTCGCTGTTTACAAGCAACCCTAAATATAACACTAGCCAGCATGGCAGAAAACTGAAAACTCGGGCCACAGAAAATGCCTTAAAAGCCTAATTCGCCCATCCAAAAGTGCCCCCAGAGGAAGGCTTTGGGTACAACCGAACTCCCCAGGGGTGCCTTTATGCAGCCCCACATGCAACTGGACCCTCCGGGTTGACTCTTTCACAGCAACCCCAAATATAGCCCTGGCCCGCCTGGCAGTCGACTGAAAACTCGGGCCCCAGAAAATGCGTTAAAAGCCTAATTCGCCCATCCAAAAGTGCCCCAAGAGGAAGGCTTTGGGTACAACTGAACTACCCAGGGGAGCCTTTACGCAGCCCCACATGCAACTGGACCCTCCGTGTTCACTGTTTACGAGCAACCCTAAATATACCCCTAGCCACCATGGCAGAAGACTGAAAACTCGGGCTCCAGAAAATGCATTTGGAGCCCCATTCACCCATCCAGAAGTGCCTCCAAAGGAAGGCTTTCGGTACAACTGAACTCCCCAGGGGAGCCTTTATGCAGCCCCACATGCAACTGGACCCTCCGGGTTCACTCTTTCACCGCAAGCCTAAATATAGCCCTCGGCGCAATTGGAGAAGACTGAAAAAGCGGGCCTCAGAAAACGCATTGCGATTCCCCTTGGACCATCCCAAAATGCCCCCAAAGGAAGGCTTTGGGTACAACTGGGCTCCCCAGGGGAGCCTTAACGCAGCCCCACATGCAACTGGACCCTCCGTATTCGCTCTTTCACAGCAACCCTAAATATAACCCCGGCCCGCATGGTAGACGACTGAAAAATCGGGCCCCAGAAAACGTGCTACAAGCCCATTTCGACCATCCAAAAGTGCCCCCAAACGAAGGCTTTGGTTACAACTGAACTCCCCAGGGGAGCGTTTACGCAGCCCCACATGCAACTGGACCCTCCTTGTTCACCGTTTACGAGCATCCCTAAATATACGCCTAGCCACCATGGCAGAAGACTGAAAACTCGAGCTCCAGAAAATGCGTTTCAAGCCCCATTCACCAATCCAGAAGTGCCCCCAAAGGAAGGCTTTGGGTACAAGTGAACTCCCCAGGGGACCATTTATGCAGCCCCACATGCAACTGGACCCTCCGGGCTCACTCTTTCACCGCAAGCCTAAATATAGCCCTCGGCGCAATGGGAGAAGACTGAAAAAGCGGGCCTCAGAAAACGCAATGCGATTCCCCTTGGACCATCTAGAAGTGCCCCCAAAGGAAGGCTTTGGGTACAACTGAACTCCCCAGGGGAGCCTTTATGCAGCCCCACATGCAACTGGACCCTCCGTATTCGCTATTTACAGCAACCCTAAATATAGCCCTGGCCCACCTGGCAGTCGACTAAAAACTCGGGCCCCTGAAAATGCATTAAAAGCCTAATTCACCGATCCAAAAGTGCCCCCAGAGGAAGGCTTTGGGTACAACTGAACTCCCCAGGGGAGCCTTTACGCAGCCCCACATGCAACTGGACCCTCCGTATTCGCTCTTTCACAGCAACCCTAAATATAACCCTGGCCCGCATGGCAGACAACTGAAAACTCGGGCCCCAGAAAACGGGCTACAAGCCCCATTCGACCATCCAAAAGAGCCCCCAAAGGAAGGCTTTGGGTACAACTGAACTCCCCAGGGGAGCCTTTATGCAGGCCCATACGCAACTGGACCCCCCATGTTCGCTGTTTACAAGCAACCCTAAATATAACACTAGCCAGCATGGCAAAAAACTGAAAACTCGGGCCACAGAAAAAGTGTTTCAAGCCCCATTCACCCATCCAAAAGTGCCCCCGAAGGAAGGCTTTGGGTACAAGTGAACTCCCCACGGGAGCCTTTATGCAGCCCCACATGCAACTGGACCCTCCGGGTTCACTCTTTCACAGCAACCCTAAATATACCCCTAGCCACCATGCCAGAAGACTGAAAACTCGGGCTCCAGAAAATGCGTTTCAAGCCCCATTCACCCATCCAGAAGTGCCCCCAAAGGAAGGCTTTGGGTCCAACTGAACTCCCCAGGGGAGCCTTTATGCAGCCCCACATGCAACTGGACCCTCCGGGTTCACTCTTTCACCGCAAGCCTAAATATAGCCCTAGCACGCCTGGCAGTCGACTGAAAGCTCGGGCCACAGAAAATGTGTTACGAGCACCATTCGCCCATCCAAAAGTGCCCCCAAAGGAAGGCTTTGGGTACATCTGAACTCCCCAGGGGAGCCTTTACGCAGCCCCACATGCAACTGGACCCTCCATGTTCGCTCTTTACAGCAACCCTAAATATAACCCTAGCCAGCATGGCAGAAGACTGAAAACTCGGGCCACAGAAAAAGCGTTTCAAGCCCCTTTCTCCCATCCAGAAGTGCCCCCAAAGGAAGACTTTGGGTACAAGTGAACTCCCCAGGGGTGCCTTTATGCAGCCCCACATGCAACTGGACCCTCCGTATTCGCTCTTTCACAGCAACCCTAAATATAACCCTGGCCCGCATGGCAGATGATTGAAAAATCGGGCCCAAGAAAACGTGCTACAAGCCCCATTCGACCATACAAAAGTGCCCCCAAACGAAGGCTTTGGGTAAAACTGAACTCTCCAGGGGAGCCTTTATGCAGGCCCATACGCAACTGGACCCCCATGTGTTCGCTGTTTACAAGCAACCCTAAATATAACACTAGCCAGCATGGCAGAAAACAAAAAACTCGGGCCACAGAAAAAGCGTTTCAAGCCCCATTCACCCATCCAGAAGTGCCCCCAAAAGAAGGCTTTGGGTACAAGTGAACTCCCCAGGGGAGCATTTATGCAGCCCCACATGCAACTGGACCCTCCGGGTTCACTCTTTCACAGCAACCCTAAATATAGCCCTGGCCCGCCTGGCAGTCGACTGAAAACTCGGGCCACAGAAAATGCATTAAAAGCCTAATTTGCCCATCCAAAAGTGCCCCCAGAGGAAGGCTTTGGGTACAACTGAACTCCCCAGGGGAGCCTTTACGCAGCCCCACATGCAACTGGACCCTCCGGGTTCACTGTTTACGAGCAACCCTAAATATACCCCTAGCCACCATGGCAGAAGACTGAAAACCTGGGCTCCAGAAAATGCGTTTCAAGCCCCATTCACCCATCCAGAAGTGCCCCCAAAGGAAGGCTTTGGGTACAAGTGAACTCCCCAGGGGAGCCTTTATGCAGCCCCACATGCAACTGGACCCTCCTTGTTCACTGTTTACGAGCAACCCTAAATATACCCCTAGCCACCATGGCAGAAGACTGAAAACTGGGGCTCCAGAAAATGCGTTTCAAGCCCCATTCACCCATCCAGAAGTGCCCCCAAAGGAAGGCTTTGGGTACAACTGAACTCCCCAGGGGAGCCTTTATGCAGCCCCACATGCAACTGGACCCTCCGGGTTCACTCTTTCACCGCAAGCCTAAATATAGCCCTAGCACGCCTGGCAGTCGACTGAAAGCTCGGGCCACAGAAAATGTGTTACGAGCCCCATTCGCCCATCCAAAAGTGCCCCCAAAGGAAGGCTTTGGGTACATCTGAACTCCCCAGGGGAGCCTTTACGCAGCCCCACATGCAACTGGACCCTCCGTGTTCGCTCTTTACAGCAACCCTAAATATAACCCTAGCCAGCATGGCAGAAGACTGAAAACTCGGGCCACAGAAAAAGCGTTTCAAGCCCCTTTCGCCCATCCAGAAGTGCCCCCAAAGGAAGGCTTTGGGTACAAGTGAACTCCCCAGGGGAGCCTTTATGCAGCCCCACATGCAACTGGACCCTCCGGGTTCACTCTTTCACCGCAAGCCTAAATATATCCCTCGGCGCAATGGGAGAAGGCTGAAAAAGCGGGCCTCAGAAAACGCATTGCGATTCCCCTTGGACCATCCAAAAGTGCCCCCAAAGGAAGGCTTTGGGTACAACTGGACTCCCCAGGGGAGCCTTAACGCAGCCCCACATGCAACTGGACCCTCCGTATTCGCTCTTTCACAGCAACCCTAAATATAGCCCTGGCCCGCCTGGCAGTCGACTGAAAACTCGGGCCACAGAAAATGCATTAAAAACCTAATTCGCCCATCCAAAAGTGCCCCCAGAGGAAGGCTTTGGGTACAACTGAATTCCCCAGGGGAGCCTTTACGCAGCCCCACATGCAACTGGACCCTCCTTGTTCACTGTTTACGAGCAACCCTAAATATACCCCTAGCCACCATGGCAGAAGACTGAAAACTGGGGCTCCAGAAAATGCGTTTCAAGCCCCATTCACCCATCCAGAAGTGCCCCCAAAGGAAGGCTTTGGGTACAAGTGAACTCCCCAGGGGAGCCTTTATGCAGCCCCACATGCAACTGGACCCTCCTTGTTCACTGTTTACGAGCAACCCTAAATATACCCCTAGCCACCATGGCAGAAGACTGAAAACTGGGGCTCCAGAAAATGCGTTTCAAGCCCCATTCACCCATCCAGAAGTGCCCCCAAAGGAAGGCTTTGGGTACAAGTGAACTCCCCAGGGGAGCCTTTATGCAGCCCCACATGCAACTGGACCCTCCGGGTTCGCTCTTTTCAGCAACCCTAAATATAACCCTAGCCAGCATGGCAGAAGACTGAAAACTCGGGCCACAGAAAAAGCGTTTCAAGCCCCTTTCGCCCATCCAGAAGTGCCCCCAAAGGAAGGCTTTGGGTACAACTGAACTCCCCAGGGGAGCCTTTATGCAGCCCCACATGCAACTGGACCCTCCGTATTCGCTCTTTCACAGCAACCCTAAATATAACCCTGGCCCGCATGACAGACGACTGAAAAATCGGGCCCCAGAGAACGTGCTACAAGCCCAATTCGACCATCCAAAAGTGCCCCCAAACGAAGGCTTTGGGTACAACTGAACTCCCCAGGGGAGCCTTTATGCAGGCCCATAGGCAACTGGACACCCCGTGTTCGCTGTTTACAAGCAACCCTAAATATAACACTAGCCAGCATGGCAGAAAACTGAAAACTCGGGCCACAGAAAAAGCATTTCAAGCCCCATTCACCCATCCAGAAGTGCCCCCAAAGGAAGGCTTTGGGTCCAACTGAACTCCCCAGGGGAGCCTTTACGCAGCCCCACATGCAACTGGACCCTCCGGGTTCACTCTTTCACCGCAAGTCTAAATATAGCCTTCGGCGCAATGGGAGAAGACTGAAAAAGCGGGCCTCAGAAAACGCATTGCGATTCCCCTTGGACCATCCAAAAGTGCCCCCAGAGGAAGGCTTTGGGTACAACTGAACTCCCCAGGGGAGCCTTTATGCAGCCCCACATGCAACTGGACCCTCCGGGTTCACTCTTTCACAGCAACCCTAAATATAACCCTGGCCCGCCTGGCAGTCGACTGAAAACTCGGGCCCCAGAAAATGCGTTAAAAGCCTAATTCGCCCATCCAAAAGTGCCCCCAGAGGAAGGCTTTGGGTACAAGTGAACTCCCCAGGGGAGCCTTTATGCAGCCCCACATGCAACTGGACCCTCCGGGTTCACTCTTTCACAGCAACCCTAAATATATCCCTCGGCGCAATGGGAGAAGACTGAAAAAGCGGGCCTCAGAAAACGCATTGCGATTCCCCTTGGAGCATCCAGAAGTGCCCCCAAAGGAAGGCTTTGGGTACAACTGGACTCCCCAGGGGAGCCTTAACACAGCCCCACATGCAACTGGACCCTCCGTATTCGCTCTTTCACAGCAACCCTAAATATAGCCCTGGCCCGCCTGGCAGTCGACTGAAAACTCGGGCCAGAGAAAATGCATTAAAAGCCTAATTTGCCCATCCAAAAGTGCCCCCAGAGGAAGGCTTTGGGTACAAGTGAACTCCCCAGGGGAGCCTTTATGCAGGCCCATACGCAACTGGACCCCCCGTGTTCGCTGTTTACAAGCAACCCTAAATATAACACTAGCCAGCATGGCAGAAAACTGAAAACTCGGGCCACAGAAAAAGCGTTTCAAGCCCCATTCACCCATCCAGAAGTGCCCCCAAAGGAAGGCTTTGGGTACAACTGAACTCCCCAGGGGAGCCTTTATGCAGCCCCACATGCAACTGGACCCTCCGGGTTCACTCTTTCACCGCAAGCCTAAATATAGCCCTGGCCCGCCTGGCAGTCGACTGAAAACTCGGGCCCCAGAAAATGCATTAAAAACCTAATTCGCCCATCCAAAAGTGCCCCCAAAGGAAGGCTTTGGGTACAAGTGAACTCCCCAGGGGAGCCTTTTCACAGCCCCACATGCAACTGGACCCTCCTTGTTCACTGTTTATGAGCAACCCTATATATACCCCTAGCCACCATGGCAGAAGACTGAAAACTCGGGCTCCAGAAAATGCGTTTCAAGCCCCATTCACCCATCCAGAAGTGCCCCCAAAGGAAGGCTTTGGGTACAACTGAACTCCCCAGGGGAGCCTTTATGCAGCCCCACATGCAACTGGACCCTCCTTGTTCACTGTTTACGAGCAACCCTAAATATACCCCTAGCCACCATGGCAGAAGACTGAAAACTGGGGCTCCAGAAAATGCGTTTCAAGCCCCATTCACCCATCCAGAAGTGCCCCCAAAGGAAGGCTTTGGGTACAACTGAACTCCCAAGGGGAGCCTTTACGCAGCCCCACATGCAACTGGACCCTCCGGGTTCGCTCTTTTCAGCAACCCTAAATATAACCCTAGCCAGCATGGCAGAAGACTGAAAACTCGGGCCACAGAAAAAGCGTTTCAAGCCCCTTTCGCCCATCCAGAAGTGCCCCCAAAGGAAGGCTTTGGGTACAACTGAACTCCCCAGGGGAGCCTTTATGCAGCCCCACATGCAACTGGACCCTCCGGGTTCACTCTTTCACCGCAAGCCTAAATATAGCCCTGGCCCGCCTGGCAGTCGACTGAAAACTCGGGCCCCAGAAAATGCATTAAAAACCTAATTCGCCCATCCAAAAGTGCCCCCAGAGGAAGGCTTTGGGTACAAGTGAACTCCCCAGGGGAGCCTTTTCGCAGCCCCACATGCAACTGGACCCTCCTTGTTCACTGTTTATGAGCAACCCTATATATACCCCTAGCCACCATGGCAGAAGACTGAAAACTCGGGCTCCAGAAAATGCGTTTCAAGCCCCATTCACCCATCCAGAAGTGCCCCCAAAGGAAGGCTTTGGGTACAACTGAACTCCCCAGGGGAGCCTTTATGCAGCCCCACATGCAACTGGACCCTCCTTGTTCACTGTTTACGAGCAACCCTAAATATACCCCTAGCCACCATGGCAGAAGACTGAAAACTGGGGCTCCCGAAAATGCGTTTCAAGCCCCATTCACCCATCCAGAAGTGCCCCCAAAGGAAGGCTTTGGGTACAACTGAACTCCCCAGGGGAGCCTTTACGCAGCCCCACATGCAACTGGACCCTCCGGGTTCGCTCTTTTCAGCAACCCTAAATATAACCCTAGCCAGCATGGCAGAAGACTGAAAACTCGGGCCACAGAAAAAGCGTTTCAAGCCCCTTTCGCCCATCCAGAAGTGCCCCCAAAGGAAGGCTTTGGGTACAACTGAACTCCCCAGGGGAGCCTTTATGCAGCCCCACATGCAACTGGACCCTCCGGGTTCACTCTTTCACCACAAGCCTAAATATAGCCCTCGGCGCAATGGGAGAAGACTGAAAAATTGGGCCTCAGAAAACACATTGCGATTCCCCTTGGACCATCCAAAAGTGCCCCCAAAGGAAGGCTTTGGGTACAACTGGACTCCCCAGGGGAGCCTTAATGCAGCCCCACATGCAACTGGACCCTCCGTATTCGCTCTTTCACAACAACCCTAAATATAGCCCTGGCCCGCCTGGCAGTCGACTGAAAACTCGGGCCCAGAAAATGCATTAAAAGCCTAATTTGCCCATCCAAAAGTGCCCCCAGAGGAAGGCTTTGGGTACAACTGAACTCCCCAGGGGAGCCTTTATGCAGCCCCACATGCAACTGGACCCTCCGGGTTCACTCTTTCACAGCAACCCGAAATATAGCCCTGGCCCGCCTGGCAGTCGACTGAAAACTCGGGCCCCAGAAAATGCGTTAAAAGCCTAATTCGCCCATCCAAATGTGCCCCCAGAGGAAGGCTTTGGGTACAACTGAACTCCCCAGGGGAGCCTTTATGCAGCCCCACATGCAACTGGACCCTCCGTGTTCACTCTTTCACAGCAACCCTAAATATAGCCCTGGCCCGCCTGGCAGTCGACTGAAAATTCGGGCCCCTGAAAATGCATTAAAAGCCTAATTTGCCCATCCAAAAGTGCCCCCAGAGGAAGGCTTTGGGTACAAGTGAACTCCCCAGGGGAGCCTTTATGCAGCCCCACATGCAACTGGACCCTCCTTGTTCACTGTTTACGAGCAACCCTAAATATACCCCTAGCCACCATGGCAGAAGACTGAAAACTGGGGCTCCAGAAAATGCGTTTCAAGCCCTATTCACCCATCCAGAAGTGCCCCCAAAGGAAGGCTTTGGGTACATCTGAACTCCCCAGGGGAGCCTTTACGCAGCCCCTCATGCAACTGGACCCTCCGTATTCGCTCTTTCAGAGCAACCCTAAATATAACCCTGGCCCGCATGGCAGACGAATGAAAATTCGGGCCCCAGAAAACATGCTACAAGCCCCATTCGACCATCCAAAAGTGCCCCCAAAGGAAGGCTTTGGGTACAACTGAACTCCCCAGGGGAGCCTTTATGCAGCCCCACATGCAACTGGACCCTCCTTGTTCACTCTTTCACAGCAACCCTAAATATAGCCCTGGCCCGCCTGGCAGTCGACTGAAAACTCGGGCCCCAGAAAATGCATTAAAAACCTAATTCGCCCATCCAAAAGTGCCCCCAGAGGAAGGCTTTGGGTACAAGTGAACTCCCCAGGGGAGCCTTTATGCAGCCCCACATGCAACTGGACCCTCCTTGTTCACTGTTTATGAGCAACCCTATATATACCCCTAGCCACCATGGCAGAAGACTGAAAACTCGGGCCACAGAAAAAGCGTTTCAAGCCCCATTCACCCATCCAGAAGTGCCCCCAAAGGAAGGCTTTGGGTACAAGTGAACTCCCCAGGGGAACATTTATGCAGCCCCACATGCAACTGGACCCTCCGGGTTCACTCTTTCACCGCAAGCCTAAATATAGCCCTAGCACGCCTGGCAGTCGACTGAAAGCTCGGGCCACAGAAAATGTGTTACGAGCCCTATTCGCCCATCCAAAAGTGCCCGCAGAGGAAGGCTTTGGGTACAACTGAACTCCCCAAAGGAGCCTTTATGCAGCCCCACATGAAACTGGACCCTCCGTGTTCGCTCTTTACAGCAACCCTAAATATAACCCTAGCCAGCATGGCAGAAGACTGAAAACTCGGGCCACAGAAAAAGCGTTAAAAGCCTAATTCGCCCATCCAAATGTGCCCCCAAAGGAAGGCTTTGGGTACAAGTGAACTCCCCAGGGGAGCCTTTATGCAGCCCAACATGCAACTGGACCCTCCGGGTTCACTCTTTCACAGCAACCCGAAATATAGCCCTGGCCCGCCTGGCAGTCGACTGAAAACTCGGGCCCCAGAAAATGCGTTAAAAGCCTAATTCGCCCATCCAAAAGTGCCCCCAGAGGAAGGCTTTGGGTACAAGTGAACTCCCCAGGGGAGCCTTTATGCAGCCCCACATGCAACTGGACCCTCCTTGTTCACTGTTTATGAGCAACCCTATATATACCCCTAGCCACCATGGCAGAAGACTGAAAACTCGGGCTCCAGAAAATGCGTTTCAAGCCCCATTCACCCATCCAGAAGTGCCCCCAGAGGAAGGCTTTGGGTACAAGTGAATTCCCCAGGGGAGCCTTTATGCAGGCCCATACGCAACTGGACCCCCCTTGTTCGCTGTTTACAAGCAACCCTAGATATAACACTAGCCAGCATGGCAGAAAACTGAAAACTCGGGCCACAGAAAAAGCGTTTCAAGCCCCATTCACCCATCCAGAAGTGCCCCCAGAGGAAGGCTTTGGGTACAAGTGAACTCCCCAGGGGAGCCTTTATGCAGCCCCACATGCAACTGGACCCTCCGGGTTCACTCTTTCACAGCAACCCTAAATATAGCCCTGGCCCGCCTGGCAATCGACTGAAAACTCGGGCCCCAGAAAATGCGTTAAAAGCCTAATTCGCCCATCCAAAAGTGCCCCCAGAGGAAGGCTTTGGGTACAAGTGAACTCCCCAGGGGAGCCTTTACGCAGCCCCACATGAAACTGGACCCTCCTTGTACACTGTTTACGAGCAACCCTATATATACCCCTAGCCACCATGGCAGAAGACTGAAAACTGGGGCTCCAGAAAATGCGTTTCAAGCCCCATTCACCCATCCAGAAGTGCCCCCAAAGGAAGGCGTTGGGTACAACTGAACTCCCCAGGGGAGCCTTTATGCAGCCCCACATGCAACTGGACCCTCCGGGTTCACTCTTTCACCGCAAGCCTAAATATAGCCCTCGGCGCAATGGGAGAAGACTGAAAAAGCGGGCCTCAGAAAACGCATTGCGATTCCCCTTGGACCATCCAAAAGTGCCCCCAAAGGAAGGCTTTGGGTACAACTGAACTCCCCAGGGGAGCCTTTATGCAGCCCCACATGCAACTGGACCCTCCGGGTTCACTCTTTCACAGCAACCCTAAATATAGCCCTGGCCCGCCTGGCAGTCGACTGAAAACTCGGGCCCCAGAAAATGCGTTAAAAGCCTAATTCGCCCATCCAAAAGTGCCCCCAGAGGAAGGCTTTGGGTACAACTGAACTCCCCAGGGGAGCCTTTATGCAGCCCCACATGCAACTGGACCCTCCGGGTTCACTCTTTCACTGCAAGCCTAAATATAGCCCTCGGCGCAATGGGAGAAGACTGAAAAAGCGGGCCTCAGAAAACGCATTGCGATTCCCCTTGGACCATCCAGAAGTGCCCCGAAAGGAAGGCTTTGGGTACAACTGGACTCACCAGGGGAGCCTTAACACAGCCCCACATGCAACTGGACCCTCCGTATTCGCTCTTTCACAGCAACCCTAAATATAGCCCTGGCCCGCCTGGCAGTCGACTGAAAACTCGGGCCCCAGAAAATGCATTAAAAGCCTAATTTGCCCATCCAAAAGTGCCCCCAGAGGAAGGCTTTGGGTACAAGTGAACTCCTCATGGGAGCCTTTATGCAGCCCCACATGCAACTGGACCCTCCTTGTTCACTGTTTACGAGCAACCCTAAATATACCCCTAGCCACCATGGCAGAAGACTGAAAACTCGGGCTCCAGAAAATGCGTTTCAAGCCCCATTCACCCATCCAGAAGTGCCCCCAAAGGAAGGCTTTGGGTACAAGTGAACTCCCCAGGGGAGCCTTTATGCAGCCCCACATGCAACTGGACCCTCCGGGTTCACTCTTTCACCGCAAGCCTAAATATAGCCCTAGCACGCCTGGCAGTCGACTGAAAGCTCGGGCCACAGAAAATGTGTTACGAGCCCCATTCGCCCATCCAAAAGTGCCCCCAAAGGAAGGCTTTGGGTACAACTGAACTCCCCAGGGGAGCCTTTACGCAGCCCCACATGCAACTGGACCCTCCGTATTCGCTCTTTCAGAGCAACCCTAAATATAACCCTGGCCCGCATGGCAGACGAATGAAAAATCGGGCCACAGAAAACGTGCTACAAGCCCCATTCGACCATCCAGAAGTGCCCCCAAACGAAGGCTTTGGGTAGAAGTGAACTCCCCAGGGGAGCCATAACGCAGCCCCACATGCAACTGGACCCTCCTTGTTCACTGTGTATGAGCAACCCTATATATACCCCTAGCCAACATGGAAGAAGACTGAAAACTCGGGCTCCAGAAAATGCGTTTCAAGCCCCATTCACCCATCCAGAAGTGCCCCCAGAGGAAGGCTTTGGGTACAAGTGAACTCCCCAGGGGGAGCCTTTATGCAGGCCCATATGCAACTGGACACCCCGTGTTCCCTGTTTACAAGCAACCCTAAATATAACACTAGCCAGCATGGCAGAAAACTGAAAACTCGGGCCACAGAAAAAGCGTTTCAAGCCCCATTCACCCATCCAGAAGTGCCCCCAAAAGAAGGCTTTGGGTACAACTGAACTCCCCAGGGGAGCCTTTATGCAGCCCCACATGCAACTGGACCCTCCGGGTTCACTCTTTCACAGCAACCCTAAATATAGCTCTGGCCCGCCTGGCAGTCGACTGAAAACTCGGGCCCCAGAAAATGCGTTAAAAGCCTAATTCGCCCATCCAAAAGTGCCCCCAGAGGAAGGCTTTGGGTACAACTGAATTCCCCAGGGGAGCCTTTACGCAGCCCCACATGCAACTGGACCCTCCTTGTTCAATGTTTAAGAGCAACCCTAAATATACCCCTAGCCACCATGGCAGAAGACTGAAAACTCGGGCTCCAGAAAATGCGTTTCAAGCCCCATTCACCCATCCAGAAGTGCCCCGAAAGGAAGGCTTTGGGTACAAGTGAACTCCCCAGGGGAGCCTTTATGCAGCCCCACATGCAACTGGACCCTCTGGGTTCACTCTTTCACCGCAAGCCTAAATATAGCCCTAGCACGCCTGGCAGTTGACTGAAAGCACGGGCCACAGAAAATGTGTTACGAGCCCCATTCGCCCATCCAAAAGTGCCCCCAAAGGAAGGCTTTGGGTACAAGTGAACTCCCCAGGGGAGCCTTTACGCAGCCCCACATGAAACTGGACACTCCGTGTTCGCTCTTTACAGCAACCCTAAATATAACCCTAGCCAGCATGGCAGAAGACTGAAAACTCGGGCCACAGAAAAAGCGTTAAAAGCCTAATTCGCCCATCCAAATGTGCCCCCAAAGGAAGGCTTTGGGTACAAGTGAACTCCCCAGGGGAGCCTTTATGCAGCCCCACATGCAACTGGACCCTCCGGGTTCACTCTTTCACAGCAACCCTAAATATAGCCCTGGCCCGCCTGGCAGTCGACTGAAAACTCGGGCCCCAGAAAATCCGTTAAAAGCCTAATTCGCCCATCCAAAAGTGCCCCCAGAGGAAGGCTTTGGGTACAACTGAACTCCCCAGGGGAGCCATAACGCAGCCCCACATGCAACTGGACCCTCCTTGTTCACTGTTTATGAGCAACCCTATATATACCCCTAGCCACCATGGCAGAAGACTGAAAACTCGGGCTCCAGAAAATGCGTTTCAAGCCCCATTCACCCATCCAGAAGTGCCCCCAGAGGAAGGCTTTGGGTACAAGTGAACTCCCCAGGGGAGCCTTTATGCAGGCCCATACGCAACTGGACCCCCCTTGTTCGCTGTTTACAAGCAACCCTAGATATAACACTAGCCAGCATGGCAGAAAACTGAAAACTCGGGCCACAGAAAAAGCGTTTCAAGCCCCATTCACCCATCCAGAAGTGCCCCCAAAGGAAGGCTTTGGGTACAAGTGAACTCCCCAGGGGAGCCTTTATGCAGCCCCACATGCAACTGGACCCTCCGGGTTCACTCTTTCACAGCAACCCTAAATATAGCCCTGGACCGCCTGGCAGTCGACTGAAAACTCGGGCCCCAGAAAATGCGTTAAAAGCCTAATTCGCCCATCCAAAAGTGCCCCCAGAGGAAGGCTTTGGGTACAACTGAACTCCCCAGGGGAGCCTTTACGCAGCCCCACATGAAACTGGACCCTCCGGGTTCACTGTTTACGAGCAACCCTATATATACCCCTAGCCGCCATGGCAGAAGACTGAAAACTGGGGCTCCAGAAAATGCGTTTCAAACCCCATTCACCCATCCAGAAGTGCCCCCAAAGGAAGGCGTTGGGTACAACTGAACTCCCCAGGGGAGCCTTTATGCAGCCCCACATGCAACTGGACCCTCCGGGTTCACTCTTTCACCGCAAGCCTAAATATAGCCCTCGGCGCAATGGGAGAAGACTAAAAAAGCGGGCCTCAGAAAACGCATTGCGATTCCCCTTGGACCATCCAAAAGTGCCCCCAGAGGAAGGCTTTGGGTACAACTGGACTCCCCAGGGGAGCCTTAACGCAGCCCCACATGCAACTGGACCCTCCGTATTCGCTCTTTCACAGCAACCCTAAATATAGCCCTGGCCCGCCTGGCAGTCGACTGAAAACTCGGGCCACAGAAAATGCATTAAAAGCCTAATTCGCCCATCCAAAAGTGCCCCCAGAGGAAGGCTTTGGGTACAAGTGAACTCCCCAGGGGAGCCTTTACGCAGCCCCACATGCAACTGGACCCTCCTTGTTCACTGTTTACGAGCAACCCTAAATATACCCCTAGCCACCATGGCAGAAGACTGAAAACTCGGGCTCCAGAAAATGCGTTTCAAGCCCCATTCACCCATCCAGAAGTGCCCCCAAAGGAAGGCTTTGGGTACAAGTGAACTCCCCAGGGGAGCCTTTATGCAGCCCCACATGCAACTGGACCCTCCGGGTTCACTCTTTCACCGCAAGCCTAAATATAGCCCTAGCACGCCTGGCAGTTGACTGAAAGCACGGGCCACAGAAAATGTGTTACGAGCCCCATTCGCCCATCCAAAAGTGCCCCCAAAGGAAGGCTTTGGGTACATCTGAACTCCCCAGGGGAGCCTTTACGCAGCCCCACATGCAACTGGACCCTCCGTGTTCGCTCTTTACAGCAACCCTAAATATAACCCTAGCCAGCATGGCAGAAGACTGAAAACTCGGGCCACAGAAAAAGCGTTAAAAGCCTAATTCGCCCATCCAGAAGTGCCCCCAAAGGAAGGCTTTGGGTACAACTGAACTCCCCAGGGGAGCCTTTATGCAGCCCCACATGCAACTGGACCCTCCGGGTTCACTCTTTCACAGCAACCCTAAATATAGCCCTGGCCCGCCTGGCAGTCGACTGAAAACTCGGGCCCCAGAAAATGCGTTAAAAGCCTAATTCGCCCATCCAAATGTGCCCCCAGAGGAAGGCTTTGGGTACAACTGAACTCCCCAGGTGAGCCTTTATGCAGCCCCACATGCAACTGGACCCTCCGGGTTCACTCTTTCACTGCAAGCCTAAATATAGCCCTCGGCGCAATGGGAGAAGACTGAAAAAGCGGGCCTCAGAAAACGCATTACGATTCCCCTTGGACCATCCAAAAGTGCCCCCAAAGGAAGGCTTTGGGTACAACTGGACTCCCCAGGGGAGCCTTAACGCAGCCCCACATGCAACTGGACCCTCCGTATTCGCTCTTTCACAGCAACCCTAAATATAGCCCTGGCCCGCCTGGCAGTCGACTGAAAACTCGGGCCCCAGAAAATGCATTAAAAGCCTAATTTGCCCATCCAAAAGTGCCCCCAGAGGAAGGCTTTGGGTACAAGTGAACTCCCCAGGGGAGCCTTTATGCAGCCCCACATGCAACTGGACCCTCCTTGTTCACTGTTTACGAGCAACCCTAAATATACCCTTAGGCACCATGGCAGAAGACTGAAAACTCGGGCTCCAGAAAATGCGTTTCAAGCCCCATTCACCCATCCAGAAGTGCCCCCAAAGGAAGGCTTTGGGTACAACTGAACTCCCCAGGGGAGCCTTTATGCAGCCCCACATGCAACTGGACCCTCCGGGTTCACTCTTTCACTGCAAGCCTAAATATAGCCCTAGCACGCCTGGCAGTCGACTGAAAGCTCGGGCCACAGAAAATGTGTTACGAGCCCCATTCGCCCATCCAAAAGTGCCCCCAAAGGAAGGCTTTGGGTACATCTGAACTCCCCAGGGGAGCCTTTACGCAGCCCCACATGCAACTGGACCCTCCCTATTCGCTCTTTCAGAGCAACCCTAAATATAACCCTGGCCCGCATGGCAGACGAATGAAAAATCGGGCCCCAGAAAACGTGCTACAAGCCCCATTCGACCATCCAAAAGTGCCCCCAAACGAAGGCTTTGGGTAGAAGTGAACTCCCCAGGGGAGCCTTTATGCAGGCCCATATGCAACTGGACCCCCCGTGTTCGCTGTTTACAAGCAACCCTAAATATAACACTAGCCAGCATGGCAGAAGACTGAAAACTCGGGCCACAGAAAAAGCGTTTCAAGCCCCATTCACCCATCCAGAAGTTCCCCCAAAGGAAGGCTTTGGGTACAAGTGAACTCCCCAGGGGAGCCTTTATGCAGCCCCACATGCAACTGGACCCTCCGGGTTCACTCTTTCACAGCAACCCTAAATATAGCCCTGGCCCGCCTGGCAGTCGACTGAAAACTCGGGCCCCAGAAAATGCGTTAAAAGCCTAATTCGCCCATCCAAAAGTGCCCCCAGAGGAAGGCTTTGGGTACAACTGAACTCCCCAGGGGAGCCTTTATGCAGCCCCACATGCAACTGGACCCTCCGGGTTCACTGTTTACGAGCAACCCTAAATATACCCCTAGCCACCATGGCAGAAGACTGAAAACTGGGGCTCCAGAAAATGCGTTTCAAGCCCCATTCACCCATCCAGAAGTGCCCCCAAAGGAAGGCTTTGGGTACAACTGGACTCCCCAGGGGAGCCTTTATGCAGCCCCACATGCAACTGGACCCTCCTTGTTCGCTGTTTACGAGCAACCCTAAATATACCCCTAGCCACCATGGCAGAAGACTGAAAACTCGGGCTCCAGAAAATGCGTTTCAAGCCCCATTCACCCATCCAGATGTGCCCCCAAAGGAAGGCTTTGGGTACAACTGGACTCCCCAGGGGAGCCTTTATGCAGCCCCACATGCAACTGGACCCTCCGTATTCGCTCTTTCACAGCAACCCTAAATATAGCCCTGGCCCGCCTGGCAGTCGACTGAAAACTCGGGCCCCAGAAAATGCGTTAAAAGCCTAATTCGCCCATCCAAAAGTGCCCCCAGAGGAAGGCTTTGGGTACAACTGAATTCCCCAGGGGAGCCTTTACGCAGCCCCACATGCAACTGGACCCTCCTTGTTCAATGTTTAAGAGCAACCCTAAATATACCCCTAGCCACCATGGCAGAAGACTGAAAACTCGGGCTCCAGAAAATGCGTTTCAAGCCCCATTCACCCATCCAGAAGTGCCCCGAAAGGAAGGCTTTGGGTACAACTGAACTCCCCAGGGGAGCCTTTATGCAGCCCCACATGCAACTGGACCCTCCGGGTTCACTCATTCACAGCAACCCCAAATATAGCCCTGGCCTGCCTGGCAGTCGACTGAAAACTCGGGCCACAGAAAATGCGTTAAAAGCCTAATTCGCCCATCCAAATGTGCCCCCAGAGGAAGGCTTTGGGTACAACTGAACTCGCCAGGGGAGCCTTTATGCAGCCCCACATGCAACTGGACCCTCCGGGTTCACTCTTTCACCTCAAGCCTAAATATAGCCCTGGCCCGCCTGGCAGTCGACTGAAAACTCGGGCCCCAGAAAATGCGTTAAAAGCCTAATTCGCCCATCCAAAAGTGCCCCCAGAGGAAGGCTTTGGGTACAAGTGAACTCCCCAGGGGAGCCTTTACGCAGCCCCACATGCAACTGGACCCTCCTTGTTCACTGTTTATGAGCAACCCTATATATACCCCTAGCCACCATGGCAGAAGACTGAAAACTCGGGCTCCAGAAAATGCGTTTCAAGCCCCATTCACCCATCCAGAAGTGCCCCGAAAGGAAGGCTTTGGGTAAAAGTGAACTCCCCAGGGGAGCCTTTATGCAGCCCCACATGCAACTGGACCCTCCGGGTTCACTGTTTACGAGCAACCCTAAATATACCCCTAGCCACCATGGCAGAAGACTGAAAACTGGGGCTCCAGAAAATGCGTTTCAAGCCCCATTCACCCATCCAGAAGTGCCCCCAAAGGAAGGCTTTGGGTACAAGTGAACTCCCCAGGGGAGCCTTTATGCAGCCCCACATGCAACTGGACCCTCCGGGTTCACTCTTTCACCGCAAGCCTAAATATAGCCCTCGGCGCAATGGGAGAAGACTGAAAAAGCGAGCCTCAGAAAACGCATTGCGATTCCCCTTGGACCATCCAAAAGTGCCCCCAAAGGAAGGCTTTGGGTACAACTGGACTCCCCAGGGGAGCCTTTATGCAGCCCCACATGCAACTGGACCCTCCGTATTCGCTCTTTCACAGCATCCCTAAATATATCCCTGGCTTGCCTGGCAGTCGACTGAAAACTCGGGCCACAGAAAATGCATTAAAAGCCTAATTCGCCCATCCAAAAGTGCCCCCAGAGGAGGGCTTTGGGTACAACTGAATTCCTCAGGGGAGCCTTTACGCAGCCCCACATGCAACTGGACCCTCCTTGTTCAATGTTTAAGAGCAACCCTAAATATACCCCTAGCCACCATGGCTGAAGACTGAAAACTCGGGCTCCAGAAAATGCGTTTCAAGCCCCATTCACCCATCCAGAAGTGCCCCCAAAGGAAGGCTTTGGGTACAAGTGAACTCCCCAGGGGAGCCTTTATGCAGCCCCACATGCAACTGGACCCTCCGGGTTCACTCTTTCACCGCAAGCCTAAATATAGCCCTAGCACGCCTGGCAGTTGACTGAAAGCTCGGGCCACAGAAAATGTGTTACGAGCCCCATTCGCCCATCCAAAAGTGCCCCCAAAGGAAGGCTTTGGGTACATCTGAACTCCCCAGGGGATCCTTTACGCAGCCCCACATGAAACTGAACCCTCCGTGTTCGCTCTTTACAGCAACCCTAAATATAACCCTAGCCAGCATGGCAGAAGACTGAAAACTCGGGCCCCAGAAAATGCGTTAAAAGCCTAATTCGCCCATCCAAATGTGCCCCCAAAGGAAGGCTTTGGGTACAACTGAACTCCCCAGGGGAGCCTTTATGCAGCCCCACATGCAACTGGACCCTCCGGGTTCACTCTTTCACAGCAAGCCTAAATATAGCCCTGGCCCGCCTGGCAGTCGACTGAAAACTCGGGCCCCAGAAAATGCGTTAAAAGCCTAATTCGCCCATCCAAAAGTGCCCCCAGAGGAAGGCTTGGGGTACAACTGAACTCCCCAGGGGAGCCTTTACGCAGCCCCACATGCAACTGGACCCTCCTTGTTCACTGTTTATGAGCAACCCTATATATACCCCTAGCCACCATGGCAGAAGACTGAAAACTCGGGCTCCAGAAAATGCGTTTCAAGCCCCATTCACCCATCCAGAAGTACCCCCAGAGGAAGGCTTTGGGTACAACTGAACTCCCCAGGGGAGCCTTTATGCAGGCCCATATGCAAATGGACCCCCCGTGTTCGCTGTTTACAAGCAACCCTAAATATAACACTAGCCATCATGGCAGAAAACTGAAAACTCGGGCCACAGAAAAAGCGTTTCAAGCCCCATTCACCCATCCAGAAGTGCCCCGAAAGGAAGGCTTTGGGTAAAAGTGAACTCCCCAGGTGAGCCTTTATGCAGCCCCACATGCAACTGGACCCTCCTTGTTCACTGTTTACGAGCAACCCTAAATATACCCCTAGCCACCATGGCAGAAGACTGAAAACTGGGGCTCCAGAAAATGCGTTTCAAGCCCCATTCACCCATCCAGAAGTGCCTTCAAAGGAAGGCTTTGGGTACAAGTGAACTCCCCAGGGGAGCCTTTATGCAGCCCCACATGCAACTGGACCCTCCGGGTTCACTCTTTCACCACAAGCCTAAATATAGCCCTCGGCGCAATGGGAGAAGACTGAAAAAGCGGGCCTCAGAAAACGCATTGCGATTCCCCTTGGACCATCCAAAAGTGCCCCCAAAGGAAGGCTTTGGGTACAACTGGACTCCCCAGGGGAGCCTTTATACAGCCCCACATGCAACTGGACCCTCCGTATTCGCTCTTTCACAGCAACCCTAAATATAGCCCTGGCCCGCCTGGCAGTCGACTGAAAACTCGGGCCACAGAAAATGCATTAAAAGCCTAATTCGCCCATCCAAAAGTGCCCCCAGAGGAAGGCTTTGGGTACAACTGAATTCCCCAGGGGAGCCTTTACGCAGCCCCACATGCAACTGTACCCTCCTTGTTCAATGTTTAAGAGCAACCCTAAATATACCCCTAGCCACCATGGCAGAAGACTGAAAGCTCGGGCCACAGAAAATGTGTTACGAGCCCCATTCGCCCATCCAAAAGTGCCCCCAAAGGAAGGCTTTGGGTACAAGTGAACTCCCCAGGGGAGCCTTTACGCAGCCCCACATGCAACTGGACCCTCCTTGTTCACTGTTTATGAGCAACCCTATATATACCCCTAGCCACCATGGCAGAAGACTGAAAACTCGGGCTCCAGAAAATGCGTTTCAAGCCCCATTCACCCATCCAGAAGTGCCCCCAGAGGAAGGCTTTGGGTACAACTGAACTCCCCAGGGGAGCCTTTATGCAGGCCCATATGCAAATGGACCCCCCGTGTTCGCTGTTTACAAGCAACCCTAAATATAACACTAGCCAGCATGGCAGAAAACTGAAAACTCGGGCCACAGAAAAAGCGTTTCAAGCCCCATTCACCCATCCAGAAGTGCCCCCAAAGGAAGGCTTTGGGTACAAGTGAACTCCCCAGGGGAGCCTTTATGCAGCCCCACATGCAACTGGACCCTCCGTATTCGCTCTTTCACAGCAACCCTAAATATAGCCCTGGCCCGCCTGGCAGTCGACTGAAAACTCGGGCCACAGAAAATGCATTAAAAGCCTAATTCGCCCATCCAAAAGTGCCCCCAGAGGAAGGCTTTGGGTACAACTGAATTCCCCAGGGGAGCCTTTACGCAGCCCCACATTCAACTGGACCCTCCTTGTTCAATGTTTAAGAGCAACCCTAAATATACCCCTAGCCACCATGGCAGAAGACTGAAAACTCGGGCTCCAGAAAATGCGTTTCAAGCCCCATTCACCCATCCAGAAGTGCCCCCAAAGGAAGGCTTTGGGTACAAGTGAACTCCCCAGGGGAGCCTTTATGCAGCCCCACATGCAACTGGACCCTCCGTATTCACTCTTTCACCGCAAGCCTAAATATAGCCCTAGCACGCCTGGCAGTTGACTGAAAGCTCGGGCCACAGAAAATGTGTTACGAGCCCCATTCGCCCATCCAAAAGTGCCCCCAAAGGAAGGCTTTGGGTACATCTGAACTCCCCAGGGGAGCCTTTACGCAGCCCCACATGAAACTGAACCCTCCGTGTTCGCTCTTTACAGCAACCCTAAATATAACCCTAGCCAGCATGGCAGAAGACTGAAAACTCGGGCCCCAAAAAATGCGTTAAAAGCCTAATTCGCCCATCCAAATGTGCCCCCAAAGGAAGGCTTTGGGTACAACTGAACTCCCCAGGGGAGCCTTTATGCAGCCCCACATGCAACTGGACCCTCCGGGTTCACTCTTTCACAGCAACCCTAAATATAGCCCTGGCCCGCCTGGCAGTCGACTGAAAACTCGGGCCCCAGAAAATGCGTTAAAAGCCTAATTCGCCCATCCAAAAGTGCCCCCAGAGGAAGGCTTGGGGTACAACTGAACTCCCCAGGGGAGCCTTTATGCAGCCCCACATGCAACTGGACCCTCCTTGTTCACTGTTTATGAGCAACCCTATATATACCCCTAGCCACCATGGCAGAAGACTGAAAACTCGGGCTCCAGAAAATGCGTTTCAAGCCCCATTCACCCATCCAGAAGTGCCCCCAGAGGAAGGCTTTGGGTACAAGTGAACTCCCCAGGGGAGCCTTTATGCAGCCCCACATGCAACTGGACCCTCCGGGTTCACTCTTTCACAGCAACCCTAAATATATCCCTCGGCGCAATGGGAGAAGACTGAAAAAGCGGGCCTCAGAAAACGCATTGCGATTCCCCTTGGACCATCCAAATGTGCCCCCAAAGGAAGGCTTTGGGTACAACTGGACGCCCCAGGGGAGCCTTAACGCAGCCCCACATGCAACTGGACCCTCCGTATTCGCTCTTTCACAGCAACCCTAAATATAGCCCTGGCCCGCCTGGCAGTCGACTGAAAACTCGGGCCCCAGAAAATGCATTAAAAGCCTAATTCGCCCATCCAAAAGTGCCCCCAGAGGAAGGCTTTGGGTACAACTGAATTCCTCAGGGGAGCCTTTATGCAGCCCCACATGCAACTGGACCCTCCTTGTTCAATGTTTAAGTGCAACCCTAAATATACCCCTAGCCACCATGGCAGAAGACTGAAAACTGGGGCTCCAGAAAATGCGTTTCAAGCCCCATTCACCCATCCAAAAGTGCCCCCAAAGGAAGGCTTTGGGTACAACTGAACTCCCCAGGGGAGCCTTTATGCAGCCCCACATGCAACTGGACCCTCCGGGTTCACTCTTTCACAGCAACCCTAAATATAGCCCTGGCCCGCCTGGCAGTCGACTGAAAACTCGGGCCCCAGAAAATGCGTTAAAAGCCTAATTCGCCCATCCAAATGTGCCCCTAGAGGAAGGCTTTGGGTACAACTGAACTCCCCAGGGGAGCCTTTATGCAGCCCCACATGCAACTGGACCCTCCGGTTTCACTCTTTCACAGCAACCCTAAATATAGCCCTGGCCCGCCTGGCAGTCGACTGAAAACTCAGGCCCCAGAAAATGCGTTAAAAGCCTAATTCGCCCATCCAAAAGTGCCCCCAGAGGAAGGCTTTGGGTACAAGTGAACTCCCCAGGGGAGCCTTTATGCAGCCCCACATGCAACTGGACCCTCCTTGTTCACTGTTTATGAGCAACCCTATATATACCCCTAGCCACCATGGCAGAAGACTGAAAACTCGGGCTCCAGAAAATGCGTTTCAAGCCCCATTCACCCATCCAGAAGTGCCCCCAGAGGAAGGCTTTGGGTACAAGTGAACTCCCCAGGGGAGCCTTTATGCAGGCCCATACGCAACTGGACCCCTCGTGTTCGCTGTTTACAGGCAACCCTAAATATAACACTAGCCAGCAGGGCAGAAAACTGAAAACTCGGGCCACAGAAAAAGCGTTTCAAGCCCCATTCACCCATCCAGAAGTGCCCCCAAAGGAAGGCTTTGGGTACAAGTGAACTCCCCAGGAGAGCCTTTATGCAGCCCCACATGCAACTGGACCCTCCGGGTTCACTCTTTCACAGCAACCCTAAATATAGCCCTAGCACGCCTGGCAGTCGACTGAAAGCTCGGGCCACAGAAAATGTGTTACGAGCCCCATTCGCCCATCCAAAAGTGCCCCCAAAGGAAGGTTTTGGGTACCTCTGAACTCCCCAGGGGAGCCTTTACGCAGCCCCACATGCAACTGGACCTTCCGTGTTCGCTCTTTACAGCAACCCTAAATATAACCCTAGCTAGCCTGGCAGTCGACTGAAAACTCGGGCCCCAGAAAATGCGTTAAAAGCCTAATTCGCCCATCCAAAAGTGCCCCCAGAGGAAGGCTTTGGGTACAAGTGAACTCCCCAGGGGAGCCTTTACGCAGCCCCACATGCAACTGGACCCTCCTTGTTCACTGTTTATGAGCAACCCTATATATACCCCTAGCCACCATGGCAGAAGACTGAAAACTCGGGCTCCAGAAAATGCGTTTCAAGCCCCATTCACCCATCCAGAAGTGCCCCCAGAGGAAGGCTTTGGGTACAAGTGAACTCCCCAGGGGAGCCTTTATGCAGGCCCATATGCAAATGGACCCCCCGTGTTCGCTGCTTACAAGCAACCCTAAATATAACACTAGCCAGCATGGCAGAAAATTGAAAACTCGGGCCATAGAAAAAGCGTTTCAAGCCCCATTCACCCATCCAGAAGTGCCCCCAAAGGAAGGCTTTGGGTACAAGTGAACTCCCCAGGGGAGCCTTTATGCAGCCCCACATGCAACTGGACCCTCCGGGTTCACTCTTTCACAGCAACCCTAAATATAGCCCTGGCCCGCCTGGCAGTCGACTGAAAACTCGGGCCCCAGAAAATGCGTTAAAAGCCTAATTCGCCCATCCAAAAGTGCCCCCAGAGGAAGGCTTTGGGTACAACTGAATTCCTCAGGGGAGCCTTTACGCAGCCCCACATGCAACTGGACCCTCCTTGTTCAATGTTTAAGAGCAACCCTAAATATACCCCTAGCCACCATGGCAGAAGACTGAAAACTCGGGCTCCAGAAAATGCGTTTCAAGCCCCATTCACCCATCCAGAAGTGCCCCCAAAGGAAGGCTTTGGGTACAAGTGAACTCCCCAGGGGAGCCTTTATGCAGCCCCACATGCAACTGGACCCTCCGGGTTCACTCTTTCACCGCAAGCCTAAATATAGCCCTGGCCCGCCTGGCAGTCGACTGAAAGCTCGGGCCACAGAAAATGTGTTACGAGCCCCATTCGCCCATCCAAAAGTGCCCCCAAAGGAAGGTTTTGGGTACATCTGAACTCCCCAGGGGAGCCTTTATACAGCCCCACATGCAACTGGACCCTCCGGGTTCACTCTTTCACAGCAACCCTAAATATATCCCTCGGCGCAATGGGAGAAGACTGAAAAAGCGGGCCTCAGAAAACGCATTACGATTCCCCTTGGACCATCCAAAAGTGCCCCCAAAGGAAGGCTTTGGGTACAAGTGAACTCCCCAGGGGAGACTTTATGCAGCCGCACATGCAACTGGATCCTCCGGGTTCACTCTTTCACAGCAACCCCAAATATATCCCTGGCCTGCCTGGCAGTCGACTGAAAACTCGGGCCACAAAAAATGCGTTAAAAGCCTAATTCGCCCATCCAAATGTGCCCCCAGAGGAAGGCTTTGGGTACAACTGAACTCCCCAGGGGAGACTTAACGCAGCCCCACATGCAACTGGACCCTCCGTATTCGCTCTTTCAGAGCAACCCTAAATATAACCCTGGCCCGAATGGCAGACGAATGAAAAATCGGGCCCCAGAAAACGTGCTACAAGCCCCATTCGACCATCCAAAAGTGCTCCCAAACGAAGGCTTTGGGTAGAAGTGAACTCCCCAGGGGAGCCTTTATGCAGGCCCATATGCAACTGGACCCCCCGTGTTCGCTGTTTACAAGCAACCCTAAATATAACACTAGCCAGCATGGCAGAAGACTGAAAACTCGGGCCACAGAAAAAGCGTTTCAAGCCCCATTCACCCATCCAGAAGTTCCCCCAAAGGAAGGCTTTGGGTACAAGTGAACTCCCCAGGGGAGCCTTTATGCAGCCCCACATGCAACTGGACCCTCCGGGTTCACTCTTTCACAGCAACCCTAAATATAGCCCTGGCCTGCCTGGCAATCGACTGAAAACTCGGGCCCCAGAAAATGCGTTAAAAGCCTAATTCGCCCATCCAGAAGTGCCCCCAAAGGAAGGCTTTGGGTACAAGTGAACTCCCCAGGGGAGCCTTTACGCAGCCCCACATGCAACTGGACCCTCCTTGTTCAATGTTTAAGAGCAACCCTAAATATACCCCTAGCCACCATGGCAGAAGACTGAAAACTCGAGCTCCAGAAAATGCGTTTCAAGCCCCATTCACCCATCCAGAAGTGCCCCCAAAGGAAGGCTTTGGGTACAACTGAACTCCCCAGGGGAGCCTTTATGCAGCCCCACATGCAACTGGACCCTCCAGGTTCACTCTTTCACCGCAAGCCTAAATATAGCCCTAGCACGCCTGGGAGTTGACTGAAAGCACGGGCCACAGAAAATGTGTTACGAGCCCCATTCGCCCATCCCAAAGTGCCCCCAAAGGAAGGCTTTGGGTACATCTGAACTCCCCAGGGGAGCCTTTACGCAGCCCCACATGAAACTGGACCTTCCGTGTTCGCTCTTTACAGCAACCCTAAATATAACCCTAGCCAGCATGGCAGAAGACTGAAAACTCGGACTCCAGAAAATGCGTTTAAAGCCAAATTCGCCCATCCAAATGTGCCCCTAGAGGAAGGCTTTGGGTACAACTGAACTCCCCAGGGGAGCCTTTATGCAGCCCCACATGCAACTGGACCCTCCGGTTTCACTCTTTCACAGCAACCCTAAATATAGCCCTGGCCCGCCTGGCAGTCGACTGAAAACTCGGGCCCCAGAAAATGCGTTAAAAGCCTAATTCGCCCATCCAAAAGTGCCCCCAGAGGAAGGCTTTGGGTACAAGTGAACTCCCCAGGGGAGCCTTTACGCAGCCCCACATGCAACTGGACCCTCCTTGTTCACTGTTTATGAGCAACCCTATATATACCCCTAGCCACCATGGCAGAAGACTGAAAACTCGGGCTCCAGAAAATGCGTTTCAAGCCCCATTCACCCATCCAGAAGTGCCCCCAGAGGAAGGCTTTGGGTACAAGTGAACTCCCCAGGGGAGCCTTTATGCAGGCCCATACGCAACTGGACCCCCCGTGTTCGCTGTTTACAAGCAACCCTAAATATAACACTAGCCAGCAGGGCAGAAAACTGAAAACTCGGGCCACAGAAAAAGCGTTTCAAGCCCCATTCACCCATCCAGAAGTGCCCCCAAAGGAAGGCTTTGGGTACAAGTGAACTCCCCAGGGGAGCCTTTATGCAGCCCCACATGCAACTGGACCCTCCGGGTTCACTCTTTCACAGCAACCCTAAATATATCCCTAGCACGCCTGGCAGTCGACTGAAAGCTCGGGCCACAGAAAATGTGTTACGAGCCCCATTCGCCCATCCAAAAGTGCCCCCAGAGGAAGGTTTTGGGTACATCTGAACTCCCCAGGGGAGCCTTTACGCAGCCCCACATGCAACTGGACCTTCCGTGTTCGCTCTTTACAGCAACCCTAAATATAACCCTAGCTAGCATGGCAGTCGACTGAAAACTCGGGCCCCAGAAAATGCGTTAAAAGCCTAATTCGCCCATCCAAAAGTGCCCCCAAAGGAAGGCTTTGGGTACAAGTGAACTCCCCAGGGGAGCCTTTATGCAGCCCCACATGCAACTGGACCCTCCGGGTTCACTCTTTCACAGCAACCCTAAATATAGCCCTGGCCCGCCTGGCAGTCGACTGAAAACTCGGGCCCCAGAAAATGCGTTAAAAGCCTAATTCACCCATCCAAATGTGCCCCCAGAGGAAGGCTTTGGGTACAACTGAACTCCCCAGGGGAGCCTTAACGCAGCCCCACATGCAACTGGACCCTCCGTATTCGCTCTTTCAGAGCAACCCTAAATATAACCCTGGCCCGAATGGCAGACGAATGAAAAATCGGGCCCCAGAAAACGTGCTACAAGCCCCATTCGACCATCCAAAAGTGCTCCCAAACGAAGGCTTTGGGTAGAAGTGAACTCCCCAGGGGAGCCTTTATGCAGGCCCATATGCAACTGGACCCCCTGTGTTCGCTGTTTACAAGCAACCCTAAATATAACACTAGCCAGCATGGCAGAAGACTGAAAACTCGGGCCACAGAAAAAGCGTTTCAAGCCCCATTCACCCATCCAGAAGTTCCCCCAAAGGAAGGCTTTGGGTACAAGTGAACTCCCCAGGGGAGCCTTTATGCAGCCCCACATGCAACTGGACCCTCCGGGTTCACTCTTTCACAGCAACCCTAAATATAGCCCTGGCCTGCCTGGCAATCGACTGAAAACTCGGGCCCCAGAAAATGCGTTAAAAGCCTAATTCGCCCATCCAGAAGTGCCCCCAAAGGAAGGCTTTGGGTACAAGTGAACTCCCCAGGGGAGCCTTTATGCAGCCCCACATGCAACTGGACCCTCCTTGTTCACTGTTTACGAGCAACCCTAAATATACCCCTAGCCACCATGGCAGAAGACTGAAAACTGGGGCTCCAGAAAATGCGTTTCAAGCCCCATTCACCCATCCAGAAGTGCCCCCAAAGGAAGGCTTTGGGTACAACTGAACTCCCCAGGGGAGCCTTTATGCAGGCCCATACGCAACTGGACCCCTCGTGTTCGCTGTTTACAGGCAACCCTAAATATAACACTAGCCAGCAGGGCAGAAAACTGAAAACTCGGGCCACAGAAAAAGCGTTTCAAGCCCCATTCACCCATCCAGAAGTGCCCCCAAAGGAAGGCTTTGGGTACAAGTGAACTCCCCAGGAGAGCCTTTATGCAGCCCCACATGCAACTGGACCCTCCGGGTTCACTCTTTCACAGCAACCCTAAATATAGCCCTAGCACGCCTGGCAGTCGACTGAAAGCTCGGGCCACAGAAAATGTGTTACGAGCCCCATTCGCCCATCCAAAAGTGCCCCCAAAGGAAGGTTTTGGGTACCTCTGAACTCCCCAGGGGAGCCTTTACGCAGCCCCACATGCAACTGGACCTTCCGTGTTCGCTCTTTACAGCAACCCTAAATATAACCCTAGCTAGCCTGGCAGTCGACTGAAAACTCGGGCCCCAGAAAATGCGTTAAAAGCCTAATTCGCCCATCCAAAAGTGCCCCCAGAGGAAGGCTTTGGGTACAAGTGAACTCCCCAGGGGAGCCTTTACGCAGCCCCACATGCAACTGGACCCTCCTTGTTCACTGTTTATGAGCAACCCTATATATACCCCTAGCCACCATGGCAGAAGACTGAAAACTCGGGCTCCAGAAAATGCGTTTCAAGCCCCATTCACCCATCCAGAAGTGCCCCCAGAGGAAGGCTTTGGGTACAAGTGAACTCCCCAGGGGAGCCTTTATGCAGGCCCATATGCAAATGGACCCCCCGTGTTCGCTGCTTACAAGCAACCCTAAATATAACACTAGCCAGCATGGCAGAAAATTGAAAACTCGGGCCATAGAAAAAGCGTTTCAAGCCCCATTCACCCATCCAGAAGTGCCCCCAAAGGAAGGCTTTGGGTACAAGTGAACTCCCCAGGGGAGCCTTTATGCAGCCCCACATGCAACTGGACCCTCCGGGTTCACTCTTTCACAGCAACCCTAAATATAGCCCTGGCCCGCCTGGCAGTCGACTGAAAACTCGGGCCCCAGAAAATGCGTTAAAAGCCTAATTCGCCCATCCAAAAGTGCCCCCAGAGGAAGGCTTTGGGTACAACTGAATTCCTCAGGGGAGCCTTTACGCAGCCCCACATGCAACTGGACCCTCCTTGTTCAATGTTTAAGAGCAACCCTAAATATACCCCTAGCCACCATGGCAGAAGACTGAAAACTCGGGCTCCAGAAAATGCGTTTCAAGCCCCATTCACCCATCCAGAAGTGCCCCCAAAGGAAGGCTTTGGGTACAAGTGAACTCCCCAGGGGAGCCTTTATGCAGCCCCACATGCAACTGGACCCTCCGGGTTCACTCTTTCACCGCAAGCCTAAATATAGCCCTGGCCCGCCTGGCAGTCGACTGAAAGCTCGGGCCACAGAAAATGTGTTACGAGCCCCATTCGCCCATCCAAAAGTGCCCCCAAAGGAAGGTTTTGGGTACATCTGAACTCCCCAGGGGAGCCTTTATACAGCCCCACATGCAACTGGACCCTCCGGGTTCACTCTTTCACAGCAACCCTAAATATATCCCTCGGCGCAATGGGAGAAGACTGAAAAAGCGGGCCTCAGAAAACGCATTACGATTCCCCTTGGACCATCCAAAAGTGCCCCCAAAGGAAGGCTTTGGGTACAAGTGAACTCCCCAGGGGAGCCTTTATGCAGCCGCACATGCAACTGGATCCTCCGGGTTCACTCTTTCACAGCAACCCCAAATATATCCCTGGCCTGCCTGGCAGTCGACTGAAAACTCGGGCCACAAAAAATGCGTTAAAAGCCTAATTCGCCCATCCAAATGTGCCCCCAGAGGAAGGCTTTGGGTACAACTGAACTCCCCAGGGGAGACTTAACGCAGCCCCACATGCAACTGGACCCTCCGTATTCGCTCTTTCAGAGCAACCCTAAATATAACCCTGGCCCGAATGGCAGACGAATGAAAAATCGGGCCCCAGAAAACGTGCTACAAGCCCCATTCGACCATCCAAAAGTGCTCCCAAACGAAGGCTTTGGGTAGAAGTGAACTCCCCAGGGGAGCCTTTATGCAGGCCCATATGCAACTGGACCCCCCGTGTTCGCTGTTTACAAGCAACCCTAAATATAACACTAGCCAGCATGGCAGAAGACTGAAAACTCGGGCCACAGAAAAAGCGTTTCAAGCCCCATTCACCCATCCAGAAGTTCCCCCAAAGGAAGGCTTTGGGTACAAGTGAACTCCCCAGGGGAGCCTTTATGCAGCCCCACATGCAACTGGACCCTCCGGGTTCACTCTTTCACAGCAACCCTAAATATAGCCCTGGCCTGCCTGGCAATCGACTGAAAACTCGGGCCCCAGAAAATGCGTTAAAAGCCTAATTCGCCCATCCAGAAGTGCCCCCAAAGGAAGGCTTTGGGTACAAGTGAACTCCCCAGGGGAGCCTTTATGCAGCCCCACATGCAACTGGACCCTCCGGGTTCACTCTTTCACAGCAACCCTAAATATAGCCCTGGCCTGCCTGGCAATCGACTGAAAACTCGGGCCCCAGAAAATGCGTTAAAAGCCTAATTCGCCCATCCAAAAGTGCCCCCAGAGGAAGGCTTTGGGAACAACTGAACTCCCCAGGGGAGCCTTTATGCAGCCCCACATGCAACTGGACCCTCCTTGTTCACTGTTTACGAGCAACCCTAAATATACCCCTAGCCACCATGGCAGAAGACTGAAAACTGGGGCTCCAGAAAATGCGTTTCAAGCCCCATTCACCCATCCAGAAGTGCCCCCAAAGGAAGGCTTTGGGTACAACTGAACTCCCCAGGGGAGCCTTTATGCAGCCCCACATGCAACTGGACCCTCCTTGTTCACTGTTTACGAGCAACCCTAAATATACCCCTAGCCACCATGGCAGAAGACTGAAAACTGGGGCTCCAGAAAATGCGTTTCAAGCCCCATTCACCCATCCAGAAGTGCCCCCAAAGGAAGGCTTTGGGTACAAGTGAACTCCCCAGGGGAGCCTTTATGCAGCCCCACATGCAACTGGACCCTCCGGGTTCACTCTTTCACAGCAACCCTAAATATAGCCCTCGGCGCAATGGGAGAAGACTGAAAAAGCGGGCCTCAGAAAACGCATTGCGATTCCCCTTGGACCATCCAAAAGTGCCCCCAAAGGAAGGCTTTGGGTACAACTGGACTCCCCAGGGGAGCCTTTACGCAGCCCCACATGAAACTGGACCTTCCGTGTTCGCTCTTTACAGCAACCCTAAATATAACCCTAGCCAGCATGGCAGAAGACTGAAAACTCGGACTCCAGAAAATGCGTTTAAAGCCAAATTCGCCCATCCAAATGTGCCCCTAGAGGAAGGCTTTGGGTACAACTGAACTCCCCAGGGGAGCCTTTATGCAGCCCCACATGCAACTGGACCCTCCGGTTTCACTCTTTCACAGCAACCCTAAATATAGCCCTGGCCCGCCTGGCAGTCGACTGAAAACTCGGGCCCCAGAAAATGCGTTAAAAGCCTAATTCGCCCATCCAAAAGTGCCCCCAGAGGAAGGCTTTGGGTACAAGTGAACTCCCCAGGGGAGCCTTTACGCAGCCCCACATGCAACTGGACCCTCCTTGTTCACTGTTTATGAGCAACCCTATATATACCCCTAGCCACCATGGCAGAAGACTGAAAACTCGGGCTCCAGAAAATGCGTTTCAAGCCCCATTCACCCATCCAGAAGTGCCCCCAGAGGAAGGCTTTGGGTACAAGTGAACTCCCCAGGGGAGCCTTTATGCAGGCCCATACGCAACTGGACCCCCCGTGTTCGCTGTTTACAAGCAACCCTAAATATAACACTAGCCAGCAGGGCAGAAAACTGAAAACTCGGGCCACAGAAAAAGCGTTTCAAGCCCCATTCACCCATCCAGAAGTGCCCCCAAAGGAAGGCTTTGGGTACAAGTGAACTCCCCAGGGGAGCCTTTATGCAGCCCCACATGCAACTGGACCCTCCGGGTTCACTCTTTCACAGCAACCCTAAATATATCCCTAGCACGCCTGGCAGTCGACTGAAAGCTCGGGCCACAGAAAATGTGTTACGAGCCCCATTCGCCCATCCAAAAGTGCCCCCAAAGGAAGGTTTTGGGTACATCTGAACTCCCCAGGGGAGCCTTTACGCAGCCCCACATGCAACTGGACCTTCCGTGTTCGCTCTTTACAGCAACCCTAAATATAACCCTAGCTAGCATGGCAGTCGACTGAAAACTCGGGCCCCAGAAAATGCGTTAAAAGCCTAATTCGCCCATCCAAAAGTGCCCCCAAAGGAAGGCTTTGGGTACAAGTGAACTCCCCAGGGGAGCCTTTATGCAGCCCCACATGCAACTGGACCCTCCGGGTTCACTCTTTCACAGCAACCCTAAATATAGCCCTGGCCCGCCTGGCAGTCGACTGAAAACTCGGGCCCCAGAAAATGCGTTAAAAGCCTAATTCACCCATCCAAATGTGCCCCCAGAGGAAGGCTTTGGGTACAACTGAACTCCCCAGGGGAGCCTTAACGCAGCCCCACATGCAACTGGACCCTCCGTATTCGCTCTTTCAGAGCAACCCTAAATATAACCCTGGCCCGAATGGCAGACGAATGAAAAATCGGGCCCCAGAAAACGTGCTACAAGCCCCATTCGACCATCCAAAAGTGCTCCCAAACGAAGGCTTTGGGTAGAAGTGAACTCCCCAGGGGAGCCTTTATGCAGGCCCATATGCAACTGGACCCCCTGTGTTCGCTGTTTACAAGCAACCCTAAATATAACACTAGCCAGCATGGCAGAAGACTGAAAACTCGGGCCACAGAAAAAGCGTTTCAAGCCCCATTCACCCATCCAGAAGTTCCCCCAAAGGAAGGCTTTGGGTACAAGTGAACTCCCCAGGGGAGCCTTTATGCAGCCCCACATGCAACTGGACCCTCCGGGTTCACTCTTTCACAGCAACCCTAAATATAGCCCTGGCCTGCCTGGCAATCGACTGAAAACTCGGGCCCCAGAAAATGCGTTAAAAGCCTAATTCGCCCATCCAGAAGTGCCCCCAAAGGAAGGCTTTGGGTACAACTGAACTCCCCAGGGGAGCCTTTATGCAGCCCCACATGCAACTGGACCCTCCTTGTTCACTGTTTACGAGCAACCCTAAATATACCCCTAGCCACCATGGCAGAAGACTGAAAACTGGGGCTCCAGAAAATGCGTTTCAAGCCCCATTCACCCATCCAGAAGTGCCCCCAAAGGAAGGCTTTGGGTACAACTGAACTCCCCAGGGGAGCCTTTATGCAGGCCCATACGCAACTGGACCCCTCGTGTTCGCTGTTTACAGGCAACCCTAAATATAACACTAGCCAGCAGGGCAGAAAACTGAAAACTCGGGCCACAGAAAAAGCGTTTCAAGCCCCATTCACCCATCCAGAAGTGCCCCCAAAGGAAGGCTTTGGGTACAAGTGAACTCCCCAGGAGAGCCTTTATGCAGCCCCACATGCAACTGGACCCTCCGGGTTCACTCTTTCACAGCAACCCTAAATATAGCCCTAGCACGCCTGGCAGTCGACTGAAAGCTCGGGCCACAGAAAATGTGTTACGAGCCCCATTCGCCCATCCAAAAGTGCCCCCAAAGGAAGGTTTTGGGTACCTCTGAACTCCCCAGGGGAGCCTTTACGCAGCCCCACATGCAACTGGACCTTCCGTGTTCGCTCTTTACAGCAACCCTAAATATAACCCTAGCTAGCCTGGCAGTCGACTGAAAACTCGGGCCCCAGAAAATGCGTTAAAAGCCTAATTCGCCCATCCAAAAGTGCCCCCAGAGGAAGGCTTTGGGTACATCTCAACTCCCCAGGGGAGCCTTTACGCAGCCCCACATGAAACTGGACCCTCCGTGTTCGCTCTTTACAGCAACCCTAAATATACCCCTAGCCAGCATGGCAGAAGACTGAAAACTCGGACTCAAGAAAATGCGTTTAAAGCCAAATTCGCCCATCCAAATGTGCCCCCAAAGGAAGGCTTTGGGTACAAGTGAACTCCCCAGGGGAGCCTTTATGCAGCCCCACATGCAACTGGACCCTCCGGGTTCACTCTTTCACAGCAACCCTAAATATAGCCCTGGCCCGCCTGGCAGTCGACTGAAAACTCGGGCCCCAGAAAATGCGTTAAAAGCCTAATTCGCCCATCCAAAAGTGCCCCCAAAGGAAGGCTTTGGGTACAACTGAACTCCCCAGGGGAGCCTTTATGCAGCCCCACATGCAACTGGACCCTCCGGGTTCACTCTTTCACAGCAACCCTAAATATAGCCCTGGCCCGCCTGGCAGTCGACTGAAAACTCGGGCCCCAGAAAATGCGTTAAAAGCCTAATTCGCCCACCCAAAAGTGCCCCCAGAGGAAGGCTTTGGGTACAACTGAACTCCCCAGGGGAGCCTTTACGCAGCCCCACATGCAACTGGACCCTCCTTGTTCAATGTTTAAGAGCAACCCTAAATATACCCCTAGCCACCATGGCAGAAGACTGAAAACTCGGGCTCCAGAAAATGCGTTTCAAGCCCCATTCACCCATCCAGAAGTGCCCCCAAAGGAAGGCTTTGGGTACAAGTGAACTCCCCAGGGGAGCCTTTATGCAGCCCCACATGCAACTGGACCCTCCGTATTCACTCTTTCACCGCAAGCCTAAATATAGCCCTAGCACGCCTGGCAGTTGACTGAAAGCTCGGGCCACAGAAAATGTGTTACGAGCCCCATTCGCCCATCCAAAAGTGCCCCCAAAGGAAGGCTTTGGGTACATCTGAACTCCCCAGGGGAGCCTTTACGCAGCCCCACATGAAACTGAACCCTCCGTGTTCGCTCTTTACAGCAACCCTAAATATAACCCTAGCCAGCATGGCAGAAGACTGAAAACTCGGGCCCCAAAAAATGCGTTAAAAGCCTAATTCGCCCATCCAAAAGTGCCCCCAAAGGAAGGCTTTGGGTACAAGTGAACTCCCCAGGGGAGCCTTTATGCAGCCCCACATGCAACTGGACCCTCCGGGTTCACTCTTTCACAGCAACCCTAAATATAGCCCTGGCCCGCCTGGCAGTCGACTGAAAACTCGGGCCCCAGAAAATGCGTTAAAAGCCTAATTCGCCCATCCAAAAGTGCCCCCAGAGGAAGGCTTTGGGTACAACTGAACTCCCCAGGGGAGCCTTTACGCAGCCCGACATGCAACTGGACCCTCCTTGTTCACTGTTTATGAGCAACCCTATATATACCCCTAGCCACCATGGCAGAAGACTGAAAACTCGGGCTCCAGAAAATGCGTTTCAAGCCCCATTCACCCATCCAGAAGTGCCCCCAGAGGAAGGCTTTGGGTACAACTGAACTCCCCAGGGGAGCCTTTATGTAGAACCATATGCAAATGGACCCCCCGTGTTAGCTGTTTACAAGCAACCCTAAATATAACACTAGCCAGCATGGCAGAAAACTGAAAACTCGGGCCACAGAAAAAGCGTTTCAAGCCCCATTCACCCATCCAAAAGTGCCCCCAAAGGAAGGCTTTGGGTAAAAGTGAACTCCCCAGGGGAGCCTTTATGCAGCCCCACATGCAACTGGACCCTCCTTGTTCACTGTTTACGAGCAACCCTAAATATACCCCTAGCCACCATGGCAGAAGACTGAAAACTGGGGCTCCAGAAAATGCGTTTCAAGCCCCATTCACCCATCCAGAAGTGCCCCCAAAGGAAGGCTTTGGGTACAAGTGAACTCCCCAGGGGAGCCTTTATGCAGCCCCACATGCAACTGGACCCTCCGGGTTCACTCTTTCACCGCAAGCCTAAATATAACCCTCGGCGCAATGGGAGAAGACTGAAAAAGCGGGCCTCAGAAAACGCATTGCGATTCCCCTTGGACCATCCAAAAGTGCCCCCAAAGGAAGGCTTTGGGTACAACTGGACTCCCCAGGGGAGCCTTTATGCAGCCCCACATGCAACTGGACCCTCCGTATTCGCTCTTTCACAGCAACCCTAAATATAGCCCTGGCCCGCCTGGCAGTCGACTGAAAACTCGGGCCACAGAAAATGCATTAAAAGCCTAATTCGCCCATCCAAAAGTGCCCCCAGAGGAAGGCTTTGGGTACAACTGAATTCCCCAGCGGAGCCTTTACGCAGCCCCACATGCAACTGGACCCTCCTTGTTCAATGTTTAAGAGCAACCCTAAATATACCCCTAGCCACCATGGCAGAAGACTGAAAACTCGGGCTCCAGAAAATGCGTTTCAAGCCCCATTCACCCATCCAGAAGTGCCCCCAGAGGAAGGCTTTGGGTACAAGTGAACTCCCCAGGGGAGCCTTTATGCAGCCCCACATGCAACTGGACCCTCCGGGTTCACTCTTTCACCGCAAGCCTAAATATAACCCTAGCACGCCGGGCAGTTGACTGAAAGCTCGGGCCACAGAAAATGTGTTACGAGCCCCATTCGCCCATCCAAAAGTGCCCCCAAAGGAAGGCTTTGGGTACATCTGAACTCCCCAGGGGATCCTTTACGCAGCCCCACATGAAACTGAACCCTCCGTGTTCGTTCTTTACAGCAACCCTAAATATAACCCTAGCCAGCATGGCAGAAGACTGAAAACTCGGGCCCCAGAAAATGCGTTAAAAGCCTAATTCGCCCATCCAAATGTGCCCCCAAAGGAAGGCTTTGGGTACAAGTGAACTCCCCAGGGGAGCCTTTATGCAGCCCCACATGCAACTGGACCCTCCGGGTTCACTCTTTCACAGCAACCCTAAATATAGCCCTGGCCCGCCTGGCAGTCGACTGAAAACTCGGGCCCCAGAAAATGCGTTAAAAGCCTAATTCGCCCATCCAAAAGTGCCCCCAGAGGAAGGCTTTGGGTACAACTGAACTCCCCAGGGGAGCCTTTACGCAGCCCCACATGCAACTGGACCCTCCTTGTTCACTGTTTATGAGCAACCCTATATATACCCCTAGCCACCATGGCAGAAGACTGAAAACTCGGGCTCCAGAAAATGCGTTTCAAGCGCCATTCACCCATCCAGAGGTGCCCCCAGAGGAAGGCTTTGGGTACAACTGAACTCCCCAGGGGAGCCTTTATGCAGGCCCATATGCAAATGGACCCCCCGTGTTCGCTGTTTACAAGCAACCCTAAATATAACACTAGCCAGCATGGCAGAAAACTGAAAACTCGGGCCACAGAAAAAGCGTTTCAAGCCCCATTCACCCATCCAGAAGTGCCCCCAAAGGAAGGCTTTGGGTACAAGTGAACTCCCCAGGGGAGCCTTTATGCAGCCCCACATGCAACTGGACCCTCCGTATTCGCTCTTTCACAGCAACCCTAAATATAGCCCTGGCCCGCCTGGCAGTCGACTGAAAACTCGGGCCCCAGAAAATGCATTAAAAGCCTAATTCGCCCATCCAAAAGTGCCCCCAGAGGAAGGCTTTGGGTACAACTGAATTCCCCAGGGGAGCCTTTACGCAGCCCCACATGCAACTGGACCCTCCTTGTTCAATGTTTAAGAGCAACCCTAAATATACCCCTAGCCACCATGGCAGAAGACTGAAAACTCGGGCTCCAGAAAATGCGTTTCAAGCCCCATTCACCCATCCAGAAGTGCCCCCAAAGGAAGGCTTTGGGTACAAGTGAACTCCCCAGGGGAGCCTTTATGCAGCCCCACATGCAACTGGACCCTCCGTATTCACTCTTTCACCGCAAGCCTAAATATAGCCCTAGCACGCCTGGCAGTTGACTGAAAGCTCGGGCCACAGAAAATGTGTTACGAGCCCCATTCGCCCATCCAAAAGTGCCCCCAAAGGAAGGCTTTGGGTACATCTGAACTCCCCAGGGGAGCCTTTACGCAGCCCCACATGAAACTGAACCCTCCGTGTTCGCTCTTTACAGCAACCCTAAATATAACCCTAGCCAACATGGCAGAAGACTGAAAACTCGGGCCCCAGAAATGCGTTAAAAGCCTAATTCGCCCATCCAAATGTGCCCCCAAAGGAAGGCTTTGGGTACAACTGAACTCCCCAGGGGAGCCTTTATGCAGCCCCACATGCAACTGGACCCTCCGGGTTCACTCTTTCACAGCAACCCTAAATATAGCCCTGGCCCGCCTGGCAGTCGACTGAAAACTCGGGCCCCAGAAAATGCGTTAAAAGCCTAATTCGCCCATCCAAAAGTGCCCCCAGAGGAAGGCTTTGGGTACAACTGAACTCCCCAGGGGAGCCTTTACGCAGCCCCACATGCAACTGGACCCTCCTTGTTCAATGTTTATGAGCAACCCTAAATATACCCCTAGCCACCATGGCAGAAGACTGAAAACTCGGGCTCCAGAAAATGCGTTTCAAGCCCCATTCACCCATCCAGAAGTGCCCCCAAAGGAAGGCTTTGGGTACAAGTGAACTCCCCAGGGGAGCCTTTATGCAGCCCCACATGCAACTGGACCCTCCGTATTCACTCTTTCACCGCAAGCCTAAATATAGCCCTAGCACGCCTGGCAGTTGACTGAAAGCTCGGGCCACAGAAAATGTGTTACGAGCCCCATTCGCCCATCCAAAAGTGCCCCCAAAGGAAGGCTTTGGGTACATCTGAACTCCCCAGGGGAGCCTTTACGCAGCCCCACATGAAACTGAACCCTCCGTGTTCGCTCTTTACAGCAACCCTAAATATAACCCTAGCCAACATGGCAGAAGACTGAAAACTCGGGCCCCAGAAATGCGTTAAAAGCCTAATTCGCCCATCCAAATGTGCCCCCAAAGGAAGGCTTTGGGTACAACTGAACTCCCCAGGGGAGCCTTTATGCAGCCCCACATGCAACTGGACCCTCCGGGTTCACTCTTTCACAGCAACCCTAAATATAGCCCTGGCCCGCCTGGCAGTCGACTGAAAACTCGGGCCCCAGAAAATGCGTTAAAAGCCTAATTCGCCCATCCAAAAGTGCCCCCAGAGGAAGGCTTTGGGTACAACTGAACTCCCCAGGGGAGCCTTTACGCAGCCCCACATGCAACTGGACCCTCCTTGTTCACTGTTTATGAGCAACCCTATATATACCCCTAGCCACCATGGCAGAAGACTGAAAACTCGGGCTCCAGAAAATGCGTTTCAAGCCCCATTCACCCATCCAGAAGTGCCCCCAGAGGAAGGCTTTGGGTACAACTGAACTCCCCAGGGGAGCCTTTATGTAGGCCCATATGCAAATGGACCCCCCGTGTTAGCTGTTTACAAGCAACCCTAAATATAACACTAGCCAGCATGGCAGAAAACTGAAAACTCGGGCCACAGAAAAAGCGTTTCAAGCCCCATTCACCCATCCAGAAGTGCCCCCAAAGGAAGGCTTTGGGTACAACTGAACTCCCCAGGGGAGCCTTTATGCAGCCCCACATGCAACTGGACCCTCCGGGTTCACTCTTTCACAGCAACCCTAAATATAGCCCTGGCCCGCCTGGCAGTCGACTGAAAACTGGGGCTCCAGAAAATGCGTTTCAAGCCCCATTCACCCATCCAGAAGTGCCCCGAAAGGAAGGCTTTGGGTACAAGTGAACTCCCCAGGGGAGCCTTTATGCAGCCCCACATGCAACTGGACCCTCCTTGTTCACTGTTTACGAGCAACCCTAAATATACCCCTAGCCACCATGGCAGAAGACTGCAAACTGGGGCTCCAGAAAATGCGTTTCAAGCCCCATTCACCCATCCAGAAGTGCCCCGAAAGGAAGGCTTTGGGTACAAGTGAACTCCCCAGGGGAGCCTTTATGCAGCCCCACATGCAACTGGACCCTCCGGGTTCACTCTTTCACAGCAACCCTAAATATATCCCTCGGCGCAATGGGAGAAGACTGAAAAAGCGGGCCTCAGAAAACGCATTGCGATTCCCCTTGGACCATCCAAATGTGCCCCCAAAGGAAGGCTTTGGGTACAACTGGACTCCCCAGGGGAGCCTTAACGCAGCCCCACATGCAACTGGACCCTCCGTATTCGCTCTTTCACAGCAACCCTAAATATAGCCCTGGCCCGCCTGGCAGTCGACTGAAAACTCGGGCCACAGAAAATGCATTAAAAGCCTAATTCGCCCATCCAAAAGTGCCCCCAGAGGAAGGCTTTGGGTACAACTGAATTCCTCAGGGGAGCCTTTATGCAGCCCCACATGCAACTGGACCCTCCTTGTTCAATGTTTAAGAGCAACCCTAAATATACCCCTAGCCACCATGGCAGAAGACTGAAAACTGGGGCTCCAGAAAATGCGTTTCAAGCCCCATTCACCCATCCAAAAGTGCCCCCAAAGGAAGGCTTTGGGTACAAGTGAACTCCCCAGGGGAGCCTTTATGCAGCCCCACATGCAACTGGACCCTCCGGGTTCACTCTTTCACAGCAACCCTAAATATAGCCCTGGCCCGCCTGGCAGTCGACTGAAAACTCGGGCCCCAGAAAATGCGTTAAAAGCCTAATTCGCCCATCCAAATGTATCCCTAGAGGAAGGCTTTGGGTACAACTGAACTCCCCAGGGGAGCCTTTATGCAGCCCCACATGCAACTGGACCCTCCGGTTTCACTCTTTCACAGCAACCCTAAATATGGCCCTGGCCCGCCTGGCAGTCGACTGAAAACTCGGGCCCCAGAAAATGCGTTAAAAGCCTAATTCGCCCATCCAAAAGTGCCCCCAGAGGAAGGCTTTGGGTACAAGTGAACTCCCCAGGGGAGCCTTTACGCAGCCCCACATGCAACTGGACCCTCCTTGTTCACTGTTTATGAGCAACCCTATATATACCCCTAGCCACCATGGCAGAAGACTGAAAACTCGGGCTCCAGAAAATGCGTTTCAAGCCCCATTCACCCATCCAGAAGTGCCCCCAGAGGAAGGCTTTGGGTACAAGTGAACTCCCCAGGGGAGCCTTTATGCAGGCCCATATGCAACTGGACCCCCCGTGTTCGCTGTTTACAGGCAACCCTAAATATAACACTAGCCAGCATGGCAGAAAACTGAAAACTCGGGCCACAGAAAAAGCGTTTCAAGCCCCATTCACCCATCCAGAAGTGCCCCCAAAGGAAGGCTTTGGGTACAAGTGAACTCCCCAGGAGAGCCTTTATGCAGCCCCACATGCAACTGGACCCTCCGGGTTCACTCTTTCACAGCAACCCAAATATAGCCCTAGCACGCCTGGCAGTCGACTGAAAGCTCGGGCCACAGAAAATGTGTTACGAGCCCCATTCGCCCATCCAAAAGTGCCCCCAAAGGAAGGTTTTGGGTACATCTGAACTCCCCAGGGGAGCCTTTACGCAGCCCCACATGCAACTGGACCTTCCGTGTTCGCTCTTTACAGCAACCCTAAATATAACCCTAGCTAGCCTGGCAGTCGACTGAAAACTCGGGCCCCAGAAAATGCGTTAAAAGCCTAATTCGCCCATCCAAAAGTGCCCCCAGAGGAAGGCTTTGGGTACAACTGAACTCCCCAGGGGAGCCTTTACGCAGCCCCACATGCAACTGGACCCTCCTTGTTCACTGTTTATGAGCAACCCTATATATACCCCTAGCCACCATGGCAGAAGACTGAAAACTCGGGCTCCAGAAAATGCGTTTCAAGCCCCATTCACCCATCCAGAAGTGCCCCCAGAGGAAGGCTTTGGGTACAAGTGAACTCCCCAGGGGAGCCTTTATGCAGGCCCATATGCAAATGGACCCCCCGTGTTCGCTGCTTACAAGCAACCCTAAATATAACACTAGCCAGCATGGCAGAAAACTGAAAACTCGGGCCATAGAAAAAGCGTTTCAAGCCCCATTCACCCATCCAGAAGTGCCCCCAAAGGAAGGCTTTGGGTACAAGTGAACTCCCCAGGGGAGCCTTTATGCAGCCCCACATGCAACTGGACCCTCCGGGTTCACTCTTTCACAGCAACCCTAAATATAGCCCTGGCCCGCCTGGCAGTCGACTGAAAACTCGGGCCCCAGAAAATGCGTTAAAAGCCTAATTCGCCCATCCAAAAGTGCCCCCAGAGGAAGGCTTTGGGTACAACTGAATTCCTCAGGGGAGCCTTTACGCAGCCCCACATGCAACTGGACCCTCCTTGTTCAATGTTTAAGAGCAACCCTAAATATACCCCTAGCCACCATGGCAGAAGACTGAAAACTGGGGCTCCAGAAAATGCGTTTCAAGCCCCATTCACCCATCCAGAAGTGCCCCGAAAGGAAGGCTTTGGGTACAAGTGAACTCCCCAGGGGAGCCTTTATGCAGCCCCACATGCAACTGGACCCTCCTTGTTCACTGTTTACGAGCAACCCTAAATATACCCCTAGCCACCATGGCAGAAGACTGCAAACTGGGGCTCCAGAAAATGCGTTTCAAGCCCCATTCACCCATCCAGAAGTGCCCCGAAAGGAAGGCTTTGGGTACAAGTGAACTCCCCAGGGGAGCCTTTATGCAGCCCCACATGCAACTGGACCCTCCGGGTTCACTCTTTCACAGCAACCCTAAATATATCCCTCGGCGCAATGGGAGAAGACTGAAAAAGCGGGCCTCAGAAAACGCATTGCGATTCCCCTTGGACCATCCAAATGTGCCCCCAAAGGAAGGCTTTGGGTACAACTGGACTCCCCAGGGGAGCCTTAACGCAGCCCCACATGCAACTGGACCCTCCGTATTCGCTCTTTCACAGCAACCCTAAATATAGCCCTGGCCCGCCTGGCAGTCGACTGAAAACTCGGGCCACAGAAAATGCATTAAAAGCCTAATTCGCCCATCCAAAAGTGCCCCCAGAGGAAGGCTTTGGGTACAACTGAATTCCTCAGGGGAGCCTTTATGCAGCCCCACATGCAACTGGACCCTCCTTGTTCAATGTTTAAGAGCAACCCTAAATATACCCCTAGCCACCATGGCAGAAGACTGAAAACTGGGGCTCCAGAAAATGCGTTTCAAGCCCCATTCACCCATCCAAAAGTGCCCCCAAAGGAAGGCTTTGGGTACAAGTGAACTCCCCAGGGGAGCCTTTATGCAGCCCCACATGCAACTGGACCCTCCGGGTTCACTCTTTCACAGCAACCCTAAATATAGCCCTGGCCCGCCTGGCAGTCGACTGAAAACTCGGGCCCCAGAAAATGCGTTAAAAGCCTAATTCGCCCATCCAAATGTATCCCTAGAGGAAGGCTTTGGGTACAACTGAACTCCCCAGGGGAGCCTTTATGCAGCCCCACATGCAACTGGACCCTCCGGTTTCACTCTTTCACAGCAACCCTAAATATGGCCCTGGCCCGCCTGGCAGTCGACTGAAAACTCGGGCCCCAGAAAATGCGTTAAAAGCCTAATTCGCCCATCCAAAAGTGCCCCCAGAGGAAGGCTTTGGGTACAAGTGAACTCCCCAGGGGAGCCTTTACGCAGCCCCACATGCAACTGGACCCTCCTTGTTCACTGTTTATGAGCAACCCTATATATACCCCTAGCCACCATGGCAGAAGACTGAAAACTGGGGCTCCAGAAAATGCGTTTCAAGCCCCATTCACCCATCCAGAAGTGCCCCCAGAGGAAGGCTTTGGGTACAAGTGAACTCCCCAGGGGAGCCTTTATGCAGGCCCATATGCAACTGGACCCCCCGTGCTCGCTGTTTACAGGCAACCCTAAATATAACACTAGCCAGCATGGCAGAAAACTGAAAACTCGGGCCACAGAAAAAGCGTTTCAAGCCCCATTCACCCATCCAGAAGTGCCCCCAAAGGAAGGCTTTGGGTACAAGTGAACTCCCCAGGAGAGCCTTTATGCAGCCCCACATGCAACTGGACCCTCCGGGTTCACTCTTTCACAGCAACCCAAATATAGCCCTAGCACGCCTGGCAGTCGACTGAAAGCTCGGGCCACAGAAAATGTGTTACGAGCCCCATTCGCCCATCCAAAAGTGCCCCCAAAGGAAGGTTTTGGGTACATCTGAACTCCCCAGGGGAGCCTTTACGCAGCCCCACATGCAACTGGACCTTCCGTGTTCGCTCTTTACAGCAACCCTAAATATAACCCTAGCTAGCCTGGCAGTCGACTGAAAACTCGGGCCCCAGAAAATGCGTTAAAAGCCTAATTCGCCCATCCAAAAGTGCCCCCAGAGGAAGGCTTTGGGTACAACTGAACTCCCCAGGGGAGCCTTTACGCAGCCCCACATGCAACTGGACCCTCCTTGTTCACTGTTTATGAGCAACCCTATATATACCCCTAGCCACCATGGCAGAAGACTGAAAACTCGGGCTCCAGAAAATGCGTTTCAAGCCCCATTCACCCATCCAGAAGTGCCCCCAGAGGAAGGCTTTGGGTACAAGTGAACTCCCCAGGGGAGCCTTTATGCAGGCCCATATGCAAATGGACCCCCCGTGTTCGCTGCTTACAAGCAACCCTAAATATAACACTAGCCAGCATGGCAGAAAACTGAAAACTCGGGCCATAGAAAAAGCGTTTCAAGCCCCATTCACCCATCCAGAAGTGCCCCCAAAGGAAGGCTTTGGGTACAAGTGAACTCCCCAGGGGAGCCTTTATGCAGCCCCACATGCAACTGGACCCTCCGGGTTCACTCTTTCACAGCAACCCTAAATATAGCCCTGGCCCGCCTGGCAGTCGACTGAAAACTCGGGCCCCAGAAAATGCGTTAAAAGCCTAATTCGCCCATCCAAAAGTGCCCCCAGAGGAAGGCTTTGGGTACAACTGAATTCCTCAGGGGAGCCTTTACGCAGCCCCACATGCAACTGGACCCTCCTTGTTCAATGTTTAAGAGCAACCCTAAATATACCCCTAGCCACCATGGCAGAAGACTGAAAACTCGGGCTCCAGAAAATGCGTTTCAAGCCCCATTCACCCATCCAGAAGTGCCCCCAAAGGAAGGCTTTGGGTACAACTGAACTCCCCAGGGGAGCCTTTATGCAGCCCCACATGCAACTGGACCCTCCGGGTTCACTCTTTCACCGCAAGCCTAAATATAGCCCTGGCCCGCCTGGCAGTCGACTGAAAGCTCGGGCCACAGAAAATGTGTTACGAGCCCCATTCGCCCATCCAAAAGTGCCCCCAAAGGAAGGTTTTGGGTACATCTGAACTCCCCAGGGGAGCCTTTATACAGCCCCACATGCAACTGGACCCTCCGGGTTCACTCTTTCACAGCAACCCTAAATATATCCCTCGGCGCAATGGGAGAAGACTGAAAAAGCGGGCCTCAGAAAACGCATTACGATTCCCCTTGGACCATCCAAAAGTGCCCCCAAAGGAAGGCTTTGGGTACAAGTGAACTCCCCAGGGGAGCCTTTATGCAGCCCCACATGCAACTGGACCCTCCGGGTTCACTCTTTCACAGCAACCCTAAATATAGCCCTGGCCTGCCTGGCAATCGACTGAAAACTCGGGCCCCAGAAAATGCGTTAAAAGCCTAATTCGCCCATCCAAATGTGCCCCCAAAGGAAGGCTTTGGGTACAACTGAACTCCCCAGGGGAGCCTTTATGCAGCCCCACATGCAACTGGACCCTCCGGGTTCACTCTTTCACAGCAACCCTAAATATAGCCCTGGCCCGCCTGGCAGTCGACTGAAAACTCGGGCCACAGAAAATGCGTTAAAAGCCTAATTCGCCCATCCAAAAGTGCCCCCAGAGGAAGGCTTTGGGTACAAGTGAACTCCCCAGGGGAGCCTTTATGCAGCCCCACATGCAACTGGACCCTCCTTGTTCACTGTTTACGAGCAACCCTAAATATACCCCTAGCCACCATGGCAGAAGACTGAAAACTGGGGCTCCAGAAAATGCGTTTCAAGCCCCATTCACCCATCCAGAAGTGCCCCCAAAGGAAGGCTTTGGGTACAACTGAACTCCCCAGGGGAGCCTTTATGCAGCCCCACATGCAACTGGACCCTCCAGGTTCACTCTTTCACCGCAAGCCTAAATATAGCCCTAGCACGCCTGGCAGTTGACTGAAAGCACGGGCCACAGAAAATGTGTTACGAGCCCCATTCGCCCATCCCAAAGTGCCCCCAAAGGAAGGCTTTGGGTACATCTGAACTCCCCAGGGGAGCCTTTACGCAGCCCCACATGAAACTGGACCTTCCGTGTTCGCTCTTTACAGCAACCCTAAATATAACCCTAGCCAGCATGGCAGAAGACTGAAAACTCGGACTCCAGAAAATGCGTTTAAAGCCAAATTCGCCCATCCAAATGTGCCCCTAGAGGAAGGCTTTGGGTACAACTGAACTCCCCAGGGGAGCCTTTATGCAGCCCCACATGCAACTGGACCCTCCGGGTTCACTCTTTCACAGCAACCCTAAATATAGCCCTGGCCCGCCTGGCAGTCGACTGAAAACTCGGACTCCAGAAAATGCGTTTAAAGCCAAATTCGCCCATCCAAATGTGCCCCTAGAGGAAGGCTTTGGGTACAACTGAACTCCCCAGGGGAGCCTTTATGCAGCCCCACATGCAACTGGACCCTCCGGGTTCACTCTTTCACAGCAACCCTAAATATAGCCCTGGCCCGCCTGGCAGTCGACTGAAAACTGGGGCTCCAGAAAATGCGTTTCAAGCCCCATTCACCCATCCAGAAGTGCCCCGAAAGGAAGGCTTTGGGTACAAGTGAACTCCCCAGGGGAGCCTTTATGCAGCCCCACATGCAACTGGACCCTCCTTGTTCACTGTTTACGAGCAACCCTAAATATACCCCTAGCCACCATGGCAGAAGACTGCAAACTGGGGCTCCAGAAAATGCGTTTCAAGCCCCATTCACCCATCCAGAAGTGCCCCGAAAGGAAGGCTTTGGGTACAAGTGAACTCCCCAGGGGAGCCTTTATGCAGCCCCACATGCAACTGGACCCTCCGGGTTCACTCTTTCACAGCAACCCTAAATATATCCCTCGGCGCAATGGGAGAAGACTGAAAAAGCGGGCCTCAGAAAACGCATTGCGATTCCCCTTGGACCATCCAAATGTGCCCCCAAAGGAAGGCTTTGGGTACAACTGGACTCCCCAGGGGAGCCTTAACGCAGCCCCACATGCAACTGGACCCTCCGTATTCGCTCTTTCACAGCAACCCTAAATATAGCCCTGGCCCGCCTGGCAGTCGACTGAAAACTCGGGCCACAGAAAATGCATTAAAAGCCTAATTCGCCCATCCAAAAGTGCCCCCAGAGGAAGGCTTTGGGTACAACTGAATTCCTCAGGGGAGCCTTTATGCAGCCCCACATGCAACTGGACCCTCCTTGTTCAATGTTTAAGAGCAACCCTAAATATACCCCTAGCCACCATGGCAGAAGACTGAAAACTGGGGCTCCAGAAAATGCGTTTCAAGCCCCATTCACCCATCCAAAAGTGCCCCCAAAGGAAGGCTTTGGGTACAAGTGAACTCCCCAGGGGAGCCTTTATGCAGCCCCACATGCAACTGGACCCTCCGGGTTCACTCTTTCACAGCAACCCTAAATATAGCCCTGGCCCGCCTGGCAGTCGACTGAAAACTCGGGCCCCAGAAAATGCGTTAAAAGCCTAATTCGCCCATCCAAATGTATCCCTAGAGGAAGGCTTTGGGTACAACTGAACTCCCCAGGGGAGCCTTTATGCAGCCCCACATGCAACTGGACCCTCCGGTTTCACTCTTTCACAGCAACCCTAAATATGGCCCTGGCCCGCCTGGCAGTCGACTGAAAACTCGGGCCCCAGAAAATGCGTTAAAAGCCTAATTCGCCCATCCAAAAGTGCCCCCAGAGGAAGGCTTTGGGTACAAGTGAACTCCCCAGGGGAGCCTTTACGCAGCCCCACATGCAACTGGACCCTCCTTGTTCACTGTTTATGAGCAACCCTATATATACCCCTAGCCACCATGGCAGAAGACTGAAAACTCGGGCTCCAGAAAATGCGTTTCAAGCCCCATTCACCCATCCAGAAGTGCCCCCAGAGGAAGGCTTTGGGTACAAGTGAACTCCCCAGGGGAGCCTTTATGCAGGCCCATATGCAACTGGACCCCCCGTGTTCGCTGTTTACAGGCAACCCTAAATATAACACTAGCCAGCATGGCAGAAAACTGAAAACTCGGGCCACAGAAAAAGCGTTTCAAGCCCCATTCACCCATCCAGAAGTGCCCCCAAAGGAAGGCTTTGGGTACAAGTGAACTCCCCAGGAGAGCCTTTATGCAGCCCCACATGCAACTGGACCCTCCGGGTTCACTCTTTCACAGCAACCCAAATATAGCCCTAGCACGCCTGGCAGTCGACTGAAAGCTCGGGCCACAGAAAATGTGTTACGAGCCCCATTCGCCCATCCAAAAGTGCCCCCAAAGGAAGGTTTTGGGTACATCTGAACTCCCCAGGGGAGCCTTTACGCAGCCCCACATGCAACTGGACCTTCCGTGTTCGCTCTTTACAGCAACCCTAAATATAACCCTAGCTAGCCTGGCAGTCGACTGAAAACTCGGGCCCCAGAAAATGCGTTAAAAGCCTAATTCGCCCATCCAAAAGTGCCCCCAGAGGAAGGCTTTGGGTACAACTGAACTCCCCAGGGGAGCCTTTACGCAGCCCCACATGCAACTGGACCCTCCTTGTTCACTGTTTATGAGCAACCCTATATATACCCCTAGCCACCATGGCAGAAGACTGAAAACTCGGGCTCCAGAAAATGCGTTTCAAGCCCCATTCACCCATCCAGAAGTGCCCCCAGAGGAAGGCTTTGGGTACAAGTGAACTCCCCAGGGGAGCCTTTATGCAGGCCCATATGCAAATGGACCCCCCGTGTTCGCTGCTTACAAGCAACCCTAAATATAACACTAGCCAGCATGGCAGAAAACTGAAAACTCGGGCCATAGAAAAAGCGTTTCAAGCCCCATTCACCCATCCAGAAGTGCCCCCAAAGGAAGGCTTTGGGTACAAGTGAACTCCCCAGGGGAGCCTTTATGCAGCCCCACATGCAACTGGACCCTCCGGGTTCACTCTTTCACAGCAACCCTAAATATAGCCCTGGCCCGCCTGGCAGTCGACTGAAAACTCGGGCCCCAGAAAATGCGTTAAAAGCCTAATTCGCCCATCCAAAAGTGCCCCCAGAGGAAGGCTTTGGGTACAACTGAATTCCTCAGGGGAGCCTTTACGCAGCCCCACATGCAACTGGACCCTCCTTGTTCAATGTTTAAGAGCAACCCTAAATATACCCCTAGCCACCATGGCAGAAGACTGAAAACTGGGGCTCCAGAAAATGCGTTTCAAGCCCCATTCACCCATCCAGAAGTGCCCCGAAAGGAAGGCTTTGGGTACAAGTGAACTCCCCAGGGGAGCCTTTATGCAGCCCCACATGCAACTGGACCCTCCTTGTTCACTGTTTACGAGCAACCCTAAATATACCCCTAGCCACCATGGCAGAAGACTGCAAACTGGGGCTCCAGAAAATGCGTTTCAAGCCCCATTCACCCATCCAGAAGTGCCCCGAAAGGAAGGCTTTGGGTACAAGTGAACTCCCCAGGGGAGCCTTTATGCAGCCCCACATGCAACTGGACCCTCCGGGTTCACTCTTTCACAGCAACCCTAAATATATCCCTCGGCGCAATGGGAGAAGACTGAAAAAGCGGGCCTCAGAAAACGCATTGCGATTCCCCTTGGACCATCCAAATGTGCCCCCAAAGGAAGGCTTTGGGTACAACTGGACTCCCCAGGGGAGCCTTAACGCAGCCCCACATGCAACTGGACCCTCCGTATTCGCTCTTTCACAGCAACCCTAAATATAGCCCTGGCCCGCCTGGCAGTCGACTGAAAACTCGGGCCACAGAAAATGCATTAAAAGCCTAATTCGCCCATCCAAAAGTGCCCCCAGAGGAAGGCTTTGGGTACAACTGAATTCCTCAGGGGAGCCTTTATGCAGCCCCACATGCAACTGGACCCTCCTTGTTCAATGTTTAAGAGCAACCCTAAATATACCCCTAGCCACCATGGCAGAAGACTGAAAACTGGGGCTCCAGAAAATGCGTTTCAAGCCCCATTCACCCATCCAAAAGTGCCCCCAAAGGAAGGCTTTGGGTACAAGTGAACTCCCCAGGGGAGCCTTTATGCAGCCCCACATGCAACTGGACCCTCCGGGTTCACTCTTTCACAGCAACCCTAAATATAGCCCTGGCCCGCCTGGCAGTCGACTGAAAACTCGGGCCCCAGAAAATGCGTTAAAAGCCTAATTCGCCCATCCAAATGTATCCCTAGAGGAAGGCTTTGGGTACAACTGAACTCCCCAGGGGAGCCTTTATGCAGCCCCACATGCAACTGGACCCTCCGGTTTCACTCTTTCACAGCAACCCTAAATATGGCCCTGGCCCGCCTGGCAGTCGACTGAAAACTCGGGCCCCAGAAAATGCGTTAAAAGCCTAATTCGCCCATCCAAAAGTGCCCCCAGAGGAAGGCTTTGGGTACAAGTGAACTCCCCAGGGGAGCCTTTACGCAGCCCCACATGCAACTGGACCCTCCTTGTTCACTGTTTATGAGCAACCCTATATATACCCCTAGCCACCATGGCAGAAGACTGAAAACTCGGGCTCCAGAAAATGCGTTTCAAGCCCCATTCACCCATCCAGAAGTGCCCCCAGAGGAAGGCTTTGGGTACAAGTGAACTCCCCAGGGGAGCCTTTATGCAGGCCCATATGCAACTGGACCCCCCGTGCTCGCTGTTTACAGGCAACCCTAAATATAACACTAGCCAGCATGGCAGAAAACTGAAAACTCGGGCCACAGAAAAAGCGTTTCAAGCCCCATTCACCCATCCAGAAGTGCCCCCAAAGGAAGGCTTTGGGTACAAGTGAACTCCCCAGGAGAGCCTTTATGCAGCCCCACATGCAACTGGACCCTCCGGGTTCACTCTTTCACAGCAACCCAAATATAGCCCTAGCACGCCTGGCAGTCGACTGAAAGCTCGGGCCACAGAAAATGTGTTACGAGCCCCATTCGCCCATCCAAAAGTGCCCCCAAAGGAAGGTTTTGGGTACATCTGAACTCCCCAGGGGAGCCTTTACGCAGCCCCACATGCAACTGGACCTTCCGTGTTCGCTCTTTACAGCAACCCTAAATATAACCCTAGCTAGCCTGGCAGTCGACTGAAAACTCGGGCCCCAGAAAATGCGTTAAAAGCCTAATTCGCCCATCCAAAAGTGCCCCCAGAGGAAGGCTTTGGGTACAACTGAACTCCCCAGGGGAGCCTTTACGCAGCCCCACATGCAACTGGACCCTCCTTGTTCACTGTTTATGAGCAACCCTATATATACCCCTAGCCACCATGGCAGAAGACTGAAAACTCGGGCTCCAGAAAATGCGTTTCAAGCCCCATTCACCCATCCAGAAGTGCCCCCAGAGGAAGGCTTTGGGTACAAGTGAACTCCCCAGGGGAGCCTTTATGCAGGCCCATATGCAAATGGACCCCCCGTGTTCGCTGCTTACAAGCAACCCTAAATATAACACTAGCCAGCATGGCAGAAAACTGAAAACTCGGGCCATAGAAAAAGCGTTTCAAGCCCCATTCACCCATCCAGAAGTGCCCCCAAAGGAAGGCTTTGGGTACAAGTGAACTCCCCAGGGGAGCCTTTATGCAGCCCCACATGCAACTGGACCCTCCGGGTTCACTCTTTCACAGCAACCCTAAATATAGCCCTGGCCCGCCTGGCAGTCGACTGAAAACTCGGGCCCCAGAAAATGCGTTAAAAGCCTAATTCGCCCATCCAAAAGTGCCCCCAGAGGAAGGCTTTGGGTACAACTGAATTCCTCAGGGGAGCCTTTACGCAGCCCCACATGCAACTGGACCCTCCTTGTTCAATGTTTAAGAGCAACCCTAAATATACCCCTAGCCACCATGGCAGAAGACTGAAAACTGGGGCTCCAGAAAATGCGTTTCAAGCCCCATTCACCCATCCAGAAGTGCCCCCAAAGGAAGGCTTTGGGTACAACTGAACTCCCCAGGGGAGCCTTTATGCAGCCCCACATGCAACTGGACCCTCCGGGTTCACTCTTTCACCGCAAGCCTAAATATAGCCCTGGCCCGCCTGGCAGTCGACTGAAAGCTCGGGCCACAGAAAATGTGTTACGAGCCCCATTCGCCCATCCAAAAGTGCCCCCAAAGGAAGGTTTTGGGTACATCTGAACTCCCCAGGGGAGCCTTTATACAGCCCCACATGCAACTGGACCCTCCGGGTTCACTCTTTCACAGCAACCCTAAATATATCCCTCGGCGCAATGGGAGAAGACTGAAAAAGCGGGCCTCAGAAAACGCATTACGATTCCCCTTGGACCATCCAAAAGTGCCCCCAAAGGAAGGCTTTGGGTACAAGTGAACTCCCCAGGGGAGCCTTTATGCAGCCGCACATGCAACTGGATCCTCCGGGTTCACTCTTTCACAGCAACCCCAAATATATCCCTGGCCTGCCTGGCAGTCGACTGAAAACTCGTGCCACAAAAAATGCGTTAAAAGCCTAATTCGCCCATCCAAATGTGCCCCCAGAGGAAGGCTTTGGGTAAAACTGAACTCCCCAGGGGAGACTTAACGCAGCCCCACATGCAACTGGACCCTCCGTATTCGCTCTTTCAGAGCAACCCTAAATATAACCCTGGCCCGAATGGCAGACGAATGAAAAATCGGGCCCCAGAAAACGTGCTACAAGCCCCATTTGACCATCCAAAAGTGCTCCCAAACGAAGGCTTTGGGTAGAAGTGAACTCCCCAGGGGAGCCTTTATGCAGGCCCATATGCAACTGGACCCCCCGTGTTCGCTGTTTACAAGCAACCCTAAATATAACACTAGCCAGCATGGCAGAAGACTGAAAACTCGGGCCACAGAAAAAGCGTTTCAAGCCCCATTCACCCATCCAGAAGTTCCCCCAAAGGAAGGCTTTGGGTACAAGTGAACTCCCCAGGGGAGCCTTTATGCAGCCCCACATGCAACTGGACCCTCCGGGTTCACTCTTTCACAGCAACCCTAAATATAGCCCTGGCCTGCCTGGCAATCGACTAAAAACTCGGGCCCCAGAAAATGCGTTAAAAGCCTAATTCGCCCATCCAAATGTGCCCCCAAAGGAAGGCTTTGGGTACAACTGAACTCCCCAGGGGAGCCTTTACGCAGCCCCACATGCAACTGGACCCTCCGGGTTCACTCTTTCACAGCAACCCTAAATATAGCCCTGGCCCGCCTGGCAGTCGACTGAAAACTCGGGCCCCAGAAAATGCGTTAAAACCCTAATTCGCCCATCCAAAAGTGCCCCCAGAGGAAGGCTTTGGGTACAACTGAACTCCCCAGTTGAGCCTTTATGCAGCCCCACATGCAACTGGACCCTCCTTGTTCACTGTTTACGAGCAACCCTAAATATACCCCTAGCCACCATGGCAGAAGACTGAAAACTGGGGCTCCAGAAAATGCGTTTCAAGCCCCATTCACCCATCCAGAAGTGCCCCCAAAGGAAGGCTTTGGGTACAAGTGAACTCCCCAGGGGAGCCTTTATGCAGCCCCACATGCAACTGGACCCTCCTTGTTCACTGTTTACGAGCAACCCTAAATATTCCCCTAGCCACCATGGCAGAAGACTGAAAACTCGGGCTCCAGAAAATGCGTTTCAAGCCCCATTCACCCATCCAGAAGTGCCCCCAAAGGAAGGCTTTGGGTACAAGTGAACTCCCCAGGGGAGCCTTTATGCAGCCCCACATGCAACTGGACCCTCCGGGTTCACTCTTTCACAGCAACCCTAAATATAGCCCTGGCCCACCTGGCAGTCGACTGAAAACTCGGGCCCCAGAAAATGCGTTAAAAGCCTAATTCGCCCATCCAAATGTGCCCCCAGAGGAAGGCTTTGGGTACAACTGAACTCCCCAGGGGAGCCTTTATGCAGCCCCACATGCAACTGCACCCTCCGGGTTCACTCTTTCACAGCAACCCTAAATATAGCCCTGGCCCGCCTGGCAGTTGACTGAAAGCTCGGGCCCCAGAAAATGCGTTAAAAGCCTAATTCGCCCATCCAAAAGTGCCCCCAGAGGACGGCTTGGGGTACAAGTGAACTCCCCAGGGGAGCCTTTACGCAGCCCCACATGCAACTGGACCCTCCTTTTTCACTGTTTATGAGCAACCCTAAATATACCCGTAGCCACCATGGCAGAAGACTGAAAACTCGGGCTCCAGAAAATGCGTTTCAAGCCCCATTCACCCATCCAGAAGTGCCCCCAGAGGAAGGCTTTGGGTACAAGTGAACTCCCCAGGGGAGCCTTTATGCAGGCCCATACGCAACTGGACCGCCCGTGTTCGCTGTTTACAAGCAACCCTAAATATAATACTAGCCAGCATGGCAGAAAACTGAAAACTCGGGCCACAGAAAAGGGTTTCAAGCCCCATTCACCCATCCAGAAGTGCCCCCAAAGGAAGGCTTTGGGTACAACTGAACTCCCCAGGGGAGCCTTTATGCAGCCCCACATGCAACTGGACCCTCCGGGTTCACTCTTTCACAGCAACCCTAAATATAGCCCTGGCCCGCCTGGCAGAAGACTGAAAACTCGGGCCACAGAAAATGCGTTTCAAGCCCCATTCACCCATCCAGAAGTGCCCCCAGAGGAAGGCTTTGGGTACAAGTGAACTCCCCAGGGGAGCCTTTATGCAGGCCCATATGCAAATGGACCCCCCGTGTTCGCTGCTTACAAGCAACCCTAAATATAACACTAGCCAGCATGGCAGAAAACTGAAAACTCGGGCCATAGAAAAAGCGTTTCAAGCCCCATTCACCCATCCAGAAGTGCCCCCAAAGGAAGGCTTTGGGTACAAGTGAACTCCCCAGGGGAGCCTTTATGCAGCCCCACATGCAACTGGACCCTCCGGGTTCACTCTTTCACAGCAACCCTAAATATAGCCCTGGCCCGCCTGGCAGTCGACTGAAAACTCGGGCCCCAGAAAATGCGTTAAAAGCCTAATTCGCCCATCCAAAAGTGCCCCCAGAGGAAGGCTTTGGGTACAACTGAATTCCTCAGGGGAGCCTTTACGCAGCCCCACATGCAACTGGACCCTCCTTGTTCAATGTTTAAGAGCAACCCTAAATATACCCCTAGCCACCATGGCAGAAGACTGAAAACTGGGGCTCCAGAAAATGCGTTTCAAGCCCCATTCACCCATCCAGAAGTGCCCCGAAAGGAAGGCTTTGGGTACAAGTGAACTCCCCAGGGGAGCCTTTATGCAGCCCCACATGCAACTGGACCCTCCTTGTTCACTGTTTACGAGCAACCCTAAATATACCCCTAGCCACCATGGCAGAAGACTGCAAACTGGGGCTCCAGAAAATGCGTTTCAAGCCCCATTCACCCATCCAGAAGTGCCCCGAAAGGAAGGCTTTGGGTACAAGTGAACTCCCCAGGGGAGCCTTTATGCAGCCCCACATGCAACTGGACCCTCCGGGTTCACTCTTTCACAGCAACCCTAAATATATCCCTCGGCGCAATGGGAGAAGACTGAAAAAGCGGGCCTCAGAAAACGCATTGCGATTCCCCTTGGACCATCCAAATGTGCCCCCAAAGGAAGGCTTTGGGTACAACTGGACTCCCCAGGGGAGCCTTAACGCAGCCCCACATGCAACTGGACCCTCCGTATTCGCTCTTTCACAGCAACCCTAAATATAGCCCTGGCCCGCCTGGCAGTCGACTGAAAACTCGGGCCCCAGAAAATGCATTAAAAGCCTAATTCGCCCATCCAAAAGTGCCCCCAGAGGAAGGCTTTGGGTACAACTGAATTCCTCAGGGGAGCCTTTATGCAGCCCCACATGCAACTGGACCCTCCTTGTTCAATGTTTAAGAGCAACCCTAAATATACCCCTAGCCACCATGGCAGAAGACTGAAAACTGGGGCTCCAGAAAATGCGTTTCAAGCCCCATTCACCCATCCAAAAGTGCCCCCAAAGGAAGGCTTTGGGTACAAGTGAACTCCCCAGGGGAGCCTTTATGCAGCCCCACATGCAACTGGACCCTCCGGGTTCACTCTTTCACAGCAACCCTAAATATAGCCCTGGCCCGCCTGGCAGTCGACTGAAAACTCGGGCCCCAGAAAATGCGTTAAAAGCCTAATTCGCCCATCCAAATGTATCCCTAGAGGAAGGCTTTGGGTACAACTGAACTCCCCAGGGGAGCCTTTATGCAGCCCCACATGCAACTGGACCCTCCGGTTTCACTCTTTCACAGCAACCCTAAATATGGCCCTGGCCCGCCTGGCAGTCGACTGAAAACTCGGGCCCCAGAAAATGCGTTAAAAGCCTAATTCGCCCATCCAAAAGTGCCCCCAGAGGAAGGCTTTGGGTACAAGTGAACTCCCCAGGGGAGCCTTTACGCAGCCCCACATGCAACTGGACCCTCCTTGTTCACTGTTTATGAGCAACCCTATATATACCCCTAGCCACCATGGCAGAAGACTGAAAACTCGGGCTCCAGAAAATGCGTTTCAAGCCCCATTCACCCATCCAGAAGTGCCCCCAGAGGAAGGCTTTGGGTACAAGTGAACTCCCCAGGGGAGCCTTTATGCAGGCCCATATGCAACTGGACCCCCCGTGCTCGCTGTTTACAGGCAACCCTAAATATAACACTAGCCAGCATGGCAGAAAACTGAAAACTCGGGCCACAGAAAAAGCGTTTCAAGCCCCATTCACCCATCCAGAAGTGCCCCCAAAGGAAGGCTTTGGGTACAAGTGAACTCCCCAGGAGAGCCTTTATGCAGCCCCACATGCAACTGGACCCTCCGGGTTCACTCTTTCACAGCAACCCAAATATAGCCCTAGCACGCCTGGCAGTCGACTGAAAGCTCGGGCCACAGAAAATGTGTTACGAGCCCCATTCGCCCATCCAAAAGTGCCCCCAAAGGAAGGTTTTGGGTACATCTGAACTCCCCAGGGGAGCCTTTACGCAGCCCCACATGCAACTGGACCTTCCGTGTTCGCTCTTTACAGCAACCCTAAATATAACCCTAGCTAGCCTGGCAGTCGACTGAAAACTCGGGCCCCAGAAAATGCGTTAAAAGCCTAATTCGCCCATCCAAAAGTGCCCCCAGAGGAAGGCTTTGGGTACAACTGAACTCCCCAGGGGAGCCTTTACGCAGCCCCACATGCAACTGGACCCTCCTTGTTCACTGTTTATGAGCAACCCTATATATACCCCTAGCCACCATGGCAGAAGACTGAAAACTCGGGCTCCAGAAAATGCGTTTCAAGCCCCATTCACCCATCCAGAAGTGCCCCCAGAGGAAGGCTTTGGGTACAAGTGAACTCCCCAGGGGAGCCTTTATGCAGGCCCATATGCAAATGGACCCCCCGTGTTCGCTGCTTACAAGCAACCCTAAATATAACACTAGCCAGCATGGCAGAAAACTGAAAACTCGGGCCATAGAAAAAGCGTTTCAAGCCCCATTCACCCATCCAGAAGTGCCCCCAAAGGAAGGCTTTGGGTACAAGTGAACTCCCCAGGGGAGCCTTTATGCAGCCCCACATGCAACTGGACCCTCCGGGTTCACTCTTTCACAGCAACCCTAAATATAGCCCTGGCCCGCCTGGCAGTCGACTGAAAACTCGGGCCCCAGAAAATGCGTTAAAAGCCTAATTCGCCCATCCAAAAGTGCCCCCAGAGGAAGGCTTTGGGTACAACTGAATTCCTCAGGGGAGCCTTTACGCAGCCCCACATGCAACTGGACCCTCCTTGTTCAATGTTTAAGAGCAACCCTAAATATACCCCTAGCCACCATGGCAGAAGACTGAAAACTCGGGCTCCAGAAAATGCGTTTCAAGCCCCATTCACCCATCCAGAAGTGCCCCCAAAGGAAGGCTTTGGGTACAACTGAACTCCCCAGGGGAGCCTTTATGCAGCCCCACATGCAACTGGACCCTCCGGGTTCACTCTTTCACCGCAAGCCTAAATATAGCCCTGGCCCGCCTGGCAGTCGACTGAAAGCTCGGGCCACAGAAAATGTGTTACGAGCCCCATTCGCCCATCCAAAAGTGCCCCCAAAGGAAGGTTTTGGGTACATCTGAACTCCCCAGGGGAGCCTTTATACAGCCCCACATGCAACTGGACCCTCCGGGTTCACTCTTTCACAGCAACCCTAAATATATCCCTCGGCGCAATGGGAGAAGACTGAAAAAGCGGGCCTCAGAAAACGCATTACGATTCCCCTTGGACCATCCAAAAGTGCCCCCAAAGGAAGGCTTTGGGTACAAGTGAACTCCCCAGGGGAGCCTTTATGCAGCCGCACATGCAACTGGATCCTCCGGGTTCACTCTTTCACAGCAACCCCAAATATATCCCTGGCCTGCCTGGCAGTCGACTGAAAACTCGTGCCACAAAAAATGCGTTAAAAGCCTAATTCGCCCATCCAAATGTGCCCCCAGAGGAAGGCTTTGGGTAAAACTGAACTCCCCAGGGGAGACTTAACGCAGCCCCACATGCAACTGGACCCTCCGTATTCGCTCTTTCAGAGCAACCCTAAATATAACCCTGGCCCGAATGGCAGACGAATGAAAAATCGGGCCCCAGAAAACGTGCTACAAGCCCCATTTGACCATCCAAAAGTGCTCCCAAACGAAGGCTTTGGGTAGAAGTGAACTCCCCAGGGGAGCCTTTATGCAGGCCCATATGCAACTGGACCCCCCGTGTTCGCTGTTTACAAGCAACCCTAAATATAACACTAGCCAGCATGGCAGAAGACTGAAAACTCGGGCCACAGAAAAAGCGTTTCAAGCCCCATTCACCCATCCAGAAGTTCCCCCAAAGGAAGGCTTTGGGTACAAGTGAACTCCCCAGGGGAGCCTTTATGCAGCCCCACATGCAACTGGACCCTCCGGGTTCACTCTTTCACAGCAACCCTAAATATAGCCCTGGCCTGCCTGGCAATCGACTAAAAACTCGGGCCCCAGAAAATGCGTTAAAAGCCTAATTCGCCCATCCAAATGTGCCCCCAAAGGAAGGCTTTGGGTACAACTGAACTCCCCAGGGGAGCCTTTACGCAGCCCCACATGCAACTGGACCCTCCGGGTTCACTCTTTCACAGCAACCCTAAATATAGCCCTGGCCCGCCTGGCAGTCGACTGAAAACTCGGGCCACAGAAAATGCGTTAAAAGCCTAATTCGCCCATCCAAAAGTGCCCCCAGAGGAAGGCTTTGGGTACAAGTGAACTCCCCAGGGGAGCCTTTATGCAGCCCCACATGCAACTGGACCCTCCTTGTTCACTGTTTACGAGCAACCCTAAATATACCCCTAGCCACCATGGCAGAAGACTGAAAACTGGGGCTCCAGAAAATGCGTTTCAAGCCCCATTCACCCATCCAGAAGTGCCCCCAAAGGAAGGCTTTGGGTACAACTGAACTCCCCAGGGGAGCCTTTATGCAGCCCCACATGCAACTGGACCCTCCAGGTTCACTCTTTCACCGCAAGCCTAAATATAGCCCTAGCACGCCTGGCAGTTGACTGAAAGCACGGGCCACAGAAAATGTGTTACGAGCCCCATTCGCCCATCCCAAAGTGCCCCCAAAGGAAGGCTTTGGGTACATCTGAACTCCCCAGGGGAGCCTTTACGCAGCCCCACATGAAACTGGACCTTCCGTGTTCGCTCTTTACAGCAACCCTAAATATAACCCTAGCCAGCATGGCAGAAGACTGAAAACTTGGACTCCAGAAAATGCGTTTAAAGCCAAATTCGCCCATCCAAATGTGCCCCTAGAGGAAGGCTTTGGGTACAACTGAACTCCCCAGGGGAGCCTTTATGCAGCCCCACATGCAACTGGACCCTCCGGGTTCACTCTTTCACAGCAACCCTAAATATAGCCCTGGCCCGCCTGGCAGTCGACTGAAAACTCGGGCCCCAGAAAATGCGTTAAAAGCCTAATTCGCCCATCCAAAAGTGCCCCCAGAGGAAGGCTTTGGGTACAACTGAACTCCCCAGGGGAGCCTTTACGCAGCCCCACATGCAACTGGACCCTCCTTGTTCACTGTTTATGAGCAACCCTATATATACCCCTAGCCACCATGGCAGAAGACTGAAAACTCGGGCTCCAGAAAATGCGTTTCAAGCCCCATTCACCCATCCAGAAGTGCCCCCAGAGGAAGGCTTTGGGTACAAGTGAACTCCCCAGGGGAGCCTTTATACAGGCCCATACGCAACTGGACCCCCCGTGTTCGCTGTTTACAAGCAACCCTAAATATAACACTAGCCAGCAGGGCAGAAAACTGAAAACTCGGGCCACAGAAAAAGCGTTTCAAGCCCCATTCACCCATCCAGAAGTGCCCCCAAAGGAAGGCTTTGGGTACAAGTGAACTCCCCAGGAGAGCCTTTATGCAGCCCCACATGCAACTGGACCCTCCGGGTTCACTCTTTCACAGCAACCCTAAATATAGCCCTAGCACGCCTGGCAGTCGACTGAAAGCTCGGGCCACAGAAAATGTGTTACGAGCCCCATTCGCCCATCCAAAAGTGCCCCCAAAGGAAGGTTTTGGGTACATCTGAACTCCCCAGGGGAGCCTTTACGCAGCCCCACATGCAACTGGACCTTCCGTGTTCGCTCTTTACAGCAACCCTAAATATAACCCTAGCTAGCATGGCAGTCGACTGAAAGCTCGGGCCCCAGAAAATGCGTTAAAAGCCTAATTCGCCCATCCAAAAGTGCCCCCAGAGGAAGGCTTTGGGTACAAGTGAACTCCCCAGGGGAGCCTTTACGCAGCCCCACATGCAACTGGACCCTCCTTGTTCACTGTTTATGAGCAACCCTATATATACCCCTAGCCACCATGGCAGAAGACTGAAAACTCGGGCTCTAGAAAATGCGTTTCAAGCCCCATTCACCCATCCAGAAGTGCCCCCAGAGGAAGGCTTTGGGTACAAGTGAACTCCCCAGGGGAGCCTTTATGCAGGCCCATATGCAAATGGACCCCCCGTGTTCGCTGTTTACAAGCAACCCTAAATATAACACTAGCCAGCATGGCAGAAAACTGAAAACTCGGGCCATAGAAAAAGCGTTTCAAGCCCCATTCACCCATCCAGAAGTGCCCCCAAAGGAACGCTTTGGGTACAAGTGAACTCCCCAGGGGAGCCTTTATGCAGCCCCACATGCAACTGGACCCTCCGGGTTCACTCTTTCACAGCAACCCTAAATATAGCCCTGGCCCGCCTGGCAGTCGACTGAAAACTCGGGCCCCAGAAAATGCGTTAAAAGCCTAATTCGCCCATCCAAAAGTGCCCCCAAAGGAAGGTTTTGGGTACATCTGAACTCCCCAGGGGAGCCTTTATACAGACCCACATGCAACTGGACCCTCCGGGTTCACTCTTTCACAGCAACCCTAAATATATCCCTCGGCGCAATGGGAGAAGACTGAAAAAGCGGGCCTCAGAAAACGCATTACGATTCCCCTTGGACCATCCAAAAGTGCCCCCAAAGGAAGGCTTTGGGTACAAGTGAACTCCCCAGGGGAGCCTTTATGCAGCCGCACATGCAACTGGATCCTCCGGGTTCACTCTTTCACAGCAACCCCAAATATATCCCTGGCCTGCCTGGCAGTCGACTGAAAACTCGGGCCACAAAAAATGCGTTAAAAGCCTAATTCGCCCATCCAAATGTGCCCCCAGAGGAAGGCTTTGGGTACAACTGAACTCCCCAGGGGAGCCTTAACGCAGCCCCACATGCAACTGGACCCTCCGTATTCGCTCTTTCAGAGCAACCCTAAATATAACCCTGGCCCGAATGGCAGACGAATGAAAAATCGGGCCCCAGAAAACGTGCTACAAGCCCCATTCGACCATCCAAAAGTGCTCCCAAACGAAGGCTTTGGGTAGAAGTGAACTCCCCAGGGGAGCCTTTATGCAGGCCCATATGCAACTGGACCCCCCGTGTTCGCTGTTTACAAGCAACCCTAAATATAACACTAGCCAGCATGGCAGAAGACTGAAAACTCGGGCCACAGAAAAAGCGTTTCAAGCCCCATTCACCCATCCAGAAGTGCCCCCAAAGGAAGGCTTTGGGTACAAGTGAACTCCCCAGGGGAGCCTTTATGCAGCCCCACATGCAACTGGACCCTCCGGGTTCACTCTTTCACAGCAACCCTAAATATAGCCCTGGCCCGCCTGGCAGTCGACTGAAAACTCGGGCCCCAGAAAATGCGTTAAAACCCTAATTCGCCCATCCAAAAGTGCCCCCAGAGGAAGGCTTTGGGTACAACTGAACTCCCCAGTTGAGCCTTTATGCAGCCCCACATGCAACTGGACCCTCCTTGTTCACTGTTTACGAGCAACCCTAAATATACCCCTAGCCACCATGGCAGAAGACTGAAAACTGGGGCTCCAGAAAATGCGTTTCAAGCCCCATTCACCCATCCAGAAGTGCCCCCAAAGGAAGGCTTTGGGTACAAGTGAACTCCCCAGGGGAGCCTTTATGCAGCCCCACATGCAACTGGACCCTCCTTGTTCACTGTTTACGAGCAACCCTAAATATTCCCCTAGCCACCATGGCAGAAGACTGAAAACTGGGGCTCCAGAAAATGCGTTTCAAGCCCCATTCACCCATCCAGAAGTGCCCCGAAAGGAAGGCTTTGGGTACAAGTGAACTCCCCAGGGGAGCCTTTATGCAGCCCCACATGCAACTGGACCCTCCGGGTTCACTCTTTCACAGCAACCCTAAATATAGCCCTGGCCCACCTGGCAGTCGACTGAAAACTCGGGCCCCAGAAAATGCGTTAAAAGCCTAATTCGCCCATCCAAATGTGCCCCCAGAGGAAGGCTTTGGGTACAACTGAACTCCCCAGGGGAGCCTTTATGCAGCCCCACATGCAACTGCACCCTCCGGGTTCACTCTTTCACAGCAACCCTAAATATAGCCCTGGCCCGCCTGGCAGTTGACTGAAAGCTCGGGCCCCAGAAAATGCGTTAAAAGCCTAATTCGCCCATCCAAAAGTGCCCCCAGAGGACGGCTTGGGGTACAAGTGAACTCCCCAGGGGAGCCTTTACGCAGCCCCACATGCAACTGGACCCTCCTTTTTCACTGTTTATGAGCAACCCTAAATATACCCGTAGCCACCATGGCAGAAGACTGAAAACTCGGGCTCCAGAAAATGCGTTTCAAGCCCCATTCACCCATCCAGAAGTGCCCCCAGAGGAAGGCTTTGGGTACAAGTGAACTCCCCAGGGGAGCCTTTATGCAGGCCCATACGCAACTGGACCGCCCGTGTTCGCTGTTTACAAGCAACCCTAAATATAATACTAGCCAGCATGGCAGAAAACTGAAAACTCGGGCCACAGAAAAGGGTTTCAAGCCCCATTCACCCATCCAGAAGTGCCCCCAAAGGAAGGCTTTGGGTACAACTGAACTCCCCAGGGGAGCCTTTATGCAGCCCCACATGCAACTGGACCCTCCGGGTTCACTCTTTCACAGCAACCCTAAATATAGCCCTGGCCCGCCTGGCAGAAGACTGAAAACTCGGGCCACAGAAAATGCGTTAAAAGCCTAATTCGCCCATCCAAAAGTGCCCCCAGAGGAAGGCTTTGGGTACAACTGAACTCCCCAGGGGAGCCTTTATGCAGCCCCACATGCAACTGGACCCTCCGGGTTCACTGTTTACGAGCAACCCTAAATATACCCCTAGCCAGCATGGCAGAAGACTGAAAACTGGGGCTCCAGAAAATGCGTTTCAAGCCCCATTCACCCATCCAGAAGAGCCCCCAGAGGAAGGCTTTGGGTACAACTGAACTCCCCAGGGGAGCCTTTATGCAGCCCCACATGCAACTGGACCCTCCTTGTTCACTGTTTACGAGCAACCCTAAATATACCCCTAGCCACCATGGCAGAAGACTGAAAACTGGGGCTCCAGAAAATGCGTTTCAAGCCCCATTCACCCATCCAGAAGTGCCCCCAAAGGAAGGCTTTGGGTACAAGTGAACTCCCCAGGGGAGCCTTTATGCAGCCCCACATGCAACTGGACCCTCCGGGTTCACTCTTTCACCGCAAGCCTAAATATAGCCCTAGCACGCCTGGCAGTCGACTGAAAGCTCGGGCCACAGAAAATGTGTTACGAGCCCCATTCGCCCATCCAAAAGTGCCCCCAAAGGAAGGCTTTGGGTACATCTGAAATCCCCAGGGGAGCCTTTACGCAGCCCCACATGAAACTGAACCCTCCGTGTTCGCTCTTTACAGCAACCCTAAATATAACCCTAGCCAGCATGGCAGAAGACTGAAAACTCGGGCCACAGAAAAAGCGTTTCAAGCCCCTTTCGCCCATCCAAATGTGCCCCCAAAGGAAGGCTTTGGGTACAACTGAACTCCCCAGGGGAGCCTTTATGCAGCCCCACATGCAACTGGACCCTCCGGGTTCACTCTTTCACAGCAACCCTAAATATAGCCCTGGCCCGCCTGGCAGTCGACTGAAAACTCGGGCCCCAGAAAATGCCTTAAAAGCCTAATTCGCCCATCCAAAAGTGCCCCCAGAGGAAGGCTTTGGGTACAAGTGAACTCCCCAGGGGAGCCTTTACGCAGCCCCACATGCAACTGGACCCTCCTTGTTCACTGTTTATGAGCAACCCTATATATACCCCTAGCCACCATGGCAGAAGACTGAAAACTCGGGCCCCAGAAAATGCGTTTCAAGCCCCATTCACCCATCCAGAAGTGCCCCCAGAGGAAGGCTTTGGGTACAAGTGAACTCCCCAGGGGAGCCTTTATGCAGGCCCATATGCAAATGGACCCCCGTGTTCGCTGTTTACAAGCAACCCTAAATATAACACTAGCCAGCATGGCAGAAAACTGAAAACTAGGGCCACAGAAAAAGCGTTTCAAGCCCCATTCACCCATCCAGAAGTGCCCCGAAAGGAAGGCTTTGGGTACAAGTGAACTCCCCAGGGGAGCCTTTATGCAGCCCCACATGCAACTGGACCCTCCGGGTTCACTTTTTCACAGCAACCCTAAATATAGCCCTCGGCGCAATGGGAGAGGACTGAAAAAGCGGGCCTCAGAAAACGCATTGCGATTCCCCTTGGACCATCCAAAAGTGCCCCCAAAGGAAGGCTTTGTTTACAACTGGACTCCCCAGGGGAGCCTTTACGCAGCCCCACATGCAACTGCACCCTCCGTATTCGCTCTTTCACAGCAACCCTAAATATAGCCCTGGCCTGCCTGGCAGTCGACTGAAAACTCGGGCCCCAGAAAATGCATTAAAAGCCTAATTCGCCCATCCAAAAGGGCGCCCAGAGGAAGGCTTTGGGTACAAGTGAACTCCCACCGGGAGCCTTTACGCAGCCCCACATGCAACTGGACCCTCCTTGTTCAATGTTTAAGAGCAACCCTAAATATACCCCTAGCCACCATGGCAGAAGACTGAAAACTCGGGCTCCAGAAAATGCGTTTCAAGCCCCATTCACCCATCCAGAAGTGCCCCCAAAGGAAGGCTTTGGGTACAAGTGAACTCCCCAGGGGAGCCTTTATGCAGCCCCACATGCAACTGGACCCTCCGGGTTCACTCTTTCACCGCAAGCCTAAATATAGCCCTAGCACGCCTGGCAGTTGACTGAAAACTCAGGCCCCAGAAAATGCGTTAAAAGCCTAATTCGCCCATCCAAATGTGCCCCCAAAGGAAGGCTTTGGGTACAACTGAACTCCCCAGGGGAGCCTTTATGCAGCCCCACATGCAACTGGACCCTCCGGGTTCACTCTTTCACAGCAACCCTAAATATAGCCCTGGCCCGCCTGGCAGTCGACTGAAAACTCGGGCCCCAGAAAATGCGTTAAAAGCCTAATTCGCCCATCCAAAAGTGCCCCCAGAGGAAGGCTTTGGGTACAAGTGAACTCCCCAGGGGAGCCTTTACGCAGCCCCACATGCAACTGGACCCTCCTTGTTCACTGTTTATGAGCAACCCTATATATACCCCTAGCCACCATGGCAGAAGACTGAAAACTGGGGCTCCAGAAAATGCGTTTCAAGCCCCATTCACCCATCCAGAAGTGCCCCCAGAGGAAGGCTTTGGGTACAAGTGAACTCCCCAGGGGAGCCTTTATGCAGGCCCATATGCAAATGGACCCCCCGTGTTCGCTGTTTACAAGCAACCCTAAATATAACACTAGCCAGCATGGCAGAAAACTGAAAACTCGGGCCACAGAAAAAGCGTTTCAAGCCCCATTCACCCATCCAGAAGTGCCCCCAAAGGAAGGCTTTGGGTACAACTGAACTCCCCAGGGGAGCCTTTATGCAGCCCCACATGCAACTGGACCCTCCTTGTTCACTGTTTACGAGCAACCCTAAATATACCCCTAGCCACCATGGCAGAAGACTGAAAACTGGGGCTCCAGAAAATGCGTTTCAAGCCCCATTCACCCATCCAGAAGTGCCCCCAAAGGAAGGCTTTGGGTACAACTGAACTCCCCAGGGGAGCCTTTATGCAGCCCCACATGCAACGGGACCCTCCGGGTTCACTTTTTCACAGCAAGCCGAAATATAGCCCTCGGCGCAATGGGAGAAGACTGAAAAAGCGGGCCTCAGAAAACGCACAGCGATTCCCCTTGGACCATCCAAAAGTGCCCCCAAAGGAAGGCTTTGGGTACAACTGGACTCCCCAGGGGAGCCTTTACGCAGCCCCACATGCAACTGGACCCTCCGGGTTCACTCTTTCACAGCAACCCTAAATATAGCCCTGGCCCGCCTGGCAGAAGACTGAAAACTCGGGCCACAGAAAATGCCTTAAAAGCCTAATTCGCCCATCCAAAAGTGCCCCCAGAGGAAGGCTTTGGGTACAACTGAACTCCCCAGGGGAGCCTTTATGCAGCCCCACATGCAACTGGACCCTCCGGGTTCACTGTTTACGAGCAACCCTAAATATACCCCTAGCCAGCATGGCAGAAGACTGAAAACTGGGGCTCCAGAAAATGCGTTTCAAGCCCCATTCACCCATCCAGAAGAGCCCCCAGAGGAAGGCTTTGGGTACAACTGAACTCCCCAGGGGAGCCTTTATGCAGCCCCACATGCAACTGGACCCTCCTTGTTCACTGTTTACGAGCAACCCTAAATATACCCCTAGCCACCATGGCAGAAGACTGAAAACTGGGGCTCCAGAAAATGCGTTTCAAGCCCCATTCACCCATCCAGAAGTGCCCCCAGAGGAAGGCTTTGGGTACAACTGGACTCCCCAGGGGAGCCTTAACGCAGCCCCACATGCAACTGGACCCTCCGTATTCGCACTTTCACAGCAACCCTAAATATAGCCCTGGCCCGCCTGGCAGTCGACTGAAAACTCGGGCCCCAGAAAATGCATTAAAAGCCTAATTCGCCCATCCAAAAGTGCCCCCAGAGGAAGGCTTTGGGTACAACTGAATTCCCCAGGGGAGCCTTTACGCAGCCCCACATGCAACTGGACCCTCCTTGTTCAATGTTTAAGAGCAACCCTAAATATACCCCTAGCCACCATGGCAGAAGACTGAAAACTCGGGCTCCAGAAAATGCGTTTCAAGCCCCATTCACCCATCCAGAAGTGCCCCCAAAGGAAGGCTTTGGGTACAAGTGAACTCCCCAGGGGAGCCTTTATGCAGCCCCACATGCAACTGGACCCTCCGGGTTCACTCTTTCACCGCAAGCCTAAATATAGCCCTAGCACGCCTGGCAGTCGACTGAAAGCTCGGGCCACAGAAAATGTGTTACGAGCCCCATTCGCCCATCCAAAAGTGCCCCCAAAGGAAGGCTTTGGGTACATCTGAAATCCCCAGGGGAGCCTTTACGCAGCCCCACATGAAACTGAACCCTCCGTGTTCGCTCTTTACAGCAACCCTAAATATAACCCTAGCCAGCATGGCAGAAGACTGAAAACTCGGGCCACAGAAAAAGCGTTTCAAGCCCCTTTCGCCCATCCAAATGTGCCCCCAAAGGAAGGCTTTGGGTACAACTGAACTCCCCAGGGGAGCCTTTATGCAGCCCCACATGCAACTGGACCCTCCGGGTTCACTCTTTCACAGCAACCCTAAATATAGCCCTGGCCCGCCTGGCAGTCGACTGAAAACTCGGGCCCCAGAAAATGCCTTAAAAGCCTAATTCGCCCATCCAAAAGTGCCCCCAGAGGAAGGCTTTGGGTACAAGTGAACTCCCCAGGGGAGCCTTTACGCAGCCCCACATGCAACTGGACCCTCCTTGTTCACTGTTTATGAGCAACCCTATATATACCCCTAGCCACCATGGCAGAAGACTGAAAACTCGGGCTCCAGAAAATGCGTTTCAAGCCCCATTCACCCATCCAGAAGTGCCCCCAGAGGAAGGCTTTGGGTACAAGTGAACTCCCCAGGGGAGCCTTTATGCAGGCCCATATGCAAATGGACCCCCGTGTTCGCTGTTTACAAGCAACCCTAAATATAACACTAGCCAGCATGGCAGAAAACTGAAAACTAGGGCCACAGAAAAAGCGTTTCAAGCCCCATTCACCCATCCAGAAGTGCCCCGAAAGGAAGGCTTTGGGTACAAGTGAACTCCCCAGGGGAGCCTTTATGCAGCCCCACATGCAACTGGACCCTCCGGGTTCACTTTTTCACAGCAACCCTAAATATAGCCCTCGGCGCAATGGGAGAGGACTGAAAAAGCGGGCCTCAGAAAACGCATTGCGATTCCCCTTGGACCATCCAAAAGTGCCCCCAAAGGAAGGCTTTGTTTACAACTGGACTCCCCAGGGGAGCCTTTACGCAGCCCCACATGCAACTGCACCCTCCGTATTCGCTCTTTCACAGCAACCCTAAATATAGCCCTGGCCTGCCTGGCAGTCGACTGAAAACTCGGGCCCCAGAAAATGCATTAAAAGCCTAATTCGCCCATCCAAAAGGGCGCCCAGAGGAAGGCTTTGGGTACAAGTGAACTCCCACCGGGAGCCTTTACGCAGCCCCACATGCAACTGGACCCTCCTTGTTCAATGTTTAAGAGCAACCCTAAATATACCCCTAGCCACCATGGCAGAAGACTGAAAACTCGGGCTCCAGAAAATGCGTTTCAAGCCCCATTCACCCATCCAGAAGTGCCCCCAGAGGAAGGCTTTGGGTACAAGTGAACTCCCCAGGGGAGCCTTTATGCAGCCCCACATGCAACTGGACCCTCCGGGTTCACTCTTTCACCGCAAGCCTAAATATAGCCCTAGCACGCCTGGCAGTTGACTGAAAACTCAGGCCCCAGAAAATGCGTTAAAAGCCTAATTCGCCCATCCAAATGTGCCCCCAAAGGAAGGCTTTGGGTACAACTGAACTCCCCAGGGGAGCCTTTATGCAGCCCCACATGCAACTGGACCCTCCGGGTTCACTCTTTCACAGCAACCCTAAATATAGCCCTGGCCCGCCTGGCAGTCGACTGAAAACTCGGGCCCCAGAAAATGCGTTAAAAGCCTAATTCGCCCATCCAAAAGTGCCCCCAGAGGAAGGCTTTGGGTACAAGTGAACTCCCCAGGGGAGCCTTTACGCAGCCCCACATGCAACTGGACCCTCCTTGTTCACTGTTTATGAGCAACCCTATATATACCCCTAGCCACCATGGCAGAAGACTGAAAACTGGGGCTCCAGAAAATGCGTTTCAAGCCCCATTCACCCATCCAGAAGTGCCCCCAGAGGAAGGCTTTGGGTACAAGTGAACTCCCCAGGGGAGCCTTTATGCAGGCCCATATGCAAATGGACCCCCCGTGTTCGCTGTTTACAAGCAACCCTAAATATAACACTAGCCAGCATGGCAGAAAACTGAAAACTCGGGCCACAGAAAAAGCGTTTCAAGCCCCATTCACCCATCCAGAAGTGCCCCCAAAGGAAGGCTTTGGGTACAACTGAACTCCCCAGGGGAGCCTTTATGCAGCCCCACATGCAACTGGACCCTCCTTGTTCACTGTTTACGAGCAACCCTAAATATACCCCTAGCCACCATGGCAGAAGACTGAAAACTGGGGCTCCAGAAAATGCGTTTCAAGCCCCATTCACCCATCCAGAAGTGCCCCCAAAGGAAGGCTTTGGGTACAAGTGAACTCCCCAGGGGAGCCTTTATGCAGCCCCACATGCAACGGGACTCTCCGGGTTCACTTTTTCACAGCAAGCCGAAATATAGCCCTCGGCGCAATGGGAGAAGACTGAAAAAGCGGGCCTCAGAAAACGCACAGCGATTCCCCTTGGACCATCCAAAAGTGCCCCCAAAGGAAGGCTTTGGGTACAACTGGACTCCCCAGGGGAGCCTTTACGCAGCCCCACATGCAACTGGACCCTCCGTATTCGCTCTTTCACAGCAACCCTAAATATAGCCCTGGCCTGCCTGGCAGTCGACTGAAAACTCGGGCCACAGAAAATGCATTAAAAGCCTAATTCGCCCATCCAAAAGGGCGCCCAGAGGAAGGCTTTGGGTACAACTGAATTCCCCAGGGGAGCCTTTACGCAGCCCCACATGCAACTGGACCCTCCTTGTTCAATGTTTAAGAGCAACCCTAAATATACCCCTAGCCACCATGGCAGAAGACTGAAAACTGGGGCTCCAGAAAATGCGTTTCAAGCCCCATTCACCCATCCAGAAGTGCCCCCAAAGGAAGGCTTTGGGTACAAGTGAACTCCCCAGGGGAGCCTTTATGCAGCCCCACATGCAACTGGACCCTCCGGGTTCACTCTTTCACCGCAAGCCTAAATATAGCCCTCGGCGCAATGGGAGAAGACTGAAAAAAAAGGCCTCAGAAAACGCATTGCGATTCCCCTTGGACCATCCAAAAGTGCCCCCAAAGGAAGGCTTTGGGTACAACTGGACTCCCCAGGGGAGCCTTTACGCAGCCCCACATGCAACTGGACCCTCCTTGTTCAATGTTTAAGAGCAACCCTAAATATACCCCTAGCCACCATGGCAGAAGACTGAAAACTCGGGCCACAGAAAATGCGTTTCAAGCCCCTTTCGCCCATCCAGAAGTGCCCCCAAAGGAAGGCTTTGGGTACAAGTGAACTCCCCAGGGGAGCCTTTATGCAGCCCCACATGCAACTATGTTTTAGTGCGGCTAGCACACACGTCGCCCAGGAAAGGAGGGAGGGTGCTCGGGACGGACGGCTGCCGCTCCGGGACGGATATTTGCCGAGAGAACGGAACACAGCCTCCTGTTTCGCGGCAACGCTGGCAGCCACACCGCTTGTGGCCGTTCATCCCTGTCTTGCGATCACTTTCGTCGAGCCGCCCAAGACAGAACCGGGACCCCGGTGCGGCTAGCACACACGTCGCCCAGGACCGAAGCCCAGGGTCCACATCCGGACGCCTGCCGCTCTGGACTGTCTGGATCCCCGGTCCCCGGCACTGCGTAACTCCGAGCCGCTGAACGACAGCCTCCACTTGTCGACACGGCTGGCAGCCACAGCGCTTGTGGCCGGACAACCGTGTCGTAGGATCTCCTTCCCCGAGGCGCCCGAAATGGGATCCGGACCCCGGTGCGGCGAGCAAACACGACACCCAGGATGGAGTCAAAGGGCTCGGGAAGCCGGACCCACGCTGCCCGTGGAGGGACACTCGTGTCCTGCGATCGAAAGAGCTGAGCCGACCGAGGTCCCACCCGGACCCCAGTGCGGCCAGCACACACGTCGCCCAGGATAGGAGCGTGGTTGTTCGGGACGGACGGCTGCCGCTCCGTAGAGGACAGAACCCCTTGGCCCCGCGACTGCCAGCCCACGAGCCGGCAGTGGACAGCCGCACGCTTCGCGGCAAGTCTGGCTCCCATGCCGCTCGTGGCCGGACAACCGTGTCATGGGATCGTTGTCCCCAGTCCGCCCGAAACGGGATTCTTACCCTTGCGCGGCTAGCATACACGTCTCCCAGGACCGGAGTCTTGGCGTTTTGAAAGGCGGCGGCCGCTCCGGGACGAATAGTTGCCGAGAGAACGGAACATAGCCTCCTTCTTCGCGGCAAGGCTGGCACCCACACCGCTTGTGGCCGGTTACCCGTGTCTTACGATCACTTTCGTCGAGCCGCCCGAGGCGGGACCCGGACCCCGGTGCGGCTAGCACACACGTCGCGCAGGACCGGAGCCTAGGGGCTCGGGAAGCCGGACCCACGCAGCCCGTAGAGGGACACACGTTTCCTGCGATCGAAATAGCGGAGCCGACAGAGGTTCGACCGGGTCCTAGTGCGGCTAGCACACACATCGCCCGGGACCGGAGCGTGGCTGTTCGGGAAGGACGGCCGCCGCTCCGGACAGCACAGAAGCTTTCGTCTCGGGGACAGCCAGCCCCCGAGCCAGAGGATGACAGCCTCTTGTTTCACGACGCGGCTGCTACGCATGCAGCTCGTGGCCGGACCACTGTGTCGTGGGATCTCCTTCCCCGATTCGCCCAAGACAGAACCCGGAACCCAATGCGGCTAGCACACACGTCGCCCAGGATTGGAGCGTGCTTATTCGGGACGGACGGCTGCCGCTCCGTGGAGGACAGAACCCCATGTCCCCGCGACTGCCAGCCCACGAGCCGGCGGAGGACAGCCACACTCTTCGGGGCAAGGCTGGCAGCCACACAGCTTGTGGCGGGTCACCCGTATCTTGCGATCATTTTAGTCGAGCCGCCCAAGGCGGGACCCGGACCCCGGCGCGGCTAGAACACACGTCGCGCAGGACCGGAGCCTAGGGGCTCGGGAAGCCGGACCCACGCAGCCCGTAGAGGGACACACGTGTCCTGCGATCGAAATAGCGGAGCCGACAGAGGTTCGACCGGGTCCTAGTGCGGCTAGCACACACATCGCCCGGGATCGGTGCGTGGCTTTCGGGAAGGACGGCCGCTGCTCCGGACAGGACAGAAGCTTTCGTCTCGGGGACAACCAGCCCCCGAGCCAGAGGATGACAGCCTCTTGTTTCACGACACGGCTGCTACGCATGCAGCTCGTGGCCGGACCACTGTGTCGTGGGATCTCCTTCCCCGATTCGCCCAAGACAGAACCGGGACCCCGGTGCGGCTAGCACACACGTCGCCCAGGACCGAAGCCCAGGGTCCACATCCGGACGCCTGCCGCTCTGGACTGTCTGAATCCCCGGTCCCCGGCACTGCGTAACTCCGAGCCGCTGAACGACAGCCTCCACTTGTCGACACGGCTGGCAGCCACAGCGCTTGTGGCCGGACAACCGTGTCGTAGGATCTCCTTCCCCGAGGCGCCCGAAATGGGATCCGGACCCCGGTGCGGCGAGCAAACACGACACCCAGGATGGAGTCAAAGGGCTCGGGAAGCCGGACCCACGCTGCCCGTGGAGGGACACACGTTTCCTGCGATCGAAATAGCGGAGCCGACAGAGGTTCGACCGGGTCCTAGTGCGGCTAGCACACACATCGCCCGGGACCGGAGCGTGGCTGTTCGGGAAGGACGGCAGCCGCTCCGTAGAGGACAGAACCCCTTGGCCCCGCGACTGCCAGCCCACGAGCCGGCAGTGGACAGCCGCACGCTTCGCGGCAAGTCTGGCTCCCATGCCGCTCGTGGCCGGACAACCGTGTCATGGGATCGTTGTCCCCAGTCCGCCCGAAACGGGATTCTTACCCTTGCGCGGCTAGCATACACGTCTCCCAGGACCGGAGTCTTGGCGTTCGGGAAAGACGGCGGCCGCTCCGGGACGACTAGTTGCCGAGAGAACGGAACATAGCCTCCTTCTTCGCGGCAAGGCTGGCACCCACACCGCTTGTGGCCGGTTACCCGTGTCTTGCGATCACTTTCGTCGAGCCGCCCAAGGCGGGACCCGGACCCCGGTGCGGCTAGCACACACGTCGCGCAGGACCGGAGCCTAGGGGCTCGGGAAGCCGGACCCACGCAGCCCGTAGAGGGACACACGTTTCCTGCGATCGAAATAGCGGAGCCGACAGAGGTTCGACCGGGTCCTAGTGCGGCTAGCACACACATCGCCCGGGATCGGTGCGTGGCTGTTCGGGAAGGACGGCCGCTGCTCCGGACAGGACAGAAGCTTTCGTCTCGGGGACAACCAGCCCCCGAGCCAGAGGATGACAGCCTCTTGTTTCACGACACGGCTGCTACGCATGCAGCTCGTGGCCGGACCACTGTGTCGTGGGATCTCCTTCCCCGATTCGCCCAAGACAGAACCGGGACCCCGGTGCGGCTAGCACACACGTCGCCCAGGACCGAAGCCCAGGGTCCACATCCGGACGCCTGCCGCTCTGGACTGTCTGGATCCCCGGTCCCCGGCACTGCGTAACTCCGAGCCGCTGAACGACAGCCTCCACTTGTCGACACGGCTGGCAGCCACAGCGCTTGTGGCCGGACAACCGTGTCGTAGGATCTCCTTCCCCGAGGCGCCCGAAATGGGATCCGGACCCCGGTGCGGCGAGCAAACACGACACCCAGGATGGAGTCAAAGGGCTCGGGAAGCCGGACCCACGCTGCCCGTGGAGGGACACTCGTGTCCTGCGATCGAAAGAGCTGAGCCGACCGAGGTCCCACCCGGACCCCAGTGCGGCCAGCACACACGTCGCCCAGGATAGGAGCGTGGTTGTTCGGGACGGACGGCTGCCGCTCCGTAGAGGACAGAACCCCTTGGCCCCGCGACTGCCAGCCCACGAGCCGGCAGTGGACAGCCGCACGCTTCGCGGCAAGTCTGGCTCCCATGCCGCTCGTGGCCGGACAACCGTGTCATGGGATCGTTGTCCCCAGTCCGCCCGAAACGGGATTCTTACCCTTGCGCGGCTAGCATACACGTCTCCCAGGACCGGAGTCTTGGCGTTCGGGAAAGACGGCGGCCGCTCCGGGACGACTAGTTGCCGAGAGAACGGAACATAGCCTCCTTCTTCGCGGCAAGGCTGGCACCCACACCGCTTGTGGCCGGTTACCCGTGTCTTGCGATCACTTTCGTCGAGCCGCCCAAGGCGGGACCCGGACCCCGGCGCGGCTAGAACACACGTCGCGCAGGACCGGAGCCTAGGGGCTCGGGAAGCCGGACCCACGCAGCCCGTAGAGGGACACACGTTTCCTGCGATCGAAATAGCGGAGCCGACAGAGGTTCGACCGGGTCCTAGTGCGGCTAGCACACACATCGCCCGGGACCGGAGCGTGGCTGTTCGGGAAGGACGGCAGCCGCTCCGGACAGGACAGAAGCTTTCGTCTCGGGGACAACCATCCCCCGAGCCAGAGGATGACAGCCTCTTGTTTCACGACACGGCTGCTACGCATGCAGCTCGTGGCCGGACCACTGTGTCGTGGGATCTCCTTCCCCGATTCGCCCAAGACAGAACCCGGAACCCAATGCGGCTAGCACACACGTCGCCCAGGATTGGAGCGTGCTTATTCGGGACGGACGGCTGCCGCTCCGTGGAGGACAGAACCCCATGTCCCCGCGACTGCCAGCCCACGAGCCGGCGGAGGACAGCCACACTCTTCGGGGCAAGGCTGGCAGCCACACAGCTTGTGGCGGGTCACCCGTATCTTGCGATCATTTTAGTCGAGCCGCCCAAGGCGGGACCTGGACCCCGGCGCGGCTAGAACACACGTCGCGCAGGACCGGAGCCTAGGGGCTCGGGAAGCCGGACCCACGCAGCCCGTAGAGGGACACACGTTTCCTGCGATCGAAATAGCGGAGCCGACAGAGGTTCGACCGGGTCCTAGTGCGGCTAGCACACACATCGCCCGGGACCAGAGCGTGGCAGTTCGGGAAGGACGGCCGCTGCTCCGGACAGGACAGAAGCTTTCGTCTCGGGGACAACCAGCCCCCGAGCCAGAGGATGACAGCCTCTTGTTTCACGACACGGCTGCTACGCATGCAGCTCGTGGCCGGACCACTGTGTCGTGGGATCTCCTTCCCCGATTCGCCCAAGACAGAACCGGGACCCCGGTGCGGCTAGCACACACGTCGCCCAGGACCGAAGCCCAGGGTCCACATCCGGACGCCTGCCGCTCTGGACTGTCTGGATCCCCGGTCCCCGGCACTGCGTAACTCCGAGCCGCTGAACGACAGCCTCCACTTGTCGACACGGCTGGCAGCCACAGCGCTTGTGGCCGGACAACCGTGTCGTAGGATCTCCTTCCCCGAGGCGCCCGAAATGGGATCCGGACCCCGGTGCGGCGAGCAAACACGACACCCAGGATGGAGTCAAAGGGCTCGGGAAGCCGGACCCACGCTGCCCGTGGAGGGACACACGTTTCCTGCGATCGAAATAGCGGAGCCGACAGAGGTTCGACCGGGTCCTAGTGCGGCTAGCACACACATCGCCCGGGACCGGAGCGTGGCTGTTCGGGAAGGACGGCAGCCGCTCCGTAGAGGACAGAACCCCTTGGCCCCGCGACTGCCAGCCCACGAGCCGGCAGTGGACAGCCGCACGCTTCGCGGCAAGTCTGGCTCCCATGCCGCTCGTGGCCGGACAACCGTGTCATGGGATCGTTGTCCCCAGTCCGCCCGAAACGGGATTCTTACCCTTGCGCGGCTAGCATACACGTCTCCCAGGACCGGAGTCTTGGCGTTCGGGAAAGACGGCGGCCGCTCCGGGACGACTAGTTGCCGAGAGAACGGAACATAGCCTCCTTCTTCGCGGCAAGGCTGGCACCCACACCGCTTGTGGCCGGTTACCCGTGTCTTGCGATCACTTTCGTCGAGCCGCCCAAGGCGGGACCCGGACCCCGGTGCGGCTAGCACACACGTCGCGCAGGACCGGAGCCTAGGGGCTCGGGAAGCCGGACCCACGCAGCCCGTAGAGGGACACACGTTTCCTGCGATCGAAATAGCGGAGCCGACAGAGGTTCGACCGGGTCCTAGTGCGGCTAGCACACACATCGCCCGGGATCGGTGCGTGGCTGTTCGGGAAGGACGGCCGCTGCTCCGGACAGGACAGAAGCTTTCGTCTCGGGGACAACCAGCCCCCGAGCCAGAGGATGACAGCCTCTTGTTTCACGACACGGCTGCTACGCATGCAGCTCGTGGCCGGACCACTGTGTCGTGGGATCTCCTTCCCCGATTCGCCCAAGACAGAACCGGGACCCCGGTGCGGCTAGCACACACGTCGCCCAGGACCGAAGCCCAGGGTCCACATCCGGACGCCTGCCGCTCTGGACTGTCTGGATCCCCGGTCCCCGGCACTGCGTAACTCCGAGCCGCTGAACGACAGCCTCCACTTGTCGACACGGCTGGCAGCCACAGCGCTTGTGGCCGGACAACCGTGTCGTAGGATCTCCTTCCCCGAGGCGCCCGAAATGGGATCCGGACCCCGGTGCGGCGAGCAAACACGACACCCAGGATGGAGTCAAAGGGCTCGGGAAGCCGGACCCACGCTGCCCGTGGAGGGACACTCGTGTCCTGCGATCGAAAGAGCTGAGCCGACCGAGGTCCCACCCGGACCCCAGTGCGGCCAGCACACACGTCGCCCAGGATAGGAGCGTGGTTGTTCGGGACGGACGGCTGCCGCTCCGTAGAGGACAGAACCCCTTGGCCCCGCGACTGCCAGCCCACGAGCCGGCAGTGGACAGCCGCACGCTTCGCGGCAAGTCTGGCTCCCATGCCGCTCGTGGCCGGACAACCGTGTCATGGGATCGTTGTCCCCAGTCCGCCCGAAACGGGATTCTTACCCTTGCGCGGCTAGCATACACGTCTCCCAGGACCGGAGTCTTGGCGTTCGGGAAAGACGGCGGCCGCTCCGGGACGACTAGTTGCCGAGAGAACGGAACATAGCCTCCTTCTTCGCGGCAAGGCTGGCACCCACACCGCTTGTGGCCGGTTACCCGTGTCTTGCGATCACTTTCGTCGAGCCGCCCAAGGCGGGACCCGGACCCCGGCGCGGCTAGAACACACGTCGCGCAGGACCGGAGCCTAGGGGCTCGGGAAGCCGGACCCACGCAGCCCGTAGAGGGACACACGTTTCCTGCGATCGAAATAGCGGAGCCGACAGAGGTTCGACCGGGTCCTAGTGCGGCTAGCACACACATCGCCCGGGACCGGAGCGTGGCTGTTCGGGAAGGACGGCAGCCGCTCCGGACAGGACAGAAGCTTTCGTCTCGGGGACAACCATCCCCCGAGCCAGAGGATGACAGCCTCTTGTTTCACGACACGGCTGCTACGCATGCAGCTCGTGGCCGGACCACTGTGTCGTGGGATCTCCTTCCCCGATTCGCCCAAGACAGAACCCGGAACCCAATGCGGCTAGCACACACGTCGCCCAGGATTGGAGCGTGCTTATTCGGGACGGACGGCTGCCGCTCCGTGGAGGACAGAACCCCATGTCCCCGCGACTGCCAGCCCACGAGCCGGCGGAGGACAGCCACACTCTTCGGGGCAAGGCTGGCAGCCACACAGCTTGTGGCGGGTCACCCGTATCTTGCGATCATTTTAGTCGAGCCGCCCAAGGCGGGACCTGGACCCCGGCGCGGCTAGAACACACGTCGCGCAGGACCGGAGCCTAGGGGCTCGGGAAGCCGGACCCACGCAGCCCGTAGAGGGACACACGTTTCCTGCGATCGAAATAGCGGAGCCGACAGAGGTTCGACCGGGTCCTAGTGCGGCTAGCACACACATCGCCCGGGACCAGAGCGTGGCAGTTCGGGAAGGACGGCCGCTGCTCCGGACAGGACAGAAGCTTTCGTCTCGGGGACAACCAGCCCCCGAGCCAGAGGATGACAGCCTCTTGTTTCACGACACGGCTGCTACGCATGCAGCTCGTGGCCGGACCACTGTGTCGTGGGATCTCCTTCCCCGATTCGCCCAAGACAGAACCGGGACCCCGGTGCGGCTAGCACACACGTCGCCCAGGACCGAAGCCCAGGGTCCACATCCGGACGCCTGCCGCTCTGGACTGTCTGGATCCCCGGTCCCCGGCACTGCGTAACTCCGAGCCGCTGAACGACAGCCTCCACTTGTCGACACGGCTGGCAGCCACAGCGCTTGTGGCCGGACAACCGTGTCGTAGGATCTCCTTCCCCGAGGCGCCCGAAATGGGATCCGGACCCCGGTGCGGCGAGCAAACACGACACCCAGGATGGAGTCAAAGGGCTCGGGAAGCCGGACCCACGCTGCCCGTGGAGGGACACTCGTGTCCTGCGATCGAAAGAGCTGAGCCGACCGAGGTCCCACCCGGACCCCAGTGCGGCCAGCACACACGTCGCCCAGGATAGGAGCGTGGTTGTTCGGGACGGACGGCTGCCGCTCCGTAGAGGACAGAACCCCTTGGCCCCGCGACTGCCAGCCCACGAGCCGGCAGTGGACAGCCGCACGCTTCGCGGCAAGTCTGGCTCCCATGCCGCTCGTGGCCGGACAACCGTGTCATGGGATCGTTGTCCCCAGTCCGCCCGAAACGGGATTCTTACCCTTGCGCGGCTAGCATACACGTCTCCCAGGACCGGAGTCTTGGCGTTCGGGAAAGACGGCGGCCGCTCCGGGACGAATAGTTGCCGAGAGAACGGAACATAGCCTCCTTCTTCGCGGCAAGGCTGGCACCCACACCGCTTGTGGCCGGTTACCCGTGTCTTACGATCACTTTCGTCGAGCCGCCCGAGGCGGGACCCGGACCCCGGTGCGGCTAGCACACACGTCGCGCAGGACCGGAGCCTAGGGGCTCGGGAAGCCGGACCCACGCAGCCCGTAGAGGGACACACGTTTCCTGCGATCGAAATAGCGGAGCCGACAGAGGTTCGACCGGGTCCTAGTGCGGCTAGCACACACATCGCCCGGGACCGGAGCGTGGCTGTTCGGGAAGGACGGCCGCCGCTCCGGACAGCACAGAAGCTTTCGTCTCGGGGACAGCCAGCCCCCGAGCCAGAGGATGACAGCCTCTTGTTTCACGACGCGGCTGCTACGCATGCAGCTCGTGGCCGGACCACTGTGTCGTGGGATCTCCTTCCCCGATTCGCCCAAGACAGAACCCGGAACCCAATGCGGCTAGCACACACGTCGCCCAGGATTGGAGCGTGCTTATTCGGGACGGACGGCTGCCGCTCCGTGGAGGACAGAACCCCATGTCCCCGCGACTGCCAGCCCACGAGCCGGCGGAGGACAGCCACACTCTTCGGGGCAAGGCTGGCAGCCACACAGCTTGTGGCGGGTCACCCGTATCTTGCGATCATTTTAGTCGAGCCGCCCAAGGCGGGACCCGGACCCCGGCGCGGCTAGAACACACGTCGCGCAGGACCGGAGCCTAGGGGCTCGGGAAGCCGGACCCACGCAGCCCGTAGAGGGACACACGTGTCCTGCGATCGAAATAGCGGAGCCGACAGAGGTTCGACCGGGTCCTAGTGCGGCTAGCACACACATCGCCCGGGATCGGTGCGTGGCTTTCGGGAAGGACGGCCGCTGCTCCGGACAGGACAGAAGCTTTCGTCTCGGGGACAACCAGCCCCCGAGCCAGAGGATGACAGCCTCTTGTTTCACGACACGGCTGCTACGCATGCAGCTCGTGGCCGGACCACTGTGTCGTGGGATCTCCTTCCCCGATTCGCCCAAGACAGAACCGGGACCCCGGTGCGGCTAGCACACACGTCGCCCAGGACCGAAGCCCAGGGTCCACATCCGGACGCCTGCCGCTCTGGACTGTCTGAATCCCCGGTCCCCGGCACTGCGTAACTCCGAGCCGCTGAACGACAGCCTCCACTTGTCGACACGGCTGGCAGCCACAGCGCTTGTGGCCGGACAACCGTGTCGTAGGATCTCCTTCCCCGAGGCGCCCGAAATGGGATCCGGACCCCGGTGCGGCGAGCAAACACGACACCCAGGATGGAGTCAAAGGGCTCGGGAAGCCGGACCCACGCTGCCCGTGGAGGGACACACGTTTCCTGCGATCGAAATAGCGGAGCCGACAGAGGTTCGACCGGGTCCTAGTGCGGCTAGCACACACATCGCCCGGGACCGGAGCGTGGCTGTTCGGGAAGGACGGCAGCCGCTCCGTAGAGGACAGAACCCCTTGGCCCCGCGACTGCCAGCCCACGAGCCGGCAGTGGACAGCCGCACGCTTCGCGGCAAGTCTGGCTCCCATGCCGCTCGTGGCCGGACAACCGTGTCATGGGATCGTTGTCCCCAGTCCGCCCGAAACGGGATTCTTACCCTTGCGCGGCTAGCATACACGTCTCCCAGGACCGGAGTCTTGGCGTTCGGGAAAGACGGCGGCCGCTCCGGGACGACTAGTTGCCGAGAGAACGGAACATAGCCTCCTTCTTCGCGGCAAGGCTGGCACCCACACCGCTTGTGGCCGGTTACCCGTGTCTTGCGATCACTTTCGTCGAGCCGCCCAAGGCGGGACCCGGACCCCGGTGCGGCTAGCACACACGTCGCGCAGGACCGGAGCCTAGGGGCTCGGGAAGCCGGACCCACGCAGCCCGTAGAGGGACACACGTTTCCTGCGATCGAAATAGCGGAGCCGACAGAGGTTCGACCGGGTCCTAGTGCGGCTAGCACACACATCGCCCGGGATCGGTGCGTGGCTGTTCGGGAAGGACGGCCGCTGCTCCGGACAGGACAGAAGCTTTCGTCTCGGGGACAACCAGCCCCCGAGCCAGAGGATGACAGCCTCTTGTTTCACGACACGGCTGCTACGCATGCAGCTCGTGGCCGGACCACTGTGTCGTGGGATCTCCTTCCCCGATTCGCCCAAGACAGAACCGGGACCCCGGTGCGGCTAGCACACACGTCGCCCAGGACCGAAGCCCAGGGTCCACATCCGGACGCCTGCCGCTCTGGACTGTCTGAATCCCCGGTCCCCGGCACTGCGTAACTCCGAGCCGCTGAACGACAGCCTCCACTTGTCGACACGGCTGGCAGCCACAGCGCTTGTGGCCGGACAACCGTGTCGTAGGATCTCCTTCCCCGAGGCGCCCGAAATGGGATCCGGACCCCGGTGCGGCGAGCAAACACGACACCCAGGATGGAGTCAAAGGGCTCGGGAAGCCGGACCCACGCTGCCCGTGGAGGGACACTCGTGTCCTGCGATCGAAAGAGCTGAGCCGACCGAGGTCCCACCCGGACCCCAGTGCGGCCAGCACACACGTCGCCCAGGATAGGAGCGTGGTTGTTCGGGACGGACGGCAGCCGCTCCGTAGAGGACAGAACCCCTTGGCCCCGCGACTGCCAGCCCACGAGCCGGCAGTGGACAGCCGCACGCTTCGCGGCAAGTCTGGCTCCCATGCCGCTCGTGGCCGGACAACCGTGTCATGGGATCGTTGTCCCCAGTCCGCCCGAAACGGGATTCTTACCCTTGCGCGGCTAGCATACACGTCTCCCAGGACCGGAGTCTTGGCGTTCGGGAAAGACGGCGGCCGCTCCGGGACGACTAGTTGCCGAGAGAACGGAACATAGCCTCCTTCTTCGCGGCAAGGCTGGCACCCACACCGCTTGTGGCCGGTTACCCGTGTCTTGCGATCACTTTCGTCGAGCCGCCCAAGGCGGGACCCGGACCCCGGCGCGGCTAGAACACACGTCGCGCAGGACCGGAGCCTAGGGGCTCGGGAAGCCGGACCCACGCAGCCCGTAGAGGGACACACGTTTCCTGCGATCGAAATAGCGGAGCCGACAGAGGTTCGACCGGGTCCTAGTGCGGCTAGCACACACATCGCCCGGGACCGGAGCGTGGCTGTTCGGGAAGGACGGCAGCCGCTCCGGACAGGACAGAAGCTTTCGTCTCGGGGACAACCATCCCCCGAGCCAGAGGATGACAGCCTCTTGTTTCACGACACGGCTGCTACGCATGCAGCTCGTGGCCGGACCACTGTGTCGTGGGATCTCCTTCCCCGATTCGCCCAAGACAGAACCCGGAACCCAATGCGGCTAGCACACACGTCGCCCAGGATTGGAGCGTGCTTATTCGGGACGGACGGCTGCCGCTCCGTGGAGGACAGAACCCCATGTCCCCGCGACTGCCAGCCCACGAGCCGGCGGAGGACAGCCACACTCTTCGGGGCAAGGCTGGCAGCCACACAGCTTGTGGCGGGTCACCCGTATCTTGCGATCATTTTAGTCGAGCCGCCCAAGGCGGGACCCGGACCCCGGCGCGGCTAGAACACACGTCGCGCAGGACCGGAGCCTAGGGGCTCGGGAAGCCGGACCCACGCAGCCCGTAGAGGGACACACGTTTCCTGCGATCGAAATAGCGGAGCCGACAGAGGTTCGACCGGGTCCTAGTGCGGCTAGCACACACATCGCCCGGGACCAGAGCGTGGCAGTTCGGGAAGGACGGCCGCTGCTCCGGACAGGACAGAAGCTTTCGTCTCGGGGACAACCAGCCCCCGAGCCAGAGGATGACAGCCTCTTGTTTCACGACACGGCTGCTACGCATGCAGCTCGTGGCCGGACCACTGTGTCGTGGGATCTCCTTCCCCGATTCGCCCAAGACAGAACCGGGACCCCGGTGCGGCTAGCACGCACGTCGCCCAGGACCGAAGCCCAGGGTCCACATCCGGACGCCTGCCGCTCTGGACTGTCTGAATCCCCGGTCCCCGGCACTGCGTAACTCCGAGCCGCTGAACGACAGCCTCCACTTGTCGACACGGCTGGCAGCCACAGCGCTTGTGGCCGGACAACCGTGTCGTAGGATCTCCTTCCCCGAGGCGCCCGAAATGGGATCCGGACCCCGGTGCGGCGAGCAAACACGACACCCAGGATGGAGTCAAAGGGCTCGGGAAGCCGGACCCACGCTGCCCGTGGAGGGACACTCGTTTCCTGCGATCGAAATAGCGGAGCCGACAGAGGTTCGACCGGGTCCTAGTGCGGCTAGCACACACGTCGCCCAGGATAGGAGCGTGGCTGTTCGGGAAGGACGGCAGCCGCTCCGTAGAGGACAGAACCCCTTGGCCCCGCGACTGCCAGCCCACGAGCCGGCAGTGGACAGCCGCACGCTTCGCGGCAAGTCTGGCTCCCATGCCGCTCGTGGCCGGACAACCGTGTCATGGGATCGTTGTCCCCAGTCCGCCTGAAACGGGATTCTTACCCTTGCGCGGCTAGCATACACGTCTCCCAGGACCGGAGTCTTGGCGTTCGGGAAAGACGGCGGCCGCTCCGGGACGACTAGTTGCCGAGAGAACGGAACATAGCCTCCTTCTTCGCGGCAAGGCTGGCACCCACACCGCTTGTGGCCGGTTACCCGTGTCTTGCGATCACTTTCGACGAGCCGCCCAAGGCGGGACCCGGACCCCGGTGCGGCTAGCACACACGTCGCGCAGGACCGGAGCCTAGGGGCTCGGGAAGCCGGACCCACGCAGCCCGTAGAGGGACACACGTTTCCTGCGATCGAAATAGCGGAGCCGACAGAGGTTCGACCGGGTCCTAGTGCGGCTAGTATACACATCGCCCGGGATCGGTGCGTGGCTGTTCGGGAAGGACGGCCGCTGCTCCGGACAGGACAGAAGCTTTCGTCTCGGGGACAACCAGCCCCCGAGCCAGAGGATGACAGCCTCCTGTTTCACGACACGGCTGCTACGCATGCAGCTCGTGGCCGGACCACTGTGTCGTGGGATCTCCTTCCCCGATTCGCCCAAGACAGAACCCGGACCCCAGTGCGGCTAGCACACACGTCGCCCAGGATAGGAGCGTGCTTGTTCGGGACGGACGGCTGCCGCTCCGTGGAGGACAGAACCCCATGTCCCCGCGAAGCCAGCCCACGAGCCGGCGGAGGACAGCCACACTCTTCGGGGCAAGGCTGTCAGCCACACAGCTTGTGGCGGGTCACCCGTATCTTGCGATCATTTTAGTCGAGCCGCCCAAGGCGGGATCCGGACCCCGGCGCGGCTAGAACACACGTCGCGCAGGACCGGAGCCTAGGGGCTCGGGAAGCCGGACCCACGCAGCCCGTAGAGGGACACACGTTTCCTGCGATCGAAATAGCGGAGCCGACAGAGGTTCGACCGGGTCCTAGTGCGGCTAGCACACACATCGCCCGGGATCGGTGCGTGGCTGTTCGGGAAGGACGGCCGCTGCTCCGGACAGGACAGAAGCTTTCGTCTCGGGGACAACCAGCCCCCGAGCCAGAGGATGACAGCCTCTTGTTTCACGACACGGCTGCTACGCATGCAGCTCGTGGCCGGACCACTGTGTCGTGGGATCTCCTTCCCCGATTCGCCCAAGACAGAACCGGGACCCCGGTGCGGCTAGCACACACGTCGCCCAGGACCGAAGCCCAGGGTCCACATCCGGACGCCTGCCGCTCTGGACTGTCTGAATCCCCGGTCCCCGGCACTGCGTAACTCCGAGCCGCTGAACGACAGCCTCCACTTGTCGACACGGCTGGCAGCCACAGCGCTTGTGGCCGGACAACCGTGTCGTAGGATCTCCTTCCCCGAGGCGCCCGAAATGGGATCCGGACCCCGGTGCGGCGAGCAAACACGACACCCAGGATGGAGTCAAAGGGCTCGGGAAGCCGGACCCACGCTGCCCGTGGAGGGACACTCGTGTCCTGCGATCGAAAGAGCTGAGCCGACCGAGGTCCCACCCGGACCCCAGTGCGGCCAGCACACACGTCGCCCAGGATAGGAGCGTGGTTGTTCGGGACGGACGGCTGCCGCTCCGTAGAGGACAGAACCCCTTGGCCCCGCGACTGCCAGCCCACGAGCCGGCAGTGGACAGCCGCACGCTTCGCGGCAAGTCTGGCTCCCATGCCGCTCGTGGCCGGACAACCGTGTCATGGGATCGTTGTCCCCAGTCCGCCCGAAACGGGATTCTTACCCTTGCGCGGCTAGCATACACGTCTCCCAGGACCGGAGTCTTGGCGTTCGGGAAAGACGGCGGCCGCTCCGGGACGACTAGTTGCCGAGAGAACGGAACATAGCCTCCTTCTTCGCGGCAAGGCTGGCACCCACACCGCTTGTGGCCGGTTACCCGTGTCTTGCGATCACTTTCGTCGAGCCGCCCAAGGCGGGACCCGGACCCCGGCGCGGCTAGAACACACGTCGCGCAGGACCGGAGCCTAGGGGCTCGGGAAGCCGGACCCACGCAGCCCGTAGAGGGACACACGTTTCCTGCGATCGAAATAGCGGAGCCGACAGAGGTTCGACCGGGTCCTAGTGCGGCTAGCACACACATCGCCCGGGACCGGAGCGTGGCTGTTCGGGAAGGACGGCAGCCGCTCCGGACAGGACAGAAGCTTTCGTCTCGGGGACAACCATCCCCCGAGCCAGAGGATGACAGCCTCTTGTTTCACGACACGGCTGCTACGCATGCAGCTCGTGGCCGGACCACTGTGTCGTGGGATCTCCTTCCCCGATTCGCCCAAGACAGAACCCGGAACCCAATGCGGCTAGCACACACGTCGCCCAGGATTGGAGCGTGCTTATTCGGGACGGACGGCTGCCGCTCCGTGGAGGACAGAACCCCATGTCCCCGCGACTGCCAGCCCACGAGCCGGCGGAGGACAGCCACACTCTTCGGGGCAAGGCTGGCAGCCACACAGCTTGTGGCGGGTCACCCGTATCTTGCGATCATTTTAGTCGAGCCGCCCAAGGCGGGACCCGGACCCCGGCGCGGCTAGAACACACGTCGCGCAGGACCGGAGCCTAGGGGCTCGGGAAGCCGGACCCACGCAGACCGTAGAGGGACACACGTTTCCTGCGATCGAAATAGCGGAGCCGACAGAGGTTCGACCGGGTCCTAGTGCGGCTAGCACACACATCGCCCGGGACCAGAGCGTGGCAGTTCGGGAAGGACGGCCGCTGCTCCGGACAGGACAGAAGCTTTCGTCTCGGGGACAACCAGCCCCCGAGCCAGAGGATGACAGCCTCTTGTTTCACGACACGGCTGCTACGCATGCAGCTCGTGGCCGGACCACTGTGTCGTGGGATCTCCTTCCCCGATTCGCCCAAGACAGAACCGGGACCCCGGTGCGGCTAGCACGCACGTCGCCCAGGACCGAAGCCCAGGGTCCACATCCGGACGCCTGCCGCTCTGGACTGTCTGAATCCCCGGTCCCCGGCACTGCGTAACTCCGAGCCGCTGAACGACAGCCTCCACTTGTCGACACGGCTGGCAGCCACAGCGCTTGTGGCCGGACAACCGTGTCGTAGGATCTCCTTCCCCGAGGCGCCCGAAATGGGATCCGGACCCCGGTGCGGCGAGCAAACACGACACCCAGGATGGAGTCAAAGGGCTCGGGAAGCCGGACCCACGCTGCCCGTGGAGGGACACTCGTTTCCTGCGATCGAAATAGCGGAGCCGACAGAGGTTCGACCGGGTCCTAGTGCGGCTAGCACACACGTCGCCCAGGATAGGAGCGTGGCTGTTCGGGAAGGACGGCAGCCGCTCCGTAGAGGACAGAACCCCTTGGCCCCGCGACTGCCAGCCCACGAGCCGGCAGTGGACAGCCGCACGCTTCGCGGCAAGTCTGGCTCCCATGCCGCTCGTGGCCGGACAACCGTGTCATGGGATCGTTGTCCCCAGTCCGCCTGAAACGGGATTCTTACCCTTGCGCGGCTAGCATACACGTCTCCCAGGACCGGAGTCTTGGCGTTCGGGAAAGACGGCGGCCGCTCCGGGACGACTAGTTGCCGAGAGAACGGAACATAGCCTCCTTCTTCGCGGCAAGGCTGGCACCCACACCGCTTGTGGCCGGTTACCCGTGTCTTGCGATCACTTTCGACGAGCCGCCCAAGGCGGGACCCGGACCCCGGTGCGGCTAGCACACACGTCGCGCAGGACCGGAGCCTAGGGGCTCGGGAAGCCGGACCCACGCAGCCCGTAGAGGGACACACGTTTCCTGCGATCGAAATAGCGGAGCCGACAGAGGTTCGACCGGGTCCTAGTGCGGCTAGTATACACATCGCCCGGGATCGGTGCGTGGCTGTTCGGGAAGGACGGCCGCTGCTCCGGACAGGACAGAAGCTTTCGTCTCGGGGACAACCAGCCCCCGAGCCAGAGGATGACAGCCTCCTGTTTCACGACACGGCTGCTACGCATGCAGCTCGTGGCCGGACCACTGTGTCGTGGGATCTCCTTCCCCGATTCGCCCAAGACAGAACCCGGACCCCAGTGCGGCTAGCACACACGTCGCCCAGGATAGGAGCGTGCTTGTTCGGGACGGACGGCTGCCGCTCCGTGGAGGACAGAACCCCATGTCCCCGCGAAGCCAGCCCACGAGCCGGCGGAGGACAGCCACACTCTTCGGGGCAAGGCTGTCAGCCACACAGCTTGTGGCGGGTCACCCGTATCTTGCGATCATTTTAGTCGAGCCGCCCAAGGCGGGATCCGGACCCCGGCGCGGCTAGAACACACGTCGCGCAGGACCGGAGCCTAGGGGCTCGGGAAGCCGGACCCACGCATCCCGTAGAGGGACACACGTTTCCTGCGATCGAAATAGCAGAGCCGACAGAGGTTCGACCGGGTCCTAGTGCGGCTAGCACACACATCGCCCGGGACCAGAGCGTGGCTGTTCGGGAAGGACGGCAGCCGCACCGGACAGCACAGAAGCTTTCGTCTCGGGGACAACCAGCCCCCGAGCCAGAGGATGACAGCCTCTTGTTTCACGACACGGCTGCTACGCATGCAGCTCGTGGCCGGACCACTGTGTCGTGGGATCTCCTTCCCCGATTCGCCCAAGACAGAACCCGGACCCCGGTGCGGCAAGCACACACGTCGCCCAGGACCGAAGCCCAGGGTCCACATCCGGACGCCTGCCGCTCTGGACTGTCTGA